>NC_092109.1:50301966-50646513 GCF_045679555.1 Salvelinus alpinus
CCTTATGACTCTAATCTGATAGTTGTAGTGGGCTGGTAGATGTCTAGTCTCCTTTACAGCTCTAATCTGATAGTGGTAGTGGGGTGGTAGATGTCTAGTCTCGCTTGTGTCACTATTCTGATAGTGGTTGTGGGTTGGTAGATGTCTAGTCTCCTTTATAACTCTAATCTGTTAGTGGTATTGGGCTGGTAGATGTCTAGTCTCCCTTGTGGCTCTAATCTGATAGTTGTAGTGGGCTGGTAGATGTCTAGTCTCCCTTGTGGCTCTAATCTTATAGTGGTAGTGGGCTGGTAGATGTCTAGTCTCCTTTATAACTCTAATCTGATAGTGGTAGTGGGCTGGTAGATGTCTAGTCTCCCTTATGGCTCTAATCTGATAGTGGTAGTGGGCTGGTAGATGTCTAGTCTCCCTTATGGCTCTAGACTCCCTTATGGCTCTAATCTCATAGTTGTAGTGGGCTGGTAGAAGTCTAGTCTCCTTTATGGCTCTAATCTGATAGAGGTTTTGTGGTGGTTGATGTCTAGTCTCCTTTATGGCTCTAATCTGATAGTGGTTGTGCGTTGGTAGATTTCTAGTCTCCTGTTTGACTCTAATCTGATAGTGGTAGTGGGGTGGCAGATGCCTACTCTCCCTTATGGCTCTAATCTAATAGTGGTGTGGTAGATGTCTAGTCTCCTTTATGGCTCTAATCTGATAGTGGTAGTGGGCTGGTAGATGTCTAGTCTCCTTTATAACTCTAATCTTATAGTGGTAGCGGGGTGGTAGATGTCTAGTCTCCCTTATGGCTCTAATTTGATAGTGGTAGATGTGGTAGATGTCTAGTCTCCTTTATAACTCTAATCTGATAGTGGTAGTGGGGTGATAGATGTCTAGTCTCCCTTATGGCTCTAATCTGATAGTGGTAGATGTGGTAGATGTCTAGTCTCCTTTATGGCTCTAATCTGATATTGGTTTTGTGGTGGTTGATGTCTAGTCTCCTTTATGGCTCTAATCTGATATTGGTAGATGTGGTAGAACGCTAGTCTCCTTTATAACTCTAATCTGATAGTGGTAGTGGGGTGGTCGATGTCTAGTCTCCTTTATGGCTCTAATCTGATGGTGGTAGTGGGGTGGTCGATGTCTAGTCTCCCTTATGGCTCTAGACTCCCTTATGGCTCTAATCTCATAGTTGTAGTGGGCTGGTAGAAGTCTAGTCTCCTTTATGGCTCTAATCTGATAGAGGTTTTGTGGTGGTTGATGTCTAGTCTCCTTTATGGCTCTAATCTGATAGTGGTAGTGGGCTGGTAGAAGTCTAGTCTCCCTAATGGCTCTAATCTGATAGTGGTTGTGCGTTGGTAGATTTCTAGTCTCCTGTTTGACTCTAATCTGATAGTGGTAGTGGGGTGGCAGATACCTACTCTCCCTTATGGCTCTAATCTAATAGTGGTGTGGTAGATGTCTAGTCTCCTTTATGGCTCTAATCTGATAGTGGTAGTGGGCTGGTAGATGTCTAGTCTCCTTTATAACTCTAATCTGATAGTGGTAGCGGGGTGGTAGATGTCTAGTCTCCCTTATGGCTCTAATCTGATAGTGGTAGATGTGGTAGATGTCTAGTCTCCTTTATGGCTCTAATCTGATAGTGGTTTTGTGGTGGTTGATGTCTAGTCTCCTTTATGGCTCTAATCTGATATTGGTAGATGTCTAGTCTCCTTTATAACTCTAATCTGATAGTGGTAGTGGGGTGGTCGATGTCTAGTCTCCTTTATGGCTCTAATCTGATGGTGGTAGTGGGGTGGTCGATGTCTAGTCTCCTTTATAACTCTAATCTGATAGTGGTAGTGGGGTGGTAGATGTCTAGTCTCCCTTGTGTCTCTAATCTGACAGTGGTTTTGTGGTGGTTGATGTCTAGTCTCCTTTGTGGCTCTAATATGATGGTGGAAATGGGGTCGTAGATATCTAGTCTCCCTTATGGCTCTAATCTGATAGTGGTAGTGGGTTGGTATATTTCTAGTCTCCCTTATGGCTCTAATCTTATAGTGGTAGTGAGGTGGTCGATGTCTAGTCTCCCTTGTGGCTAAAATCTGATAGTTGTAGTGGGCTGGTAGATGTCTAGTCTCCCTTGTGTCTCTAATCTGATAGTGGTTTTGTGGTGGTTGATGTCTAGTCTCCTTTGTGGCTCTAATATGATAGTGGTAGTGGGTTGGTAGATTTCTAGTCTCCCTCATGGTTCTAATCTTATAGTGGTAGTGGGGTCGTTGATATCTAGTCTCCCTTGTGTCTCTAATCTGATAGTGGTTTTGTGGTGATGATGTCTAGTCTCCTTTATGGCTCTAATCTGATAGTGGTAGATGTCTAGTCTCCTTTATGGCTCTAATCTGATAGTGGTAGTGGGCTGGTAGATGTCTAGTCTCCCTTATTGCTCTAGTCTCTTTTATGGCTCTAATCTGATAGTGGTAGTGGGCTGGTAGATGTCTAGTCTCTTTTATGGCTCTAATCTGATAGTGGTAGTGGGCTGGTAGATGTCTAGTCTCCTTCATAACTCTAATCTGATAGTGGTAGTGGGGTTGTCGATGTCTAGTCTCCCTTATGGCTCTAATCTGATAGTGGTGTGGTAGATGTCTAGTCTCCCTAATGGCTCTAATCTGATAGTGGTAGATGTGGTAGATGTCTAGTCTCCTTTATGGCTCTAATCTGATAGTGGTAGTGGGGTGGTATATTTCTAGTCTCCCTTGTGTCTCTAATCTGATAGTGGTTTTGTGGTGGTTGATGTCTAGTCTCCTTTATGGCTCTAATCTGATAGTGGTAGATGTCTAGTCTCCTTTGTGGCTCTAATATGATGGTGGTAGTGGGGTCGTAGATATCTAGTCTCCTTTATGGCTCTAATCTGATAGTGGTAGTGGGCTGGTAGATGTCTAGTCTCCCTTATTGCTCTAGTCTCCCTTATGGCTCTAATCTGATAGTGGTAGTGGTGTGGTAGATGTCTAGTCTCCTTTATGGCTCTAATCTGATAGTGGTATTGGATTGGTAGATGTCTAGTCTCCCTTATGGCTCTAATCTGATAGTGGTGTGGTAGATTTCTTGTCTCCCTTATGGCTCTAATCTGATAGTGGTAGTGGGGTGCTAGATGTCTAGTCTCCCTAATGGCTCTAATCTGATAGTGGTAGATGTGGTAGATGTCTAGTCTCCTTTGTGGCTCTACTATGATGGTGGTAGTGGGGTCGTAGATATCTAGTCTCCTTTATGGCTCTAATCTGATAGTGGTAGTGGGCTGGTAGATGTCTAGTCTCTCTTATGGCTCTAATCTGATAGTGGTAGTGGGGTCGTTGATGTCTACTCTCCCTTATGGCTCTAGACTCCCTTATTGCTCTAATCTGATAGTTGTAGTGGGCTGGTAGAAGTCTAGTCTCCCTTGTGGCTCTAATCTGAGAGTGGTAGATGTTTAGTCTCCTTTGTGGCTCTAAACTGATAGAGGTAGTAGGGCGGTATATTTCTAGTCTCCTTTATAACTCTATTCTGATAGTGGTTGTGGGTTGGTAGATGTCTAGTCTCCTTTATAACTCTAATCTGATAGTGGTTTAGTGGGGTGGCAGATGCCTACTCTCCCTTGTGGCTCTAATCATATAGTTGTAGTGGGCTGGTAGATGTCTAGTCTCCTTTATAACTCTATTCTGATAGTGGTTGTGGGGTGGTAGATGTCTAGTCTCGCTTGTGGCTCTAATCTCATAGTGGTTGTGGGTTGGTAGATGTCTAGTCTCCCTTGTGGCTCTAATCTTATAGTGGTAGTGGGCTGGTAGATGTCTAGTCTCCCTTATGGCTCTAATCTGATAGTGGTAGATGTGGTAGATGTCTAGTCTCCTTTATGGCTCTAATCTGATAGTGGTTTTGTGGTGGTTGATGTCTAGTCTCCTTTATGGCTCTAATCTGATATTGGTAGATGTCTAGTCTCCTTTATAACTCTAATCTGATAGTGGTAGTGGGGTGGTCGATGTCTAGTCTCCTTTATGGCTCTAATCTGATGGTGGTAGTGGGGTGGTCGATGTCTAGTCTCCCTTGTGGCTAAAATCTGATAGTTGTAGTGGGCTGGTAGATGTCTAGTCTCCCTTGTGTCTCTAATCTGATAGTGGTTTTGTGGTGGTTGATGTCTAGTCTCCTTTGTGGCTCTAATATGATAGTGGTAGTGGGTTGGTAGATTTCTAGTCTCCCTCATGGTTCTAATCTTATAGTGGTAGTGGGGTCGTTGATATCTAGTCTCCCTTGTGTCTCTAATCTGATAGTGGTTTTGTGGTGATGATGTCTAGTCTCCTTTATGGCTCTAATCTGATAGTGGTAGATGTCTAGTCTCCTTTATGGCTCTAATCTGATAGTGGTAGTGGGCTGGTAGATGTCTAGTCTCCCTTATTGCTCTAGTCTCTTTTATGGCTCTAATCTGATAGTGGTAGTGGGCTGGTAGATGTCTAGTCTCTTTTATGGCTCTAATCTGATAGTGGTAGTGGGCTGGTAGATGTCTAGTCTCCTTCATAACTCTAATCTGATAGTGGTAGTGGGGTTGTCGATGTCTAGTCTCCCTTATGGCTCTAATCTGATAGTGGTGTGGTAGATGTCTAGTCTCCCTAATGGCTCTAATCTGATAGTGGTAGATGTGGTAGATGTCTAGTCTCCTTTATGGCTCTAATCTGATAGTGGTAGTGGGGTGGTATATTTCTAGTCTCCCTTGTGTCTCTAATCTGATAGTGGTTTTGTGGTGGTTGATGTCTAGTCTCCTGTATGGCTCTAATCTGATAGTGGTAGATGTCTAGTCTCCTTTGTGGCTCTAATATGATGGTGGTAGTGGGGTCGTAGATATCTAGTCTCCTTTATGGCTCTAATCTGATAGTGGTAGTGGGCTGGTAGATGTCTAGTCTCCCTTATTGCTCTAGTCTCCCTTATGGCTCTAATCTGATAGTGGTAGTGGTGTGGTAGATGTCTAGTCTCCTTTATGGCTCTAATCTGATAGTGGTATTGGATTGGTAGATGTCTAGTCTCCCTTATGGCTCTAATCTGATAGTGGTGTGGTAGATTTCTTGTCTCCCTTATGGCTCTAATCTGATAGTGGTAGTGGGGTGCTAGATGTCTAGGCTCCCTAATGGCTCTAATCTGATAGTGGTAGATGTGGTAGATGTCTAGTCTCCTTTGTGGCTCTACTATGATGGTGGTAGTGGGGTCGTAGATATCTAGTCTCCTTTATGGCTCTAATCTGATAGTGGTAGTGGGCTGGTAGATGTCTAGTCTCTCTTATGGCTCTAATCTGATAGTGGTAGTGGGGTCGTTGATGTCTACTCTCCCTTATGGCTCTAGACTCCCTTATTGCTCTAATCTGATAGTTGTAGTGGGCTGGTAGAAGTCTAGTCTCCCTTGTGGCTCTAATCTGAGAGTGGTAGATGTTTAGTCTCCTTTGTGGCTCTAAACTGATAGAGGTAGTAGGGCGGTATATTTCTAGTCTCCTTTATAACTCTATTCTGATAGTGGTTGTGGGTTGGTAGATGTCTAGTCTCCTTTATAACTCTAATCTGATAGTGGTTTAGTGGGGTGGCAGATGCCTACTCTCCCTTGTGGCTCTAATCATATAGTTGTAGTGGGCTGGTAGATGTCTAGTCTCCTTTATAACTCTATTCTGATAGTGGTTGTGGGGTGGTAGATGTCTAGTCTCGCTTGTGGCTCTAATCTCATAGTGGTTGTGGGTTGGTAGATGTCTAGTCTCCCTTGTGGCTCTAATCTTATAGTGGTAGTGGGCTGGTAGATGTCTAGTCTCCCTTATGGCTCTAATCTGATAGTGGTAGATGTGGTAGATGTCTAGTCTCCTTTATGGCTCTAATCTGATAGTGGTTTTGTGGTGGTTGATGTCTAGTCTCCTTTATGCCTCTAATCTGATATTGGTAGATGTCTAGTCTCCTTTATAACTCTAATCTGATAGTGGTAGTGGGGTGGTCGATGTCTAGTCTCCTTTATGGCTCTAATCTGATGGTGGTAGTGGGGTGGTCGATGTCTAGTCTCCTTTATAACTCTAATCTGATAGTGGTAGTGGGGTGGTAGATGTCTAGTCTCCCTTGTGTCTCTAATCTGATAGTGGTTTTGTGGTGGTTGATGTCTAGTCTCCTTTGTGGCTCTAATATGATAGTGGTAGTGGGGTCGTAGATATCTAGTCTCCCTTATGGCTCTAATCTGATAGTGGTAGTGGGTTGGTATATTTCTAGGCTCCCTTATGGCTCTAATCTTATAGTAGTAGTGAGGTGGTCGATGTCTAGTCTCCCTTGTGGCTAAAATCTGATAGTTGTAGTGGGCTGGTAGATGTCTAGTCTCCCTTGTGTCTCTAATCTGATAGTGGTTTTGTGGTGGTTGATGTCTAGTCTCCTTTGTGGCTCTAATATGATAGTGGTAGTGGGTTGGTAGATTTCTAGTCTCCCTCATGGTTCTAATCTTATAGTGGTAGTGGGGTCGTTGATATCTAGTCTCCCTTGTGTCTCTAATCTGATAGTGGTTTTGTGGTGATGATGTCTAGTCTCCTTTATGGCTCTAATCTGATAGTGGTAGATGTCTAGTCTCCTTTATGGCTCTAATCTGATAGTGGTAGTGGGCTGGTAGATGTCTAGTCTCCCTTATTGCTCTAGTCTCTTTTATGGCTCTAATCTGATAGTGGTAGTGGGCTGGTAGATGTCTAGTCTCCTTTATAACTCTAATCTGATAGTGGTAGTGGGGTTGTCGATGTCTAGTCTCCCTTATGGCTCTAATCTGATAGTGGTAGTGGGGTGGTCGATGTCTAGTCTCCCTAATGGCTCTAATCTGATAGTGGTAGATGTGGTAGATGTCTAGTCTCCTTTATGGCTCTAATCTGATAGTGGTAGTGGGGTGGTATATTTCTAGTCTCCCTTGTGTCTCTAATCTGATAGTGGTTTTGTGGTGGTTGATGTCTAGTCTCCTTTATGGCTCTAATCTGATAGTGGTAGATGTCTAGTCTCCTTTGTGGCTCTAATATGATGGTGGTAGTGGGGTCGTAGATATCTAGTCTCCTTTATGGCTCTAATCTGATAGTGGTAGTGGGCTGGTAGATGTCTAGTCTCCCTTATTGCTCTAGTCTCCCTTATGGCTCTAATCTGATAGTGGTAGTGGTGTGGTAGATGTCTAGTCTCCTTTATGGCTCTAATCTGATAGTGGTATTGGATTGGTAGATGTCTAGTCTCCCTTATGGCTCTAATCTGATAGTGGTGTGGTAGATTTCTTGTCTCCCTTATGGCTCTAATCTGATAGTGGTAGTGTGGTGCTAGATGTCTAGTCTCCCTAATGGCTCTAATCTGATAGTGGTAGATGTGGTAGATGTCTAGTCTCCTTTGTGGCTCTACTATGATGGTGGTAGTGGGGTCGTAGATATCTAGTCTCCTTTATGGCTCTAATCTGATAGTGGTAGTGGGCTGGTAGATGTCTAGTCTCTCTTATGGCTCTAATCTGATAGTGGTAGTGGGGTCGTTGATGTCTACTCTCCCTTATGGCTCTAGACTCCCTTATTGCTCTAATCTGATAGTTGTAGTGGGCTGGTAGAAGTCTAGTCTCCCTTGTGGCTCTAATCTGAGAGTGGTAGATGTTTAGTCTCCTTTGTGGCTCTAAACTGATAGAGGTAGTAGGGCGGTATATTTCTAGTCTCCTTTATAACTCTATTCTGATAGTGGTTGTGGGTTGGTAGATGTCTAGTCTCCTTTATAACTCTAATCTGATAGTGGTTTAGTGGGGTGGCAGATGCCTACTCTCCCTTGTGGCTCTAATCATATAGTTGTAGTGGGCTGGTAGATGTCTAGTCTCCTTTATAACTCTATTCTGATAGTGGTTGTGGGGTGGTAGATGTCTAGTCTCGCTTGTGGCTCTAATCTCATAGTGGTTGTGGGTTGGTAGATGTCTAGTCTCCCTTGTGGCTCTAATCTTATAGTGGTAGTGGGCTGGTAGATGTCTAGTCTCCCTTGTGGCTCTAATCTTATAGTTGTAGTGGGCTGGTAGATGTCTAGTCTCCTTTATGGCTCTAATCTGATAGTGGTTTGGTGGTGGTCGATGTCTATTCTCCCTTGTGGCTCTAATCTGATAGTGGTAGTGGGGTGGTAGATTTCTAGTCTCCCTTGTGTCTCTAATCTGATAGTGGTTTTGTGGTGGTTGATGTCTAGTCTCCTTTATGGCTCTAATCTGATAGTGGTAGATGTGGTAGATGTCTAGTCTCCTTTGTGGCTCTAATATGATGGTGGTAGTGGGGTCGTAGATATCTAGTCTCTCTTTTGGCTCTCATCTGATAGTGGTAGTGGGCTGGTAGATGTCTAGTCTCCTGTTTGACTCTAATCTGATAGTTGTAGTGGGGTGGCAGATGCCTACGCTCCCTTATGGCTCTAATCTGATAGTGGTTTTGTGGTGGTTGATGTCTAGTCTCCTTTATGGCTCTAATCTGATAGTGGTAGATGTGGTAGATGTCTAGTCTCCTTTGTGGCTCTAATATGATGGTGGTAGTGGGGTTGTAGATATCTAGTATCCCTTATGACTCTAAACTGATAGTGGTAGTGGGCTGGTAGATGTCTAGTCTCCTTTATAACTCTAATCTGATAGTGGTAGTGGTGTGGTAGATGTCTAGTCTCCTTTATAACTCTAATCTGATAGTTGTAGTGGGCTGGTAGATGTCTAGTCTCCCTTATGGCTCTAATCTGATAGTGGTGTGGTAGATGTCTTGTCTCCCTTATGGCTCTAATCTGATAGTGGTAGTGGGGTGCTAGATGTCTAGTCTCCCTAATGGCTCTAATCTGATAGTGGTAGATGTGGTAGATGTCTAGTCTCCTTTGTGGCTCTACTATGATGGTGGTAGTGGAGTCGTAGATATCTAGTCTCCTTTATGGCTCTAATCTGATAGTGGTAGTGGGCTGGTAGATGTCTACTCTCCCTTATGGCTCTAGACTCCCTTATTGCTCTAATCTGATAGTTGTAGTGGGCTGGTAGAAGTCTAGGCTCCCTTGTGGCTCTAATCTGATAGTGGTTTTGTGGTGGTTGATGTCTAGTCTCCTTTATGGCTCTAATCTGATAGTGGTAGATGTCTAGTCTCCTTTGTGGCTCTAAACTGATAGTGGTTTTGTGGTGGTTGATGTCTAGTCTCCTGTGTGGCTCTAATCTGATAGTGGTAGTGGGTTGGTAGATGTCTAGTCTCCTTTATGGCTCTAATCTGATAGTGGTAGTGGGCTGGTAGATGTCTAGTCTCCCTTATGGCTCTAATCTGATAGTGGTAGTGGGGTGCTAGATGTCTAGTCTCCCTTATGGCTCTAATCTGATAGTGGTAGTGGGCTGGTAGATGTCTAGTCTCCCTTATGGCTCTAATCTGATAGTGGTAGTGGGGTGGTAGATGTCTAGTCTTCTTTATGGCTCTAATCTGATAGTGGTTTTGTGGTGGTTGATGTCTAGTCTCCTTTATGTCTCTAATCTGATAGTGGTAGATATGGTAGATGTCTAGTCTCCCTTGTGGCTCTAATCTGATAGTGGTTGTGGGTTGGTAGATGTCTAGTCTCCCTTGTGGCTCTAATCTGATAGTTGTAGTGGGCTGGTAGATGTCTAGTCTCCCTTGTGGCTCTAATCTTATAGTGGTAGTGGGTTGGTAGATGTCTAGTCTCCTTTATAACTCTAATCTTATAGTGGTAGTTGGGTGCTAGATGTCTATTCTCCCTTATGGCTCTAATCTGATAGTGGTAATGGGCTGGTAGATGTCTAGTCTCCCTAATGGCTCTAATCTGATAGTGGTAGTGGGGTGGTAGATGTCAAGTCTCCTTTATGGCTCTAATCTGATAGTGGTAGTGGGGTGGTAGATGTCTAGGTTCCTTTGTGGCTCTAAAATGATGGTGGTAGTGGGGTCGTAGATATCTAGTCTCCCTTATGGATCTAATCTGATAGTGGTAGTGGGCTGGTAGATGTCTAGTCTCCCTTATGGATCTGATCTTATAGTGGTAGTGGGTTGGTAGATGTCTAGTCTCCTTTATAACTCTAATCTGATAGTGGTAGTGGGGTGGTTGATGTCCAGTCTCCTTTATGGCTCTAATCTGATAGTGGTAGATGTGGTAGATGTCTAGTCTCCCTTTTGGCTCTAATCTTATAGTGGTAGTGGGTTGGTAGATGTCTAGTCTCCTTTATAACTCTAATCGTATAGTGGTAGTGGGCTGGTAGATGTCTAGTCTCCCTTATGGCTCTAATCTGATAGTGGTAGTGGGCTGGTAGATGTTTAGTCTCCCTAATGGCTCTAATCTGATAGTGGTAGTGGGGTGGTAGATGTCTAGTCTCCTTTATGGCTCTAATCTGATAGTGGTTTTGTGGTGGTTGATGTCTAGTCTCCTTTATGGCTCTAATCTGATAGTGGTAGATGTGGTAGATGTCTAGTCTCCTTTGTGGCTCTAATATAATGGTGGTAGTGGGGTTGTAGATATCTAGTATCCCGTATGACTCTAATCTGATAGTGGTAGTGGGCTGGTAGATGTCTAGTCTCCTTTATGCCTCTAATCTGATAGTTGTAGTGAGCTGGTAGTTGTCTAGTCTCCCTTGTGGCTCTAATCTTATAGTGGTAGTGGGTTGGTAGATGTCTAGTCTCCTTTATAACTCTAATCTTATAGTGGTAGTGGGGTGCTAGATGTCTAGTCTCCCTTATGGCTCTAATCTGATAGTGGTAGTGGGCTGGTAGATGTCTAGTCTCCCTAATGGCTCTAATCTGATAGTGGTAGTGGGCTGGTAGATGTCTAGTCTCCCTAATGGCTCTAATCTGATAGTGGTAGTGGGGTGGTAGATGTCTAGTCTCCTTTATGGCTCTAATCTGATAGTGGTTTTGTGGTGGTTGATGTCTAGTCTCCTTTGTGGCTCTAATATGATGGTGGTAGTGGGGTTGTAGATATCTAGTATCCCGTATGACTCTAATCTGGTCCCGTGTGGCTCAGTTGGTAGAGCATGGCGCTTGCAACGCCAGGGTTGTGGGTTCATTCCCCACGGGGGGACCAGGATGAATATGTATGAACTTTCCAATTTGTAAGTCGCTCTGGATAAGAGCGTCTGCTAAATGACTTAAATGTAAATGTAATCTGATAGTGGTAGTGGGCTGGTAGATGTCTAGTCTCCTTTATGGCTCTAATCTGATAGTGGTTTTGTGGTGGTTGATGTCTAGTCTCCTTTATGGCTCTAATCTGATAGTGGTAGATGTGGTAGATGTCTAGTCTCCTTTGTGGCTCTAATATAATGGTGGTAGTGGGGTTGTAGATATCTAGTATCCCGTATGACTCTAATCTGATAGTGGTTGTGGGCTGGTAGATGTCTAGTCTCCTTTATGCCTCTAATCTGATAGTTGTAGTGAGCTGGTAGTTGTCTAGTCTCCCTTGTGGCTCTAATCTGATAGTGGTTGTGGGTTGGTAGATGTCTAGTCTCCCTTGTGGCTCTAATCTGATAGTTGTAGTGGGCTGGTAGATGTCTAGTCTCCTTTATAACTCTAATCTTATAGTGGTAGTGGGGTGCTAGATGTCTAGTCTCCCTTATGGCTCTAATCTGATAATGGTAGTGGGGTTGTAGATATCTAGTATCCCGTATGACTCTAATCTGATAGTGGTAGATGTGGTAGATGTCTAGTCTCCTTTGTGGCTCTAATCTGAGAGTGGTAGTGGGTTGGCAGATGTCTAGTCTCCTTTATGCATCTAATCTGATAGTGGTAGTGGGCTGGTAGATGTCTAGTCTCCCTAATGGCTCTAATCTGATAGTGGTAGTGGGGTGGTAGATGTCTAGTCTTCTTTATGGCTCTAATCTGATAGTGGTTTTGTGGTGGTTGATGTCTAGTCTCCTTTATGGCTCTAATCTGATAGTGGTAGATATGTTAGATGTCTAGTCTCCCTTGTGGCTCTAATCTTATAGTGGTAGTGGGTTGGTAGATGTCTAGTCTCCTTTATAACTCTAATCTTATATTGGTAGTGGGGTGCTAGATGTCTAGTCTCCCTTATGGCTCTAATCTGATAGTGGTAGTGGGTTGGTAGATGTCTAGTCTCCTTTATAACTCTAATCTGATAGTGGTAGTGGGGTGGTTGATGTCCAGTCTCCTTTATGGCTCTAATCTGATAGTGGTAGATGTGGTAGATGTCTAGTCTCCCTTTTGGCTCTAATCTTATAGTGGTAGTGGGTTGGTAGATGTCTAGTCTCCTTTATAACTCTAATCGTATAGTGGTAGTGGGCTGGTAGATGTCTAGTCTCCCTTATGGCTCTAATCTGATAGTGGTAGTGGGCTGGTAGATGTTTAGTCTCCCTAATGGCTCTAATCTGATAGTGGTAGTGGGGTGGTAGATGTCTAGTCTCCTTTATGGCTCTAATCTGATAGTGGTTTTGTGGTGGTTGATGTCTAGTCTCCTTTATGGCTCTAATCTGATAGTGGTAGATGTGGTAGATGTCTAGTCTCCTTTGTGGCTCTAATATAATGGTGGTAGTGGGGTTGTAGATATCTAGTATCCCGTATGACTCTAATCTGATAGTGGTAGTGGGCTGGTAGATGTCTAGTCTCCTTTATGCCTCTAATCTGATAGTTGTAGTGAGCTGGTAGTTGTCTAGTCTCCCTTGTGGCTCTAATCTTATAGTGGTAGTGGGTTGGTAGATGTCTAGTCTCCTTTATAACTCTAATCTTATAGTGGTAGTGGGGTGCTAGATGTCTAGTCTCCCTTATGGCTCTAATCTGATAGTGGTAGTGGGCTGGTAGATGTCTAGTCTCCCTAATGGCTCTAATCTGATAGATGTAGTGGGCTGGTAGATGTCTAGTCTCCCTAATGGCTCTAATCTGATAGTGGTAGTGGGGTGGTAGATGTCTAGTCTCCTTTATGGCTCTAATCTGATAGTGGTTTTGTGGTGGTTGATGTCTAGTCTCCTTTGTGGCTCTAATATGATGGTGGTAGTGGGGTTGTAGATATCTAGTATCCCGTATGACTCTAATCTGGTCCCGTGTGGCTCAGTTGGTAGAGCATGGCGCTTGCAACGCCAGGGTTGTGGGTTCATTCCCCACGGGGGGACCAGGATGAATATGTATGAACTTTCCAATTTGTAAGTCGCTCTGGATAAGAGCGTCTGCTAAATGACTTAAATGTAAATGTAATCTGATAGTGGTAGTGGGCTGGTAGATGTCTAGTCTCCTTTATGGCTCTAATCTGATAGTGGTAGATGTGGTAGATGTCTAGTCTCCTTTGTGGCTCTAATATAATGGTGGTAGTGGGGTTGTAGATATCTAGTATCCCGTATGACTCTAATCTGATAGTGGTTGTGGGCTGGTAGATGTCTAGTCTCCTTTATGCCTCTAATCTGATAGTTGTAGTGAGCTGGTAGTTGTCTAGTCTCCCTTGTGGCTCTAATCTGATAGTGGTTGTGGGTTGGTAGATGTCTAGTCTCCCTTGTGGCTCTAATCTGATAGTTGTAGTGGGCTGGTAGATGTCTAGTCTCCTTTATAACTCTAATCTTATAGTGGTAGTGGGGTGCTAGATGTCTAGTCTCCCTTATGGCTCTAATCTGATAATGGTAGTGGGGTTGTAGATATCTAGTATCCCGTATGACTCTAATCTGATAGTGGTAGATGTGGTAGATGTCTAGTCTCCTTTGTGGCTCTAATCTGAGAGTGGTAGTGGGTTGGCAGATGTCTAGTCTCCTTTATGCATCTAATCTGATAGTGGTAGTGGGCTGGTAGATGTCTAGTCTCCCTAATGGCTCTAATCTGATAGTGGTAGTGGGGTGGTAGATGTCTAGTCTTCTTTATGGCTCTAATCTGATAGTGGTTTTGTGGTGGTTGATGTCTAGTCTCCCTTATGGCTCTAATCTGATAGTGGTAGTGGGGTGCTAGATGTCTAGTCTCCCTTATGGCTCTAATCTGATAGTGGTAGTGGGCTGGTAGATGTCTAGTCTTCTTTATGGCTCTAATCTGATAGTGGTTTTGTGGTGGTTGATGTCTAGTCTCCTTTATGGCTCTAATCTGATAGTGGTAGATATGTTAGATGTCTAGTCTCCCTTGTGGCTCTAATCTTATAGTGGTAGTGGGTTGGTAGATGTCTAGTCTCCTTTATAACTCTAATCTTATATTGGTAGTGGGGTGCTAGATGTCTAGTCTCCCTTATGGCTCTAATCTGATAGTGGTAGTGGGCTGGTAGATGTTTTGTCTCCCTAATGGCTCTAATCTGATAGTGGTAGTGGGGTGGTAGATGTCTAGTCTCCTTTATGGCTCTAATCTGATAGTGTTTTTTTGGTGGTTGATGTCTAGTCTCCTTTATGGCTCTAATCTGATAGTGGTAGTGAGCTGGTAGTTGTCTAGTCTCCCTTGTGGCTCTAATCTGATAGTGGTTGTGGGTTGGTAGATGTCTAGTCTCCCTTGTGGCTCTAATCTGATAGTTGTAGTGGGCTGGTAGATGTCTAGTCTCCTTTATAACTCTAATCTTATAGTGGTAGTGAGCTGGTAGTTGTCTAGTCTCCCTTGTGGCTCTAATCTGATAGTGGTTGTGGGTTGGTAGATGTCTAGTCTCCCTTGTGGCTCTAATCTGATAGTTGTAGTGGGCTGGTAGATGTCTAGTCTCCTTTATAACTCTAATCTTATAGTGGTAGTGGGGTGCTAGATGTCTAGTCTCCCTTATGGCTCTAATCTGATAATGGTAGTGGGGTTGTAGATATCTAGTATCCCGTATGACTCTAATCTGATAGTGGTAGATGTGGTAGATGTCTAGTCTCCTTTGTGGCTCTAATCTGAGAGTGGTAGTGGGTTGGCAGATGTCTAGTCTCCTTTATGCATCTAATCTGATAGTGGTAGTGGGCTGGTAGATGTCTAGTCTCCCTAATGGCTCTAATCTGATAGTGGTAGTGGGGTGGTAGATGTCTAGTCTTCTTTATGGCTCTAATCTGATAGTGGTTTTGTGGTTGTTGATGTCTAGTCTCCCTTATGGCTCTAATCTGATAGTGGTAGTGGGGTGCTAGATGTCTAGTCTCCCTTATGGCTCTAATCTGATAGTGGTAGTGGGCTGGTAGATGTCTAGTCTTCTTTATGGCTCTAATCTGATAGTGGTTTTGTGGTGGTTGATGTCTAGTCTCCTTTATGGCTCTAATCTGATAGTGGTAGATATGGTAGATGTCTAGTCTCCCTTGTGGCTCTAATCTTATAGTGGTAGTGGGTTGGTAGATGTCTAGTCTCCTTTATAACTCTAATCTTATATTGGTAGTGGGGTGCTAGATGTCTAGTCTCCCTTATGGCTCTAATCTGATAGTGGTAGTGGGCTGGTAGATGTCTAGTCTCCCTAATGGCTCTAATCTGATAGTGGTAGTGGGGTGGTAGATGTCTAGTCTCCTTTATGGCTCTAATCTGATAGTGGTTTTGTGGTGGTTGATGTCTAGTCTCCTTTATGGCTCTAATCTGATAGTGGTAGATGTGGTAGATGTCTAGTCTCCTTTGTGGCTCTAATATAATGGTGGTAGTGGGGTTGTAGATATCTAGTATCCCGTATGACTCTAATCTGATAGTGGTAGTGGGCTGGTAGATGTCTAGTCTCCTTTATGCCTCTAATCTGATAGTTGTAGTGAGCTGGTAGTTGTCAAGTCTCCCTTGTGGCTCTAATCTGATAGTGGTTGTGGGTTGGTAGATGTCTAGTCTCCCTTGTGGCTCTAATCTGATAGTTGTAGTGGGCTGGTAGATGTCTAGTCTCCTTTATAACTCTAATCTTATAGTGGTAGTGGGGTGCTAGATGTCTAGTCTCCCTTATGGCTCTAATCTGATAATGGTAGTGGGGTTGTAGATATCTAGTATCCCGTATGACTCTAATCTGATAGTGGTAGATGTGGTAGATGTCTAGTCTCCTTTGTGGCTCTAATCTGAGAGTGGTAGTGGGTTGGCAGATGTCTAGTCTCCTTTATGCATCTAATCTGATAGTGGTAGTGGGCTGGTAGATGTCTAGTCTCCCTAATGGCTCTAATCTGATAGTGGTAGTGGGGTGGTAGATGTCTAGTCTTCTTTATGGCTCTAATCTGATAGTGGTTTTGTGGTGGTTGATGTCTAGTCTCCCTTATGGCTCTAATCTGATAGTGGTAGTGGGGTGCTAGATGTCTAGTCTCCCTTATGGCTCTAATCTGATAGTGGTAGTGGGCTGGTAGATGTCTAGTCTTCTTTATGGCTCTAATCTGATAGTGGTTTTGTGGTGGTTGATGTCTAGTCTCCTTTATGGCTCTAATCTGATAGTGGTAGATATGGTAGATGTCTAGTCTCCTTTGTGGCTCTAATATGATGGTGGTAGTGGGGTCGTAGATATCTAGTCTCCCTTATGGCTCTAATCTGATAGTGATAGTGGGTTGGTAGATTTCTAGTCTCCCTTATGGCTCTAATCTGATAGTGGTTGTGGGTTGGTAGATGTCTAGTCTCCCTTGTGGCTCTAATCTGATAGTTGTAGTGGGCTGGTAGATGTCTAGTCTCCCTTGTGGCTCTTATCTTATAGTGGTAGTGGGTTGGTAGATGTCTAGTCTCCTTTATAACTTTAATCTGATAGTGGTAGTGGGGTGCTAGATGTTTAGTCTCCCTTATGGCTCTAATCTGATAGTGGTAGTGGGCTGGTAGATGTCTAGTCTCCCTAATGGCTCTAATCTGATAGTGGTAGTGGGGTGGTAGATGTCTAGTCTCCTTTATGGCTCTAATCTGATAGTGGTTTTGTGGTGGTTGATGTCTAGTCTCCTTTATGGCTCTAATCTGATAGTGGTAGATGTGGTAGATGTCTAGTCTCTTTTGTGGCTCTAATATGATGGTGGTAGTGGGGTTGTAGATATCTAGTATCCCTTATGACTCTAATCTGATAGTGGTAGTGGGCTGGTAGATGTCTAGTCTCCTTTATAACTCTAATCTGATAGTGGTAGTGGGGTGGTAGATGTCTAGTCTCCCTAATGGCTCTAATCTGATAGTGGTTGTGGGTTGGTAGATGTCTAGTCTCCTTTATAACTCTAATCTGATAGTGGTAGTGGGGTGGTCGATGTCTAGTCTCCCTTATGGCTCTAATCTGATAGTGGTAGTGGGGTGCTAGATGTCTAGTCTCCCTAATGGCTCTAATCTGATAGTGGTAGTGGGGTGGTAGATGTCTAATCTTCTTTATGGCTCTAATCTGATAGTGGTTTTGTGGTGGTTGATGTCTAGTCTCCTTTATGGCTCTATTCTGATAGTGGTAGATATGGTAGATGTCTAGTCTCCTTTGTGGCTCCAATATGATGGTGGTTAGTGGGGTCGTAGATATCTAGTCTCCCTTATGGCTCTAATCTGATAGTGGTAGTGAGTTGGTAGATTTCTAGTCTCCTTTGTGGCTCTAATCTGATAGTTGTAGTGGGCTGGTAGATGTCTAGTCTCCCTTGTGGCTCTAATCTTATAGTGGTAGTGGGCTGGTTGATGTCTAGTCTCCCTAATGGCTCTAATCTGATAGTGGTTGTGGGTTGGTAGATGTCTAGTCTCCTTTATAACTCTAATCTGATAGTGGTAGTGGGCTGGTAGATGTCTAGTCGCCCTTGTGGCTCTAATCTGATAGTTGTAGTGGGCTGGTAGATGTCTAGTCTCCCTTGTGGCTCTAATCTTATAGTGGTAGTGGGCTGGTAGATGTCTAGTCTCCCTAATGGCTCTAATCTGATAGTGGTTGTGGGTTGGTCGATGTCTAGTCTTCTTTATGGCTCTAATCTGATAGTGGTTTTGTGGTGGTTGATGTCTAGTCTCCCTAATGGCCCTAATCTGATAGTGGTAGTGGGGTGGTAGATGTCTAGTCTTCTTTATGGCTCTAATCTGATAGTGGTTTTGTGGTGGTTGATGTCTAGTCTCCTTTATGGCTCTAATCTGATAGTGGTAGATATGGTAGATGTCTAGTCTCCCTTGTGGCTCTAATCTGATAGTGGTTGTGGGTTGGTAGATGTCTAGTCTCCCTTGTGGCTCTAATCTGATAGTTGTAGTGGGCTGGTAGATGTCTAGTCTCCCTTGTGGCTCTAATCTTATAGTGGTAGTGGGTTGGTAGATGTCTAGTCTCCTTTATAACTCTAATCATATAGTGGTAGTGGGGTGCTAGATATCTAGTCTCCCTTATGGCTCTAATCTGATAGTGGTAGTGGGCTGGTAGATGTCTAGTCTCCCTTGTGGCTCTAATCTGATAGTGGTTGTGGGTTGGTAGATGTCTAGTCTCCTTTATAACTCTAATCTGATAGTGGTAGTGGGCTGGTAGATGTCTAGTCTCCCTTGTGGCTCTAATCTGATAGTTGTAGTGGGCTGGTAGATGTCTAGTCTCCCTTGTGGCTCTAATCTTATAGTGGTAGTGGGCTGGTAGATGTCTAGTCTCCCTAATGGCTCTAATCTGATAGTGGTTGTGGGTTGGTCGATGTCTAGTCTTCTTTATGGCTCTAATCTGATAGTGGTTTTGTGGTGGTTGATGTCTAGTCTCCCTAATGGCCCTAATCTGATAGTGGTAGTGGGGTGGTAGATGTCTAGTCTTCTTTATGGCTCTAATCTGATAGTGGTTTTGTGGTGGTTGATGTCTAGTCTCCTTTATGGCTCTAATCTGATAGTGGTAGATATGGTAGATGTCTAGTCTCCCTTGTGGCTCTAATCTGATAGTGGTTGTGGGTTGGTAGATGTCTAGTCTCCCTTGTGGCTCTAATCTGATAGTTGTAGTGGGCTGGTAGATGTCTAGTCTCCCTTGTGGCTCTAATCTTATAGTGGTAGTGGGTTGATAGATGTCTAGTCTCCTTTATAACTCTAATCTTATAGTGGTAGTGGGGTGCTAGATATCTAGTCTCCCTTATGGCTCTAATCTGATAGTGGTAGTGGGCTGGTAGATGTCTAGTCTCCCTTGTGGCTCTAATCTGATAGTGGTAGTGGGCTGGTAGATGTTTAGTCTCCTTTGTGGCTCTAATCTGAGAGTGGTAGTGGGTTGGCAGATGTCTAGTCTCCTTTATGCATCTAATCTGATAGTGGTAGTGGGCTGGTAGATGTCTAGTCTCCCTAATGGCTCTAATCTGATAGTGGTAGTGGGGTGGTAGATGTCTAGTCTTCTTTATGGCTCTAATCTGATAGTGGTTTTGTGGTGGTTGATGTCTAGTCTCCCTTATGGCTCTAATCTGATAGTGGTAGTGGGGTGCTAGATGTCTAGTCTCCCTTATGGCTCTAATCTGATAGTGGTAGTGGGCTGGTAGATGTCTAGTCTTCTTTATGGCTCTAATCTGATAGTGGTTTTGTGGTGGTTGATGTCTAGTCTCCTTTATGGCTCTAATCTGATAGTGGTAGATATGGTAGATGTCTAGTCTCCTTTGTGGCTCTAATATGATGGTGGTAGTGGGGTCGTAGATATCTAGTCTCCCTTATGGCTCTAATCTGATAGTGATAGTGGTTTGGTAGATTTCTAGTCTCCCTTATGGCTCTAATCTGATAGTGGTTGTGGGTTGGTAGATGTCTAGTCTCCCTTGTGGCTCTAATCTGATAGTTGTAGTGGGCTGGTAGATGTCTAGTCTCCCTTGTGGCTCTTATCTTATAGTGGTAGTGGGTTGGTAGATGTCTAGTCTCCTTTATAACTTTAATCTGATAGTGGTAGTGGGGTGCTAGATGTTTAGTCTCCCTTATGGCTCTAATCTGATAGTGGTAGTGGGCTGGTAGATGTCTAGTCTCCCTAATGGCTCTAATCTGATAGTGGTAGTGGGGTGGTAGATGTCTAGTCTCCTTTATGGCTCTAATCTGATAGTGGTTTTGTGGTGGTTGAAGTCTAGTCTCCTTTATGGCTCTAATCTGATAGTGGTAGATGTGGTAGATGTCTAGTCTCCTTTGTGGCTCTAATATGATGGTGGTAGTGGGGTTGTAGATATCTAGTATCCCTTATGACTCTAATCTGATAGTGGTAGTGGGCTGGTAGATGTCTAGTCTCCTTTATAACTCTAATCTGATAGTGGTAGTGGGCTGGTAGATGTCTAGTCTCCCTAATGGCTCTAATCTGATAGTGGTTGTGGGTTGGTAGATGTCTAGTCTCCTTTATAACTCTAATCTGATAGTGGTAGTGGGGTGGTCGATGTCTAGTCTCCCTTATGGCTCTAATCTGATAGTGGTAGTGGGGTGCTAGATGTCTAGTCTCCCTAATGGCTCTAATCTGATAGTGGTAGTGGGGTGGTAGATGTCTAGTCTTCTTTATGGCTCTAATCTGATAGTGGTTTTGTGGTGGTTGATGTCTAGTCTCCTTTATGGCTCTATTCTGATAGTGGTAGATATGGTAGATGTCTAGTCTCCTTTGTGGCTCCAATATGATGGTGGTTAGTGGGGTCGTAGATATCTAGTCTCCCTTATGGCTCTAATCTGATAGTGGTAGTGAGTTGGTAGATTTCTAGTCTCCTTTGTGGCTCTAATCTGATAGTTGTAGTGGGCTGGTAGATGTCTAGTCTCCCTTGTGGCTCTAATCTTATAGTGGTAGTGGGCTGGTTGATGTCTAGTCTCCCTAATGGCTCTAATCTGATAGTGGTTGTGGGTTGGTAGATGTCTAGTCTCCTTTATAACTCTAATCTGATAGTGGTAGTGGGCTGGTAGATGTCTAGTCTCCCTTGTGGCTCTAATCTGATAGTTGTAGTGGGCTGGTAGATGTCTAGTCTCCCTTGTGGCTCTAATCTTATAGTGGTAGTGGGCTGGTAGATGTCTAGTCTCCCTAATGGCTCTAATCTGATAGTGGTTGTGGGTTGGTCGATGTCTAGTCTTCTTTATGGCTCTAATCCGATAGTGGTTTTGTGGTGGTTGATGTCTAGTCTCCCTAATGGCCCTAATCTGATAGTGGTAGTGGGGTGGTAGATGTCTAGTCTTCTTTATGGCTCTAATCTGATAGTGGTTTTGTGGTGGTTGATGTCTAGTCTCCTTTATGGCTCTAATCTGATAGTGGTAGATATGGTAGATGTCTAGTCTCCCTTGTGGCTCTAATCTGATAGTGGTTGTGGGTTGGTAGATGTCTAGTCTCCCTTGTGGCTCTAATCTGATAGTTGTAGTGGGCTGGTAGATGTCTAGTCTCCCTTGTGGCTCTAATCTTATAGTGGTAGTGGGTTGGTAGATGTCTAGTCTCCTTTATAACTCTAATCATATAGTGGTAGTGGGGTGCTAGATATCTAGTCTCCCTTATGGCTCTAATCTGATAGTGGTAGTGGGCTGGTAGATGTCTAGTCTCCCTTGTGGCTCTAATCTGATAGTGGTTGTGGGTTGGTAGATGTCTAGTCTCCTTTATAACTCTAATCTGATAGTGGTAGTGGGCTGGTAGATGTCTAGTCTCCCTTGTGGCTCTAATCTGATAGTTGTAGTGGGCTGGTAGATGTCTAGTCTCCCTTGTGGCTCTAATCTTATAGTGGTAGTGGGCTGGTAGATGTCTAGTCTCCCTAATGGCTCTAATCTGATAGTGGTTGTGGGTTGGTCGATGTCTAGTCTTCTTTATGGCTCTAATCTGATAGTGGTTTTGTGGTGGTTGATGTCTAGTCTCCCTAATGGCCCTAATCTGATAGTGGTAGTGGGGTGGTAGATGTCTAGTCTTCTTTATGGCTCTAATCTGATAGTGGTTTTGTGGTGGTTGATGTCTAGTCTCCTTTATGGCTCTAATCTGATAGTGGTAGATATGGTAGATGTCTAGTCTCCCTTGTGGCTCTAATCTGATAGTGGTTGTGGGTTGGTAGATGTCTAGTCTCCCTTGTGGCTCTAATCTGATAGTTGTAGTGGGCTGGTAGATGTCTAGTCTCCCTTGTGGCTCTAATCTTATAGTGGTAGTGGGTTGGTAGATGTCTAGTCTCCTTTATAACTCTAATCTTATAGTGGTAGTGGGGTGCTAGATATCTAGTCTCCCTTATGGCTCTAATCTGATAGTGGTAGTGGGCTGGTAGATGTCTAGTCTCCCTTGTGGCTCTAATCTGATAGTGGTAGTGGGCTGGTAGATGTTTAGTCTCCTTTATGCATCTAATCTGATAGTGGTAGTGGGCTGGTAGATGTCTAGTCTCCCTAATGGCTCTAATCTGATAGTGGTAGTGGGGTGGTAGATGTCTAGTCTTCTTTATGGCTCTAATCTGATAGTGGTTTTGTGGTGGTTGATGTCTAGTCTCCTTTATGGCTCTAATCTGATAGTGGTAGATATGGTAGATGTCTAGTCTCCTTTGTGGCTCTAATATGATGGTGGTAGTGGGGTCGTAGATATCTAGTCTCCCTTATGGCTCTAATCTGATAGTGATAGTGGGTTGGTAGATTTCTAGTCTCCCTTATGGCTCTAATCTGATAGTGGTTGTGGGTTGGTAGATGTCTAGTCTCCCTTGTGGCTCTAATCTGATAGTTGTAGCAGGCTGGTAGATGTCTAGTCTCCCTTGTGGCTCTTATCTTATAGTGGTAGTGGGTTGGTAGATGTCTAGTCTCCTTTATAACTCTAATCTGATAGTGGTAGTGGGCTGGTAGATGTTTAGTCTCCCTAATGGCTCTAATCTGATAGTGGTAGTGGGGTGGTAGATGTCTAGTCTCCTTTATTGCTCTAATCTGAGAGTGGTTTTGTGGTGGTTGATGTCTAGTCTCCTTTGTGGCTCTAATATGATGGTGGTAGTGGGGTTGTAGATATCTAGTATCCCGTATGACTCTAATCTGATAGTGGTAGATGTGGTAGATGTCTAGTCTCCTTTGTGGCTCTAATCTGAGAGTGGTAGTGGGTTGGTAGATGTCTAGTCTCCTTTATGCATCTAATCTGATAGTGGTAGTGGGCTGGTAGATGTCTAGTCTCCCTAATGGCTCTAATCTGATAGTGGTAGTGGGGTGGTAGATGTCTAGTCTTCTTTATGGCTCTAATCTGATAGTGGTTTTGTGGTGGTTGATGTCTAGTCTCCCTTATGGCTCTAATCTGATAGTGGTAGTGGGGTGCTAGATGTCTAGTCTCCCTTATGGCTCTAATCTGATAGTGGTAGTGGGCTGGTAGATGTCTAGTTTTCTTTATGGCTCTAATCTGATAGTGGTTTTGTGGTGGTTGATGTCTAGTCTCCTTTATGGCTCTAATCTGATAGTGGTAGATATGGTAGATGTCTAGTCTCCTTTGTGGCTCTAATATGATGGTGGTAGTGGGGTCGTAGATATCTAGTCTCCCTTATGGCTCTAATCTGATAGTGATAGTGGGTTGGTAGATTTCTAGTCTCCCTTATGGCTCTAATCTGATAGTGGTTGTGGGTTGGTAGATGTCTAGTCTCCCTTGTGGCTCTAATCTGATAGTTGTAGCAGGCTGGTAGATGTCTAGTCTCCCTTGTGGCTCTTATCTTATAGTGGTAGTGGGTTGGTAGATGTCTAGTCTCCTTTATAACTCTAATCTGATAGTGGTAGTGGGCTGGTAGATGTTTAGTCTCCCTAATGGCTCTAATCTGATAGTGGTAGTGGGGTGGTAGATGTCTAGTCTCCTTTATTGCTCTAATCTGAGAGTGGTTTTGTGGTGGTTGATGTCTAGTCTCCTTTGTGGCTCTAATATGATGGTGGTAGTGGGGTTGTAGATATCTAGTATCCCGTATGACTCTAATCTGATAGTGGTAGATGTGGTAGATGTCTAGTCTCATTTGTGGCTCTAATCTGAGAGTGGTAGTGGGTTGGTAGATGTCTAGTCTCCTTTATGGCTCTAATCTGATAGTGGTAGTGGGCTGGTAGATGTCTAGTCTCCCTAATGGCTCTAATCTGATAGTGGTAGTGGGGTGGTAGATGTCTAGTCTTCTTTATGGCTCTAATCTGATAGTGGTTTTGTGGTGGTTGATGTCTAGTCTCCCTTATGGCTCTAATCTGATAGTGGTAGTGGGGTGCTAGATGTCTAGTCTCCCTTATGGCTCTAATCTGATAGTGGTAGTGGGCTGGTAGATGTCTAGTCTTCTTTATGGCTCTAATCTGATAGTGGTTTTGTGGTGGTTGATGTCTAGTCTCCTTTATGGCTCTAATCTGATAGTGGTAGATATGGTAGATGTCTAGTCTCCTTTGTGGCTCTAATATGATGGTGGTAGTGGGGTCGTAGATATCTAGTCTCCCTTATGGCTCTAATCTGATAGTGATAGTGGGTTGGTAGATTTCTAGTCTCCCTTATGGCTCTAATCTGATAGTGGTTGTGGGTTGGTAGATGTCTAGTCTCCCTTGTGGCTCTAATCTGATAGTTGTAGCAGGCTGGTAGATGTCTAGTCTCCCTTGTGGCTCTTATCTTATAGTGGTAGTGGGTTGGTAGATGTCTAGTCTCCTTTATAACTCTAATGTGATAGTGGTAGTGGGCTGGTAGATGTTTAGTCTCCCTAATGGCTCTAATCTGATAGTGGTAGTGGGGTGGTAGATGTCTAGTCTCCTTTATGGCTCTAATCTGAGAGTGGTTTTGTGGTGGTTGATGTCTAGTCTCCTTTGTGGCTCTAATATGATGGTGGTAGTGGGGTTGTAGATATCTAGTATCCCGTATGACTCTAATCTGATAGTGGTAGATGTGGTAGATGTCTAGTCTCATTTGTGGCTCTAATCTGAGAGTGGTAGTGGGTTGGTAGATGTCTAGTCTCCTTTATGCATCTAATCTGATAGTGGTAGTGGGCTGGTAGATGTCTAGTCTCCCTAATGGCTCTAATCTGATAGTGGTAGTGGGGTGGTAGATGTCTAGTCTTCTTTATGGCTCTAATCTGATAGTGGTTTTGTGGTGGTTGATGTCTAGTCTCCCTTATGGCTCTAATCTGATAGTGGTAGTGGGGTGCTAGATGTCTAGTCTCCCTTATGGCTCTAATCTGATAGTGGTAGTGGGCTGGTAGATGTCTAGTCTTCTTTATGGCTCTAATCTGATAGTGGTTTTGTGGTGGTTGATGTCTAGTCTCCTTTATGGCTCTAATCTGATAGTGGTAGATATGGTAGATGTCTAGTCTCCTTTGTGGCTCTAATATGATGGTGGTAGTGGGGTCGTAGATATCTAGTCTCCCTTATGGCTCTAATCTGATAGTGATAGTGGGTTGGTAGATTTCTAGTCTCCCTTATGGCTCTAATCTGATAGTGGTTGTGGGTTGGTAGATGTCTAGTCTCCCTTGTGGCTCTAATCTGATAGTTGTAGCAGGCTGGTAGATGTCTAGTCTCCCTTGTGGCTCTTATCTTATAGTGGTAGTGGGTTGGTAGATGTCTAGTCTCCTTTATAACTCTAATCTGATAGTGGTAGTGGGGTGGTAGTTGTCTAGTCTCGCTTGTGTCACTAATCTGATAGTGGTTGTGGGTTGGTAGATGTCTAGTCTCCTTTATAACTCTAATCTGATAGTGGTAGTGGGGTGGTCGATGTCTAGTCTCCCTTATGGCTCTAATCTGATAGTGGTAGTGGGGTGCTAGATGTCTAGTCTCCCTTATGGCTCTAATCTGATAGTGGTAGTGGGGTGGTAGATGTCTAATCTTCTTTATGGCTCTAATCTGATAGTGGTTTTGTGGTGGTTGATGTCTAGTCTCCTTTATGGCTCTATTCTGATAGTGGTAGATATGGTAGATGTCTAGTCTCCTTTGTGGCTCCAATATGATGGTGGTAGTGGGGTTTTAGATATCTAGTCTCCCTTATGGCTCTAATCTGATAGTGGTAGTGGGTTGGTAGATTTCTAGTCTCCCTTGTGGCTCTAATCTGATAGTTGTAGTGGGCTGGTAGATGTCTAGTCTCCCTTGTGGCTCTAATCTTTTAGTGGTAGTGGGCTGGTAGATGTCTAGTCTCCCTAATGGCTCTAATCTGATAGTGGTTGTGGGTTGGTAGATGTCTAGTCTCCTTTATAACTCTAATCTGATAGTGGTAGTGGGCTGGTAGATGTCTAGTCTCCCTTGTGGCTCTAATCTGATAGTTGTAGTGGGCTGGTAGATGTCTAGTCTCCTTTATGGCTCTAATACTAAACGATATCATAACCGCCATCGATAAAAGACATTACTGTGCAGCCGTCTTCATCGACCTGGCCAAGGCTTTCGACTCTGTCAATCACCATATTCTTATCGGCAGACTCAGTAGCCTCGGTTTTTCTAATGACTGCCTTGCCTGGTTCACCAACTACTTTGCAGACAGAGTTCAGTGTGTCAAATCGGAGGGCATTTTGTCCGGTCCTCTGGCAGTCTCTATGGGGGTACCACAGGGTTCAATTCTCGGGCCGACTCCTTTCTCTGTATACATCAATGATGTTGCTCTTGCTGCGGGCGATTCCCTGATCCACCTCTACGCAGACGACACCATTCTATATACTTCCGGCCCTTCCTTGGACACTGTGCTATCTAACCTCCAAACGAGCTTCAATGCCATACAACACTCCTTCCGTGGCCTCCAACTGCTCTTAAACGCTAGTAAAACGAAATGCATGCTTTTCAACCGTTCGCTGCCTGCACCCGCACGCCCGACTAGCATCACCACCCTGGACGGTTCCGACCTAGAATATGTGGACATCTATAAGTACCTAGGTGTCTGGCTAGACTGCAAACTCTCCTTCCAGACTCATATCAAACATCTCCAATCCAAAATCAAAGCAAGAATCGGCTTTCTATTCCGCAACAAAGCCTCCTTCACTCACGCCGCCAAACTTACCCTAGTAAAACTGACTATCCTACCGATCCTCGACTTCGGCGATGTCATCTACAAAATAGCTTCCAATACTCTACTCAGCAAACTGGATGCAGTTTATCACAGTGCCATTCGTTTTGTTACTAAAGCATCTTATACGACCCACCACTGCGACCTGTATGCCCTAGTCGGCTGGCCCTCGCTACATGTTCGTCGTCAGACCCACTGGCTCCAGGTCATCTACAAGGCTATGCTAGGTAAAGTGCCGCCTTATCTCAGTTCACTGGTCACGATGGCTACACCCACCCGCAACACGCGCTCCAGCAGGTGTATCTCACTGATCATCCCTAAAGCCAAAACCTCATATGGACGCCTTTCCTTCCAGTTCTCTGCTGCCTGCGACTGGAATGAATTGCAAAAATCTCTGAAGTTGGAGACTTTTATCTCCCTCAACAACTTTAAAAATCTGCTATCCGAGCAGCTAACCGATCGCTGCAGCTGTACATAGTCCATCTGTAAACTACCCACCCAATTTACCTACCTCACCCCCCATACTGCTTTTATTTATTTACTTTTCTGCTCTTTTGCACACCAGTATCTCTTCTTGCACATGATCATCTGATGATTTATCACTCCAGTGTTAATCTGCTAAATTGTAATTATTCGATTTATTGCCTACCTCATGCCTTTTGCACACATTGTATATAGATTCTCTTTTTTTCTACCATGTTATTGACTTGTTTATTGTTTACTCCATGTGTAACTCTGTGTTGTCTGTTCACACTGCTATGCTTTATCTTGGCCAGGTCGCAGTTGCAAATGAGAACTTGTTCTCAACTAGCCTACCTGGTTAAATAAAGGTGAAATAAATAAAATAAAAAATAAATAATCTGATAGTGGTAGATATGGGAGATGTCTAGTCTCCTTTGCGGCTCTAATATGATGGTGGTAGTGGGGTCGTAGATATCTAGTCTCCCTTATGGCTCTAACCTGATTGTGGTAGTGGGTTGGTAAATTTCTAGTCTCCCTTATGGCTCTAATCTTATAGTGGTAGTGGGGTCGTTGATATCTAGTCTCCCTTGTGTCTCTAATCTGATAGTGGTTTTGTTGTGGTTGATGTCTAGTCTCCTTTATGGCTCTAATCTGATTGTGGTAGTTGTCTAGTCTCCTTTGTGGCTCTACTATGATGGTGGTAGTGGGGTCGTAGATATCTAGTCCCCTTTATGGCTCTAATCTGATAGTGGTAGTGGGTTGGTAGATGTTTATTCTCCCTTATGGCTCTAATCTGATAGTGGTAATGGGGTCGTTGATATCTAGCCTCCCTTATGGCTCTAATCTGATAGTGGTAGTGGGCTGGTAAATGTCTAGTCTCCTTTGTGGCTCTACTATGATGGTGGTAGTGGGGTCGTAGATATCTAGTCCCCTTTATGGCTCTAATCTGATAGTTGTAGTGGGCTGGTAGATGTCTAGTCTCCCTTATGGCTCTAATCTGATAGTGGTAGTGGGGTCGTTGATATCTAGTCTCCCTTATGGCTCTAATCTGATAGTGGTAGTGGGCTGGAAGATGTCTAGTCTCCATTATGGCTCTAGACTCCCTTATGGCTCTAATCTGATAGTTGTAGTTGGCTGGTAGAAGTCTAGTCTCCTTTGTGGCTCTAATAAGATGGTGGTAGTGGGGTTGTAGATATCTGGTATCCCTTATAACTCTAATCTGATAGTGGTAGTGGGCTGGTAGATGTCCAGTCTCCCTTGTGGCTCTAATCTGATAGTTGTAGTGGGCTGGTAGATGTCTAGTCTCCTTTATAACTCTATTCTGAGAGTGGTAGTGGGCTGGTAGATGTCTAGTCTCCTTTATGGCTCTAATCTGATAGTGGTTTTGTGGTGGTTGATGTCTAGTCTCCTTTATGGCTCTAATCTGATAGTGGTAGATGTGGTAGATGTCTAGTCTCCTTTGTGGCTCTAATATGATGGTGGTAGTGGGGTTGTAGATATCTAGTATCCCTTATGACTCTAATCTGATAGTGGTAGTTGGCTGGTAGATGTCTAGTCTCCTTTATAACTCTAATCTGATAGTGGTAGTGGGCTGGTAGATGTCTAGTCTCCCTTGTGGCTCTAATCTGATAGTGGTAGTGGGTTGGTAGATTTGTAGTCTCCCTTGTGGCTCTAATCTGATAGTTGTAGTGGGCTGGTAGATGTCTAGTCTCCCTTGTGGCTCTAATCTTATAGTGGTAGTGGGCTGGTAGATGTCTAGTCTCCCTAATGGCTCTAATCTGATAGTGGTTGTGGGTTGGTAGATGTCTAGTCTCCTTTATAACTCTAATCTGATAGTGGTAGTGCGGTGGTCGATGTCTAGTCTCCTTTATAACTCTAATCTGATAGTGGTAGTGGGGTGGTCGATGTCTAGTCTCCTTTATTGCTCTAATCTGATAGTGGTAGTGGGCTGGTAGATGTCTAGTCTCCCTTGTGGCTCTAATCTGATAGTTGTAGTGGGCTGGTAGATGTCTAGTCTCCCTAAATGGCTCTAATCTGATAGTGGTAGTGGGGTGGTAGATTTCTAGTCTCCCTTGTGTCTCTAATCTGATAGTGGTTTTGTGGTGGTTGATGTCTAGTCTCCTTTATGGCTCTAATATGATAGTGGTAGATGTGGTAGATGTCTAGTCTCCTTTGTGGCTCTAATATGATGGTGGTAGTGGGGTAATAGATATCTAGTTCCCTTATGGCTCTAATCTGATAGTGGTAGTGGGCTGCTAGATGTCTAGTCTCCCTTATGGCTCTAATTTGATATTGGTGGTGGGCTGGTAGATGTCTAGTCTCCCTAATGGCTCTAATCTGATAGTGGTTGTGCGTTGGTAGATTTCTAGTCTCCTGTTTGACTCTAATCTGATAGTGGTAGTGGGGTGGCAGATGCCTACTCTCCCTTATGGCTCTAATCTATAGTGGTAGTGGGCTGGTAGATGTCTAGTCTCCTTTATAACTCTAATCTGAGAGTGGTAGTGGGCTGGTAGATTTCTAGTCTCCCTTGTGGCTCTAATCTGATAGTTGTAGTGGGCTGGTAGATGTCTAGTCTCCCTTGTGGCTCTAATCTTATAGTGGTAGTGGGCTGGTAGATGTCTAGTCTCCCTAATGGCTCTAATCTGATAGTGGTTGTGGGTTGGTAGATGTCTAGTCTCCTTTATAACTCTAATCTGATAGTGGTAGTGGGCTGGTAGATGTCTAGTCTCCCTTGTGGCTCTAATCTGATAGTGGTAGTGGGTTGGTAGATTTCTAGTCTCCCTTGTGGCTCTAATCTGATAGTTGTAGTGGGCTGGTAGATGTCTAGTCTCCCTTGTGGCTCTAATCTTATAGTGGTAGTGGGCTGGTAGATGTCTAGTCTCCCTAATGGCTCTAATCTGATAGTGGTTGTGGGTTGGTAGATGTCTAGTCTCCTTTATAACTCTAATCTGATAGTGGTAGTGCGGTGGTCGATGTCTAGTCTCCTTTATAACTCTAATCTGATAGTGGTAGTGGGGTGGTCGATGTCTAGTCTCCTTTATTGCTCTAATCTGATAGTGGTAGTGGGCTGGTAGATGTCTAGTCTCCCTTGTGGCTCTAATCTGATAGTGGTAGTGGGGTGGTAGATTTCTAGTCTCCCTTGTGTCTCTAATCTGATAGTGGTTTTGTGGTGGTTGATGTCTAGTCTCCTTTATGGCTCTAATATGATAGTGGTAGATGTGGTAGATGTCTAGTCTCCTTTGTGGCTCTAATATGATGGTGGTAGTGGGGTAATAGATATCTAGTCTCCCTTATGGCTCTAATCTGATTGTGGTAGTGGGCTGCTAGATGTCTAGTCTCCCTTATTGCTCTAGTCTCCCTTGTGTCTCTAATCTGATAGTGGTTTTGTGGTGGTTGATGTCTAGTCTCCTTTATGGCTCTAATATGATAGTGGTAGATGTGGTAGATGTCTAGTCTCCTTTGTGGCTCTAATATGATGGTGGTAGTGGGGTAATAGATATCTAGTCTCCCTTATGGCTCTAATCTGATAGTGGTAGTGGGCTGCTAGATGTCTAGTCTCCCTTATGGCTCTAATTTGATATTGGTGGTGGGCTGGTAGATGTCTAGTCTCCCTAATGGCTCTAATCTGATAGTGGTTGTGCGTTGGTAGATTTCTAGTCTCCTGTTTGACTCTAATCTGATAGTTGTAGTGGGCTGGTAGATGTCTAGTCTCCCTTGTGGCTCTAATCTGATAGTGGTAGTGGGTTGGAGGATTTCTAGTCTCCCTTGTGGCTCTAATCTGATAGTTGTAGTGGGCTGGTAGATGTCTAGTCTCCCTTGTGGCTCTAATCTTATAGTGGTAGTGGGCTGGTAGATGTCTAGTCTCCCTAATGGCTCTAATCTGATAGTGGTTGTGGGTTGGTAGATGTCTAGTCTCCTTTATAACTCTAATATGATAGTGGTAGAGCGGTGGTCGATGTCTAGTCTCCTTTATAACTCTAATCTGATAGTGGTAGTGGGGTGGTCGATGTCTAGTCTCCTTTATTGCTCTAATCTGATAGTGGTAGTGGGCTGGTAGATGTCTAGTCTCCCTAATGGCTCTAATCTGATAGTGGTAGTGGGGTGGTAGATTTCTAGTCTCCCTTGTGTCTCTAATCTGATAGTGGTTTTGTGGTGGTTGATGTCTAGTCTCCTTTATGGCTCTAATATGATAGTGGTAGATGTGGTAGATGTCTAGTCTCCTTTGTGGCTCTAATATGATAGTGGTAGTGGGGTAATAGATATCTAGTCTCCCTTATGGCTCTAATCTGATTGTGGTAGTGGGCTGCTAGATGTCTAGTCTCCCTTATTGCTCTAGTCTCCCTTGTGTCTCTAATCTGATAGTGGTTTTGTGGTGGTTGATGTCTAGTCTCCTTTATGGCTCTAATATGATAGTGGTAGATGTGGTAGATGTCTAGTCTCCTTTGTGGCTCTAATATGATGGTGGTAGTGGGGTAATAGATATCTAGTCTCCCTTATGGCTCTAATCTGATAGTGGTAGTGGGCTGCTAGATGTCTAGTCTCCCTTATGGCTCTAATTTGATATTGGTGGTGGGCTGGTAGATGTCTAGTCTCCCTAATGGCTCTAATCTGATAGTGGTTGTGCGTTGGTAGATTTCTAGTCTCCTGTTTGACTCTAATCTGATAGTTGTAGTGGGCTGGTAGATGTCTAGTCTCCCTTGTGGCTCTAATGTGATAGTGGTAGTGGGTTGGTAGATTTCTAGTCTCCCTTGTGGCTCTAATCTGATAGTTGTATTGGGCTGGTAGATGTCTAGTCTCCCTTGTGGCTCTAATCTTATAGTGGTAGTGGGCTGGTAGATGTCTAGTCTCCCTAATGGCTCTAATCTGATAGTGGTTGTGGGTTGGTAGATGTCTAGTCTCCTTTATAACTCTAATATGATAGTGGTAGAGCGGTGGTCGATGTCTAGTCTCCTTTATAACTCTAATCTGATAGTGGTAGTGGGGTGGTCGATGTCTAGTCTCCTTTATTGCTCTAATCTGATAGTGGTAGTGGGCTGGTAGATGTCTAGTCTCCCTAATGGCTCTAATCTGATAGTGGTAGTGGGGTGGTAGATTTCTAGTCTCCCTTGTGTCTCTAATCTGATAGTGGTTTTGTGGTGGTTGATGTCTAGTCTCCTTTATGGCTCTAATATGATAGTGGTAGATGTCTAGTCTCCTTTGTGGCTCTAATATGATGGTGGTAGTGGGGTAATAGATATCTAGTTCCCTTATGGCTCTAATCTGATAGTGATAGTGGGCTGGTATATGTCTAGTCTCCCTTATTGCTCTAGTCTCCCTTATGGCTCTAATTTGATATTGGTGGTGGGCTGGTAGATGTCTAGTCTCCCTAATGGCTCTAATCTGATAGTGGTTGTGCGTTGGAAGATTTCTAGTCTCCTGTTTGACTCTAATCTGATAGTAGTAGTGGGGTGGCAGATGCCTACTCTCCCTTGTGGCTCTAATCTTATAGTGGTAGTGGGCTGGTAGATGTCTAGTCTCCTTTATAACTCTAATCTGAGAGTGGTAGTGGGCTGGTAGATGTCTAGTCTCCCTATTGGCTCTAATCTGATAGTGGTTGTGGGTTGGTAGATGTCTAGTCTCCTTTATAACTCTAATCTGATAGTGGTAGTGGGGTGGTCGATGTCTAGTCTCCTTTATAACTCTAATCTGATAGTGGTAGTGGGGTGGCAGATGCCTACTCTCCCTTGTGTCTCTAATCTGATAGTGGTAGTGGGCTGGTAGATGTCTAGTCTCCCTAATGGCTCTAATCTGATAGTGGTTGTGCGTTGGTAGATTTCTAGTCTCCTGTTTGACTCTAATCTGATAGTAGTAGTGGGGTGGCAGATGCCTACTCTCCCTTGTGGCTCTAATCTTATAGTGGTAGTGGGCTGGTAGATGTCTAGTCTCCTTTATAACTCTAATCTGAGAGTGGTAGTGGGCTGGTAGATGTCTAGTCTCCCTATTGGCTCTAATCTGATAGTGGTTGTGGGTTGGTAGATGTCTAGTCTCCTTTATAAATCTAATCTGATAGTGGTAGTGGGGTGGTCGATGTCTAGTCTCCTTTATAACTCTAATCTGATAGTGGTAGTGGGGTGGCAGATGCCTACTCTCCCTTGTGTCTCTAATCTGATAGTGGTAGTGGGCTGGTACATGTCTAGTCTCCTTTATAACTCTAATCTGATAGTGGTAGTGGGGTGGCAGATGCCTACTCTCCCTTGTGTCTCTAATCTGATAGTGGTTTTGTGGTGGTTGATGTCTAGTCTCCTTTATGGCTCTAATCGGATGGTGGTAGTGGGGTGGTCGATGTCTAGTCTCCGTTATAACTCTAATCTGATAGTGGTAGTGGGGTGGTAGATGTCTAGTCTCTTTTATAACTCTAATCTGATAGTGGTAGTGGGGTGGTAGATGTCTAGTCTCCCTTGTGTCTCTAATCTGATAGTGGTAGATATGGTAGATGTCTAGTCTCCTTTGTGGCTCTAATATGATGGTGGTAGTGGGGTCGTAGATATCTAGTCTCCCTTGTGGCTCTAATCTGATAGTTTTAGTGGGCTGATAGATGTCTAGTCTCCCTTGTGGCTCTAATTTGATAGCGGTTGTGGGTTGGTTGATGTCTAGTCTCCTTTATAACTCTAATCTGTTAGTGGTAGTGGGCTGGTAGATGTCTATTCTCCCTTGTGGCTCTAATCTGATAGTTGTAGTGGGCTGGTAGATGTCTAGTCTCCCTTGTGGCTCTAATCTTATAGTGGTAGTGGGCTGGTAGATGTCTAGTCTCCTTTATAACTCTAATCTGATAGTGGTAGTGGGCTGGTAGATGTCTAGTCTCCCTTATTGCTCTAGTCTCCCTTATGGCTCTAATTTGATATTGGTGGTGGGCTGGTAGATGTCTAGTCTCCCTAATTGCTCTAATCTGATAGTGGTTGTGGTTTGGTAGATTTCTAGTCTCCTGTTTGACTCTAATCTGATAGTGGTAGTGGGGTGGCAGATGCCTACTCTCCCTTGTGTCTCTAATCTGATAGTGGTTTTGTGGTGGTTGATGTCTAGTCTCCTTTATGGCTCTAATCTGATAGTGGTAGATATGGTAGATGTCTAGTCTCCTTTGTGGCTCTAATATGATGGTGGTAGTGGGGTCGTAGATATCTAGTCTCCCTTATGGCTCTAATCTGTTAGTGGTAGTGGGTTGGTAGATTTCTAGTCTCCCTTGTGGCTCTAATTTGATTGTGGTTGTGGGTTGGTAGATGTCTAGTCTCCTTTATGGCTCTAATCTGATAGTGGTAGTGGGCTGGTAGATGCCTAGTCTCCCTTATGGCTCTAATCTGATAGTGGTAGTGGGCTGGTAGATGTCTAGTCTCCCTTATGGCTCTACACTCCCTTATGGCTCTAATCTGATAGTTGTAGTGGGCTGGTAGAAGTCTAGTCTCCTTTATGTCTCTAATCTGATAGAGGTTTTGTGGTGGTTGATGTCTAGTCTCCTTTATGGCTCTAATCTGATAGTGGTAGTGGGCTGGTAGATGTCTAGTCTCCCTTGTGGCTCTAATCTGATAGTTGTAGTGGGCTGGTAGATGTCTAGTCTCCCTTGTGTCTCTAATCTGATAGTGGTAGTGGGGTGGTAGATGTCTAGTCTCCCTTGTGTCTCTAATCTGATAGTGGTTTTGTGGTGGTTGATGTCTAGTCTCCTTTATGGCTCTAATATGATGGTGGTAGTGGGGTCGTAGATATCTAGTCTCCCTTATGGCTCTAATCTGATAGTGGTAGTGGGTTGGTATATTTCTAGTCTCCCTTATGGCTCTAATCTTATAGTGGTAGTGAGGTGGTCGATGTCTAGTCTCCCTTGTGGCTAAAATCTGATAGTTGTAGTGGGCTGGTAGATGTCTAGTCTCCCTTGTGGCTCTAATCTTATAGTGGTTGTGGGCTGGTAGATGTCTAGTCTCCTTTATAACTCTAATCTGAGAGTGGTAGTGAGCTGGTAGATGTCTAGTCTCCTTTATAACTCTAATCTGATAGTGGTAGTGGGCTGGTAGATGTCTAGTCTCCTTTATAACTCTAATCTGATAGTGGTAGTGGGCTGGTAGATGTCTAGTCTCCTTTATGGCTCTAAACTGATAGTTGTAGTGGGGTGGTCGATGTCTAGTCTCCTTTATAACTCTAATCTGATAGTGGTAGTGGGGTGGTAGATGTCTAGTCTCCCTTGTGTCTCTAATCTGATAGTGGTTTTGTGGTGGTTGACGTCTAGTCTCCTTTATGGCTCTAATCTGATAGTGGTAGATATGGTAGATGTCTAGTCTCCTTTGTGGCTCTAATATGATGGTGGTAGTGGGGTCGTAGATATCTAGTCTCCCTTATGGCTCTAATCTGATAGTGGTAGTGGGTTGGTAGATTTCTAGTCTCCCTTGTGGCTCTAATTTGATTGTGGTTGTGGGTTGGTAGATGTCTAGTCTCCTTTATGGCTCTAATCTGATAGTGGTAGTGGGCTGGTAGATGTCTAGTCTCCCTTATGGCTCTAATCTGATAGTGGTAGTGGGCTGGTAGATGTCTAGTCTCCCTTATGGCTCTAGACTCCCTTATGGCTCTAATCTGATAGTTGTAGTGGGCTGGTAGAAGTCTAGTCTCCTTTATGGCTCTAATCTGATAGTGGTAGTGGGCTGGTAGAAGTTTAGTCTCCTTTATGGCTCTAATCTGATAGTGGTTTTGTGGTGGTTGATGTCTAGTCTCCTTTATGTCTCTAATCTGATAGTGGTAGATGTGGTAGATGTCTAGTCTCCTTTGTGGCTCTAATATGATGGTGGTAGTGGGGTTGTCGATGTCTAGTCTCCTTTATAACTCTAATCTGATAGTGGTTTTGTGGTGGTTGATGTCTAGTCTCCTTTATAACTCTAATCTGTTAGTGGTAGTGGGCTGGTAGATGTCTAGTCTCCCTTGTGGCTCTAATCTGATAGTTGTAGTGGGCTGGTAGATGTCTAGTCTCCCTTGTGGCTCTAATCTTATAGTGGTAGTGGGCTGGTAGATGTCTAGTCTCCTTTATAACTCTAATCTGATAGTGGTAGTGGGCTGGTAGATGTCTAGTCTCCCTTATGGCTCTAATCTGATAGTGGTAGTGGGCTGGTAGATGTCTAGTCTCCCTTATGGCTCTAGACTCCCGTATGGCTCTAATCTCATAGTTGTAGTTGGCTGGTAGAAGTCTAGTCTCCTTTATGGCTCTAATCTGATAGAGGTTTTGTGGTGGTTGATGTCTAGTCTCCTTTATGGCTCTAATCTGATAGTGGTAGTGGGCTGGTAGAAGTCTAGTCTCCCTAATGGCTCTAATCTGATAGTGGTTGTGCGTTGGTCGATGTCTAGTCTCCTTTATAACTCTAATCTGATAGTGGTAGTGGGGTGGTAGATGTCTAGTCTCCCTTGTGTCTCTAATCTGATAGTGGTTTTGTGGTGGTTGACGTCTAGTCTCCTTTATGGCTCTAATCTGATAGTGGTAGATATGGTAGATGTCTAGTCTCCTTTGTGGCTCTAATATGATGGTGGTAGTGGGGTCGTAGATATCTAGTCTCCCTTATGGCTCTAATCTGATAGTGGTAGTGGGTTGGTAGATTTCTAGTCTCCCTTGTGGCTCTAATTTGATTGTGGTTGTGGGTTGGTAGATGTCTAGTCTCCTTTATGGCTCTAATCTGATAGTGGTAGTGGGCTGGTAGATGTCTAGTCTCCCTTATGGCTCTAATCTGATAGTGGTAGTGGGCTGGTAGATGTCTAGTCTCCCTTATGGCTCTAGACTCCCTTATGGCTCTAATCTGATAGTTGTAGTGGGCTGGTAGTAGTCTAGTCTCCTTTATGGCTCTAATCTGATAGTGGTAGTGGGCTGGTAGAAGTTTAGTCTCCTTTATGGCTCTAATCTGATAGTGGTTTTGTGGTGGTTGATGTCTAGTCTCCTTTATGTCTCTAATCTGATAGTGGTAGATGTGGTAGATGTCTAGTCTCCTTTGTGGCTCTAATATGATGGTGGTAGTGGGGTTGTCGATGTCTAGTCTCCTTTATAACTCTAATCTGATAGTGGTTTTGTGGTGGTTGATGTCTAGTCTCCTTTATAACTCTAATCTGTTAGTGGTAGTGGGCTGGTAGATGTCTAGTCTCCCTTGCGGCTCTAATCTTATAGTGGTAGTGGGCTGGTAGATGTCTAGTCTCCTTTATAACTCTAATCTGATAGTGGTAGTGGGCTGGTAGATGTCTAGTCTCCCTTATGGCTCTAATCTGATAGTGGTAGTGGGCTGGTAGATGTCTAGTCTCCCTTATGGCTCTAGACTCCCGTATGGCTCTAATCTCATAGTTGTAGTGGGCTGGTAGAAGTCTAGTCTCCTTTATGGCTCTAATCTGATAGAGGTTTTGTGGTGGTTGATGTCTAGTCTCCTTTATGGCTCTAATCTGATAGTGGTAGTGGGCTGGTAGAAGTCTAGTCTCCCTAATGGCTCTAATCTGATAGTGGTTGTGCGTTGGTCGATGTCTAGTCTCCTTTATAACTCTAATCTGATAGTGGTAGTGGGGTGGTAGATGTCTAGTCTCCCTTGTGTCTCTAATCTGATAGTGGTTTTGTGGTGGTTGACGTCTAGTCTCCTTTATGGCTCTAATCTGATAGTGGTAGATATGGTAGATGTCTAGTGTCCTTTGTGGCTCTAATATGATGGTGGTAGTGGGGTCGTAGATATCTAGTCTCCCTTATGGCTCTAATCTGATAGTGGTAGTGGGTTGGTAGATTTCTAGTCTCCCTTGTGGCTCTAATTTGATTGTGGTTGTGGGTTGGTAGATGTCTAGTCTCCTTTATGGCTCTAATCTGATAGTGGTAGTGGGCTGGTAGATGTCTAGTCTCCCTTATGGCTCTAATCTGATAGTGGTAGTGGGCTGGTAGATGTCTAGTCTCCCTTATGGCTCTAGACTCCCTTATGGCTCTAATCTGATAGTTGTAGTGGGCTGGTAGTAGTCTAGTCTCCTTTATGGCTCTAATCTGATAGTGGTAGTGGGCTGGTAGAAGTTTAGTCTCCTTTATGGCTCTAATCTGATAGTGGTTTTGTGGTGGTTGATGTCAAGTCTCCTTTATGTCTCTAATCTGATAGTGGTAGATGTGGTAGATGTCTAGTCTCCTTTGTGGCTCTAATATGATGGTGGTAGTGGGGTTGTCGATGTCTAGTCTCCTTTATAACTCTAATCTGATAGTGGTTTTGTGGTGGTTGATGTCTAGTCTCCTTTATAACTCTAATCTGTTAGTGGTAGTGGGCTGGTAGATGTCTAGTCTCCCTTGTGGCTCTAATCTGATAGTTGTAGTGGGCTGGTAGATGTCTAGTCTCCCTTGTGGCTCTAATCTTATAGTGGTAGTGGGCTGGTAGATGTCTAGTCTCCTTTGTAACTCTAATCTGATAGTGGTAGTGGGCTGGTAGATGTCTAGTCTCCCTTATGGCTCTAATCTGATAGTGGTAGTGGGCTGGTAGATGTCTAGTCTCCCTTATGGCTCTAGACTCCCGTATGGCTCTAATCTCATAGTTGTAGTGGGCTGGTAGAAGTCTAGTCTCCTTTATGGCTCTAATCTGATAGAGGTTTTGTGGTGGTTGATGTCTAGTCTCCTTTATGGCTCTAATCTGATAGTGGTAGTGGGCTGGTAGAAGTCTAGTCTCCCTAATGGCTCTAATCTGATAGTGGTTGTGCGTTGGTAGATTTCTAGTCTCCTGTTTGACTCTAATCTGATAGTGGTAGTGGGGTGGCAGATGCCTACTCTCCCTTATGGCTCTAATCTAATAGTGGTGTGGTAGATGTCTAGTCTCCTTTATGGCTCTAATCTGATAGTGGTAGTGGGCTGGTAGATGTCTAGTCTCCTTTATAACTCTAATCTGATAGTGGTAGCGGGGTGGTAGATGTCTAGTCTCCCTTATGGCTCTAATTTGATAGTGGTAGATGTGGTAGATGTCTAGTCTCCTTTATAACTCTAATCTGATAGTGGTAGTGGGGTGATAGATGTCTAGTCTCCCTTATGGCTCTAATCTGATAGTGGTAGATGTGGTAGATGTCTAGTCTCCTTTATGGCTCTAATCTGATAGTGGTTTTGTGGTGGTTGATGTCTAGTCTCCTTTATGGCTCTAATCTGATATTGGTAGATGTGGTAGATGTCTAGTCTCCTTTATAACTCTAATCTGATAGTGGTAGTGGGGTGGTCGATGTCTAGTCTCCTTTTTGGCTCTAATCTGATGGTGGTAGTGGGGTGGTCGATGTCTAGTCTCCCGTATGGCTCTAGACTCCCTTATGGCTCTAATCTCATAGTTGTAGTGGGCTGGTAGAAGTCTACTCCTTTATGGCTCTAATCTGATAGAGGTTTTGTGGTGGTTGATGTCTAGTCTCCTTTATGGCTCTAATCTGATAGTGGTAGTGGGCTGGTAGAAGTCTAGTCTCCCTAATGGCTCTAATCTGATAGTGGTGGTGCGTTGGTAGATGTCTATTCTCCTGTTTGACTCTAATCTGATCGTGGTAGTGGGGTGGCAGATACCTACTCTCCCTTATGGCTCTAATCTAATAGTGGTGTGGTAGATGTCTAGTCTCCTTTATGGCTCTAATCTGATAGTGGTAGTGGGCTGGTAGATGTCTAGTCTCCTTTATAACTCTAATCTGATAGTGGTAGCGGGGTGGTAGATGTCTAGTCTCCCTTATGGCTCTAATTTTATAGTGGTAGATGTGGTAGATGTCTAGTCTCCTTTATAATTTTAATCTGATAGTGGTAGTGGGGTGATAGATGTCTAGTCTCCCTTATGGCTCTAATCTGATAGTGGTAGATGTGGTAGATGTCTAGTCTCCTTTATGGCTCTAATCTGATAGTGGTTTTGTGGTGGTTGATGTCTAGTCTCCTTTATGGCTCTAATCTGATATTGGTAGATGTCTAGTCTCCTTTATAACTCTAATCTGATAGTGGTAGTGGGGTGGTCGATGTCTAGTCTCCTTTATGGCTCTAATCTGATGGTGGTAGTGGGGTGGTCGATGTCTAGTCTCCTTTATAACTCTAATCTGATAGTGGTAGTGGGGTGGTAGATGTCTAGTCTCCCTTGTGTCTCTAATCTGATAGTGGTTTGTGGTGGTTGATGTCTAGTCTCCTTTGTGGCTCTAATCTGGGAGTGGTAGTGAGCTGGTAGATGTCTAGTCTCTTTTATAACTCTAATCTGATAGTGGTAGTGGGCTGGTAGATGTCTAGTCTCCTTTATAACTCTAATCTGATAGTGGTAGTGGGCTGGTAGATGTCTAGTCTCCTTTATGGCTCTAATCTGATAGTTGTAGTGGGGTGGTAGATGTCTAGTCTCCCTTGTGTCTCTAATCTGATAGTGGTTTTGTGGTGGTTGACGTCTAGTCTCCTTTATGGCTCTAATCTGATAGTGGTAGATATGATAGATGTCTAGTCTCCTTTGTGGCTCTAATATGATGGTGGTAGTGGGGTCGTAGATATCTAGTCTCCCTTATGGCTCTAATCTGATAGTGGTAGTGGGTTGGTAGATTTCTAGTCTCCCTTGTGGCTCTAATTTGATTGTGGTTGTGGGTTGGTAGATGTCTAGTCTCCTTTATGGCTCTAATCTGATAGTGGTAGTGGGCTGGTAGATGTCTAGTCTCCCTTATGGCTCTAGACTCCCTTATGGCTCTAATCTGATAGTTGTAGTGGGCTGGTAGAAGTCTAGTCTCCTTTATGGCTCTAATCTGATAGTGGTTTTGTGGTGGTTGATGTCTAGTCTCCTTTATGGCTCTAATCTGATAGTGGTAGATGTGGTAGACGTCTAGTCTCCTTTGTGGCTCTAATATGATGGTGGTAGTGGGGTTGTAGATATCTAGTATCCCTTATGACTCTAATCTGATAGTTGTAGTGGGCTGGTAGATGTCTAGTCTCCTTTACAGCTCTAATCTGATAGTGGTAGTGGGGTGGTAGATGTCTAGTCTCACTTGTGTCACTATTCTGATAGTGGTAGTGGGGTGGTAGATGTCTAGTCTCCTTTATGGCTCTAATCTGATAGTTGTAGTGGGGTGGTCGATGTCTCGTCTCCTTTATAACTCTAATCTGATAGTGGTAGTGGTGTGGTAGATGTCTAGTCTCCCTTGTGTCTCTAATCTGATAGTGGTTTTGTGGTGGTTGACGTCTAGTCTCCTTTATGGCTCTAATCTGATAGTGGTAGATATGATAGATGTCTAGTCTCCTTTGTGGCTCTAATATGATGGTGGTAGTGGGGTCGTAGATATCTAGTCTCCCTTATGGCTCTAATCTGATAGTGGTAGTGGGTTGGTAGATTTCTAGTCTCCCTTGTGGCTCTAATTTGATTGTGGTTGTGGGTTGGTAGATGTCTAGTCTCCTTTATGGCTCTAATCTGATAGTGGTAGTGGGCTGGTAGATGTCTAGTCTCCCTTCTGGCTCTAATCCGATAGTGGTAGTGGGCTGGTAGATGTCTAGTCTCCCTTATGGCTCTAGACTCCCTTATGGCTCTAATCTGATAGTTGTAGTGGGCTGGTAGTAGTCTAGTCTCCTTTATGGCTCTAATCTGATAGTGGTAGTGGGCTGGTAGAAGTTTAGTCTCCTTTATGGCTCTAATCTGATAGTGGTTTTGTGGTGGTTGATGTCTAGTCTCCTTTATGGCTCTAATCTGATAGTGGTAGATGTGGTAGATGTCTAGTCTCCTTTGTGGCTCTAATATGATGGTGGTAGTGGGGTTGTCGATGTCTAGTCTCCTTTATAACTCTAATCTGATAGTGGTTTTGTGGTGGTTGATGTCTAGTCTCCTTTATAACTCTAATCTGTTAGTGGTAGTGGGCTGGTAGATGTCTAGTCTCCCTTGTGGCTCTAATCTGATAGTTGTAGTGGGCTGGTAGATGTCTAGTCTCCCTTGTGGCTCTAATCTTATAGTGGTAGTGGGCTGGTAGATGTCTAGTCTCCTTTATAACTCTAATCTGATAGTGGTAGTGGGCTGGTAGATGTCTAGTCTCCCTTATGGCTCTAGACTCCCGTATGGCTCTAATCTCATAGTTGTAGTGGGCTGGTAGAAGTCTAGTCTCCTTTATGGCTCTAATCTGATAGAGGTTTTGTGGTGGTTGATGTCTAGTCTCCTTTACGGCTCTAATCTGATAGTGGTAGTGGGCTGGTAGAAGTCTAGTCTCCCTAATGGCTCTAATCTGATAGTGGTTGTGCGTTGGTAGATTTCTAGTCTCCTGTTTGACTCTAATCTGATAGTGGTAGTGGGGTGGCAGATGCCTACTCTCCCTTATGGCTCTAATCTAATAGTGGTGTGGTAGATGTCTAGTCTCCTTTATGGCTCTAATCTGATAGTGGTAGTGGGCTGGTAGATGTCTAGTCTCCTTTATAACTCTAATCTGATAGTGGTAGCGGGGTGGTAGATGTCTAGTCTCCCTTATGGCTCTAATTTGATAGTGGTAGATGTGGTAGATGTCTAGTCTCCTTTATAACTCTAATCTGATAGTGGTAGTGGGGTGATAGATGTCTAGTCTCCCTTATGGCTCTAATCTGATAGTGGTAGATGTGGTAGATGTCTAGTCTCCTTTATGGCTCTAATCTGATAGTGGTTTTGTGGTGGTTGATGTCTAGTCTCCTTTATGGCTCTAATCTGATATTGGTAGATGTGGTAGATGTCTAGTCTCCTTTATAACTCTAATCTGATAGTGGTAGTGGGGTGGTCGATGTCTAGTCTCCTTTATGGCTCTAATCTGATGGTGGTAGTGGGGTGGTCGATGTGTAGTCTCCCTTATGGCTCTAGACTCCCTTATGGCTCTAATCTCATAGTTGTAGTGGGCTGGTAGAAGTCTAGTCTCCTTTATGGCTCTAATCTGATAGAGGTTTTGTGGTGGTTGATGTCTAGTCTCCTTTATGGCTCTAATCTGATAGTGGTAGTGGGCTGGTAGAAGTCTAGTCTCCCTAATGGCTCTAATCTGATAGTGGTTGTGCGTTGGTAGATGTCTATTCTCCTGTTTGACTCTAATCTGATAGTGGTAGTGGGGTGGCAGATACCTACTCTCCCTTATGGCTCTAATCTAATAGTGGTGTGGTAGATGTCTAGTCTCCTTTATGGCTCTAATCTGATAGTGGTAGTGGGCTGGTAGATGTCTAGTCTCCTTTATAACTCTAATCTGATAGTGGTAGCGGGGTGGTAGATGTCTAGTCTCCCTTATGGCTCTAATCTGATAGTGGTAGTGGGGTGGCAGATGCCTACTCTCCCTTATGGCTCTAATCTAATAGTGGTGTGGTAGATGTCTAGTCTCCTTTATGGCTCTAATCTGATAGTGGTAGTGGGCTGGTAGATGTCTAGTCTCCTTTATAACTCTAATCTGATAGTGGTAGCGGGGTGGTAGATGTCTAGTCTCCCTTGTGTCTCTAATCTGATAGTGGTTTTGTGGTGGTTGACGTCTAGTCTCCTTTATGGCTCTAATCTGATAGTGGTAGATATGGTAGATGTCTAGTCTCCTTTGTGGCTCTAATATGATGGTGGTAGTGGGGTCGTAGATATCTAGTCTCCCTTATGGCTCTAATCTGATAGTGGTAGTGGGTTGGTAGATTTCTAGTCTCCCTTGTGGCTCTAATTTGATTGTGGTTGTGGGTTGGTAGATGTCTAGTCTCCTTTATGGCTCTAATCTGATAGTGGTAGTGGGCTGGTAGATGTCTAGTCTCCCTTATGGCTCTAATCTGATAGTGGTAGTGGGCTGGTAGATGTCTAGTCTCCCTTATGGCTCTAGACTCCCTTATGGCTCTAATCTGATAGTTGTAGTGGGCTGGTAGTAGTCTAGTCTCCTTTATGGCTCTAATCTGATAGTGGTAGTGGGCTGGTAGAAGTTTAGTCTCCTTTATGGCTCTAATCTGATAGTGGTTTTGTGGTGGTTGATGTCTAGTCTCCTTTATGTCTCTAATCTGATAGTGGTAGATGTGGTAGATGTCTAGTCTCCTTTGTGGCTCTAATATGATGGTGGTAGTGGGGTTGTCGATGTCTAGTCTCCTTTATAACTCTAATCTGATAGTGGTTTTGTGGTGGTTGATGTCTAGTCTCCTTTATAACTCTAATCTGTTAGTGGTAGTGGGCTGGTAGATGTCTAGTCTCCCTTGTGGCTCTAATCTGATAGTTGTAGTGGGCTGGTAGATATCTAGTCTCCCTTGTGGCTCTAATCTTATAGTGGTAGTGGGCTGGTAGATGTCTAGTCTCCTTTATAACTCTAATCTGATAGTGGTAGTGGGCTGGTAGATGTCTAGTCTCCCTTATGGCTCTAATCTGATAGTGGTAGTGGGCTGGTAGATGTCTAGTCTCCCTTATGGCTCTAGACTCCCGTATGGCTCTAATCTCATAGTTGTAGTGGGCTGGTAGAAGTCTAGTCTCCTTTATGGCTCTAATCTGATAGAGGTTTTGTGGTGGTTGATGTCTAGTCTCCTTTATGGCTCTAATCTGATAGTGGTAGTGGGCTGGTAGAAGTCTAGTCTCCCTAATGGCTCTAATCTGATAGTGGTTGTGCGTTGGTCGATGTCTAGTCTCCTTTATAACTCTAATCTGATAGTGGTAGTGGGGTGGTAGATGTCTGGTCTCCCTTGTGTCTCTAATCTGATAGTGGTTTTGTGGTGGTTGACGTCTAGTCTCCTTTATGGCTCTAATCTGATAGTGGTAGATATGGTAGATGTCTAGTCTCCTTTGTGGCTCTAATATGATGGTGGTAGTGGGGTCGTAGATATCTAGTCTCCCTTATGGCTCTAATCTGATAGTGGTAGTGGGTTGGTAGATTTCTAGTCTCCCTTGTGGCTCTAATTTGATTGTGGTTGTGGGTTGGTAGATGTCTAGTCTCCTTTATGGCTCTAATCTGATAGTGGTAGTGGGCTGGTAGATGTCTAGTCTCCCTTATGGCTCTAATCTGATAGTGGTAGTGGGCTGGTAGATGTCTAGTCTCCCTTATGGCTCTAGACTCCCTTATGGCTCTAATCTGATAGTTGTAGTGGGCTGGTAGTAGTCTAGTCTCCTTTATGGCTCTAATCTGATAGTGGTAGTGGGCTGGTAGAAGTTTAGTCTCCTTTATGGCTCTAATCTGATAGTGGTTTTGTGGTGGTTGATGTCTAGTCTCCTTTATGTCTCTAATCTGATAGTGGTAGATGTGGTAGATGTCTAGTCTCCTTTGTGGCTCTAATATGATGGTGGTAGTGGGGTTGTCGATGTCTAGTCTCCTTTATAACTCTAATCTGATAGTGGTTTTGTGGTGGTTGATGTCTAGTCTCCTTTATAACTCTAATCTGTTAGTGGTAGTGGGCTGGTAGATGTCTAGTCTCCCTTGTGGCTCTAATCTGATAGTTGTAGTGGGCTGGTAGATGTCTAGTCTCCCTTGTGGCTCTAATCTTATAGTGGTAGTGGGCTGGTAGATGTCTAGTCTCCTTTGTAACTCTAATCTGATAGTGGTAGTGGGCTGGTAGATGTCTAGTCTCCCTTATGGCTCTAATCTGATAGTGGTAGTGGGCTGGTAGATGTCTAGTCTCCCTTATGGCTCTAGACTCCCGTATGGCTCTAATCTCATAGTTGTAGTGGGCTGGTAGAAGTCTAGTCTCCTTTATGGCTCTAATCTGATAGAGGTTTTGTGGTGGTTGATGTCTAGTCTCCTTTATGGCTCTAATCTGATAGTGGTAGTGGGCTGGTAGAAGTCTAGTCTCCCTAATGGCTCTAATCTGATAGTGGTTGTGCGTTGGTAGATTTCTAGTCTCCTGTTTGACTCTAATCTGATAGTGGTAGTGGGGTGGCAGATGCCTACTCTCCCTTATGGCTCTAATCTAATAGTGGTGTGGTAGATGTCTAGTCTCCTTTATGGCTCTAATCTGATAGTGGTAGTGGGCTGGTAGATGTCTAGTCTCCTTTATAACTCTAATCTGATAGTGGTAGCGGGGTGGTAGATGTCTAGTCTCCCTTATGGCTCTAATTTGATAGTGGTAGATGTGGTAGATGTCTAGTCTCCTTTATAACTCTAATCTGATAGTGGTAGTGGGGTGATAGATGTCTAGTCTCCCTTATGGCTCTAATCTGATAGTGGTAGATGTGGTAGATGTCTAGTCTCCTTTATGGCTCTAATCTGATAGTGGTTTTGTGGTGGTTGATGTCTAGTCTCCTTTATGGCTCTAATCTGATATTGGTAGATGTGGTAGATGTCTAGTCTCCTTTATAACTCTAATCTGATAGTGGTAGTGGGGTGGTCGATGTCTAGTCTCCTTTTTGGCTCTAATCTGATGGTGGTAGTGGGGTGGTCGATGTCTAGTCTCCCGTATGGCTCTAGACTCCCTTATGGCTCTAATCTCATAGTTGTAGTGGGCTGGTAGAAGTCTAGTCTCCTTTATGGCTCTAATCTGATAGAGGTTTTGTGGTGGTTGATGTCTAGTCTCCTTTATGGCTCTAATCTGATAGTGGTAGTGGGCTGGTAGAAGTCTAGTCTCCCTAATGGCTCTAATCTGATAGTGGTTGTGCGTTGGTAGATGTCTATTCTCCTGTTTGACTCTAATCTGATCGTGGTAGTGGGGTGGCAGATACCTACTCTCCCTTATGGCTCTAATCTAATAGTGGTGTGGTAGATGTCTAGTCTCCTTTATGGCTCTAATCTGATAGTGGTAGTGGGCTGTTAGAAGTCTAGTCTCCCTAATGGCTCTAATCTGATAGTGGTTGTGCGTTGGTAGATGTCTATTCTCCTGTTTGACTCTAATCTGATCGTGGTAGTGGGGTGGCAGATACCTACTCTCCCTTATGGCTCTAATCTAATAGTGGTGTGGTAGATGTCTAGTCTCCCTTATGGCTCTAATTTTATAGTGGTAGATGTGGTAGATGTCTAGTCTCCTATATAATTTTAATCTGATAGTGGTAGTGGGGTGATAGATGTCTAGTCTCCCTTATGGCTCTAATATGATAGTGGTAGATGTGGTAGATGTCTAGTCTCCTTTATGGCTCTAATCTGATATTGGTAGATGTCTAGTCTCCTTTATAACTCTAATCTGATAGTGGTTTTGTGGTGGTTGATGTCTAGTCTCCTTTATGGCTCTAATCTGATATTGGTAGATGTCTAGTCTCCTTTATAACTCTAATCTGATAGTGGTAGTGGGGTGGTCGATGTCTAGTCTCCTTTATGGCTCTAATCTGATGGTGGTAGTGGGGTGGTCGATGTCTAGTCTCCTTTATAACTCTAATCTGATAGTGGTAGTGGGGTGGTAGATGTCTAGTCTCCCTTGTGTCTCTAATCTGATAGTGGTTTGTGGTGGTTGATGTCTAGTCTCCTTTGTGGCTCTAATATGATGGTGGTAGTGGGGTCGTAGATATCTAGTCTCCCTTATGGCTCTAATCTGATATTGGTAGTGGGCTGGTAGATGTCTAGTCTCCCTTGTGGCTGTAATCTGATAGTGGTTGTGGGCTGGTAGATGTCTAGTCTCCTTTATAACTCTAATCTGGGAGTGGTAGTGAGCTGGTAGATGTCTAGTCTCTTTTATAACTCTAATCTGATAGTGGTAGTGGGCTGGTAGATGTCTAGTCTCCTTTATAACTCTAATCTGATAGTGGTAGTGGGCTGGTAGATGTCTAGTCTCCTTTATGGCTCTAATCTGATAGTTGTAGTGGGGTGGTCGATGTCTCGTCTCCTTTATAACTCTAATCTGATAGTGGTAGTGGGGTGGTAGATGTCTAGTCTCCCTTGTGTCTCTAATCTGATAGTGGTTTTGTGGTGGTTGACGTCTAGTCTCCTTTATGGCTCTAATCTGATAGTGGTAGATATGATAGATGTCTAGTCTCCTTTGTGGCTCTAATATGATGGTGGTAGTGGGGTCGTAGATATCTAGTCTCCCTTATGGCTCTAATCTGATAGTGGTAGTGGGTTGGTAGATTTCTAGTCTCCCTTGTGGCTCTAATTTGATTGTGGTTGTGGGTTGGTAGATGTCTAGTCTCCTTTATGGCTCTAATCTGATAGTGGTAGTGGGCTGGTAGATGTCTAGTCTCCCTTATGGCTCTAGACTCCCTTATGGCTCTAATCTGATAGTTGTAGTGGGCTGGTAGAAGTCTAGTCTCCTTTATGGCTCTAATCTGATAGTGGTTTTGTGGTGGTTGATGTCTAGTCTCCTTTATGGCTCTAATCTGATAGTGGTAGATGTGGTAGATGTCTAGTCTCCTTTGTGGCTCTAATATGATGGTGGTAGTGGGGTTGTAGATATCTAGTATCCCTTATGACTCTAATCTGATAGTTGTAGTGGGCTGGTAGATGTCTAGTCTCCTTTACAGCTCTAATCTGATAGTGGTAGTGGGGTGGTAGATGTCTAGTCTCGCTTGTGTCACTATTCTGATAGTGGTAGTGGGGTGGTCGATGTCTAGTCTCATTTATGGCTCTAATCTGATAGTTGTAGTGGGGTGGTCGATGTCTCGTCTCCTTTATAACTCTAATCTGATAGTGGTAGTGGTGTGGTAGATGTCTAGTCTCCCTTGTGTCTCTAATCTGATAGTGGTTTTGTGGTGGTTGACGTCTAGTCTCCTTTATGGCTCTAATCTGATAGTGGTAGATATGATAGATGTCTAGTCTCCTTTGTGGCTCTAATATGATGGTGGTAGTGGGGTCGTAGATATCTAGTCTCCCTTATGGCTCTAATCTGATAGTGGTAGTGGGTTGGTAGATTTCTAGTCTCCCTTGTGGCTCTAATTTGATTGTGGTTGTGGGTTGGTAGATGTCTAGTCTCCTTTATGGCTCTAATCTGATAGTGGTAGTGGGCTGGTAGATGTCTAGTCTCCCTTCTGGCTCTAATCTGATAGTGGTAGTGGGCTGGTAGATGTCTAGTCTCCCTTATGGCTCTAGACTCCCTTATGGCTCTAATCTGATAGTTGTAGTGGGCTGGTAGTAGTCTAGTCTCCTTTATGGCTCTAATCTGATAGTGGTAGTGGGCTGGTAGAAGTTTAGTCTCCTTTATGGCTCTAATCTGATAGTGGTTTTGTGGTGGTTGATGTCTAGTCTCCTTTATGGCTCTAATCTGATAGTGGTAGATGTGGTAGATGTCTAGTCTCCTTTGTGGCTCTAATATGATGGTGGTAGTGGGGTTGTCGATGTCTAGTCTCCTTTATAACTCTAATCTGATAGTGGTTTTGTGGTGGTTGATGTCTAGTCTCCTTTATAACTCTAATCTGTTAGTGGTAGTGGGCTGGTAGATGTCTAGTCTCCCTTGTGGCTCTAATCTGATAGTTGTAGTGGGCTGGTAGATGTCTAGTCTCCCTTGTGGCTCTAATCTTATAGTGGTAGTGGGCTGGTAGATGTCTAGTCTCCTTTATAACTCTAATCTGATAGTGGTAGTGGGCTGGTAGTTGTCTAGTCTCCCTTATGGCTCTAGACTCCCGTATGGCTCTAATCTCATAGTTGTAGTGGGCTGGTAGAAGTCTAGTCTCCTTTATGGCTCTAATCTGATAGTGGTAGTGGGCTGGTAGAAGTCTAGTCTCCCTAATGGCTCTAATCTGATAGTGGTTGTGCGTTGGTAGATTTCTAGTCTCCTGTTTGACTCTAATCTGATAGTGGTAGTGGGGTGGCAGATGCCTACTCTCCCTTATGGCTCTAATCTAATAGTGGTGTGGTAGATGTCTAGTCTCCTTTATGGCTCTAATCTGATAGTGGTAGTGGGCTGGTAGATGTCTAGTCTCCTTTATAACTCTAATCTGATAGTGGTAGCGGGGTGGTAGATGTCTAGTCTCCCTTATGGCTCTAATTTGATAGTGGTAGATGTGGTAGATGTCTAGTCTCCTTTATAACTCTAATCTGATAGTGGTAGTGGGGTGATAGATGTCTAGTCTCCCTTATGGCTCTAATCTGATAGTGGTAGATGTGGTAGATGTCTAGTCTCCTTTATGGCTCTAATCTGATAGTGGTTTTGTGGTGGTTGATGTCTAGTCTCCTTTATGGCTCTAATCTGATATTGGTAGATGTGGTAGATGTCTAGTCTCCTTTATAACTCTAATCTGATAGTGGTAGTGGGGTGGTCGATGTCTAGTAGTGCGTTGGTAGATTTCTAGTCTCCCTTGTGGCTCTAATTTGATTGTGGTTGTGGGTTGGTAGATGTCTAGTCTCCTTTATGGCTCTAATCTGATAGTGGTAGTGGGCTGGTAGATGTCTAGTCTCCCTTATGGCTCTAGACTCCCTTATGGCTCTAATCTGATAGTTGTAGTGGGCTGGTAGAAGTCTAGTCTCCTTTATGGCTCTAATCTGATAGTGGTTTTGTGGTGGTTGATGTCTAGTCTCCTTTATGGCTCTAATCTGATAGTGGTAGATGTGGTAGACGTCTAGTCTCATTTGTGGCTCTAATATGATGGTGGTAGTGGGGTTGTAGATATCTAGTATCCCTTATGACTCTAATCTGATAGTTGTAGTGGGCTGGTAGATGTCTAGTCTCCTTTACACCTCTAATCTGATAGTGGTAGTGGGGTGGTAGATGTCTAGTCTCGCTTGTGTCACTATTCTGATAGTGGTAGTGGGGTGGTCGATGTCTAGTCTCATTTATGGCTCTAATCTGATAGTTGTAGTGGGGTGGTCGATGTCTCGTCTCCTTTATAACTCTAATCTGATAGTGGTAGTGGTGTGGTAGATGTCTAGTCTCCCTTGTGTCTCTAATCTGATAGTGGTTTTGTGGTGGTTGACGTCTAGTCTCCTTTATGGCTCTAATCTGATAGTGGTAGATATGATAGATGTCTAGTCTCCTTTGTGGCTCTAATATGATGGTGGTAGTGGGGTCGTAGATATCTAGTCTCCCTTATGGCTCTAATCTGATAGTGGTAGTGGGTTGGTAGATTTCTAGTCTCCCTTGTGGCTCTAATTTGATTGTGGTTGTGGGTTGGTAGATATCTAGTCTCCTTTATTGCTCTAATCTGATAGTGGTAGTGGGCTGGTAGATGTCTAGTCTCCCTTATGGCTCTAATCTGATAGTGGTAGTGGGCTGGTAGATGTCTAGTCTCCCTTATGGCTCTAGACTCCCATATGGCTCTAATCTGATAGTTGTATTGGGCTGGTAGAAGTCTAGTCTCCTTTATGGCTCTAATCTGATAGTGGTTTTGTGGTGGTTGATGTCTAGTCTCCTTTATGGCTCTAATCTGATAGTGGTAGGTGTGGTAGATGTCTAGTCTCCTTTGTGGCTCTAATATGATGGTGGTAGTGGGGTTGTAGATATCTAGTATCCCTTATGACTCTAATCTGATAGTTGTAGTGGGCTGGTAGATGTCTAGTCTCCTTTACAGCTCTAATCTGATAGTGGTAGTGGGGTGGTAGATGTCTAGTCTCGCTTGTGTCACTATTCTGATAGTGGTTGTGGGTTGGTAGATGTCTAGTCTCCTTTATAACTCTAATCTGTTAGTGGTAGTGGGCTGGTAGATGTCTAGTCTCCCTTGTGGCTCTAATCTGATAGTTGTAGTGGGCTGGTAGATGTCTAGTCTCCCTTGTGGCTCTAATCTTATAGTAGTAGTGGGCTGGTAGATGTCTAGTCTCCTTTATAACTCTAATCTGATAGTGGTAGTGGGCTGGTAGATGTCTAGTCTCCCTTATGGCTCTAATCTGATAGTGGTAGTGGGCTGGTAGAAGTCTAGTCTCCTTTATGGCTCTAATCTGATAGTGGTTTTGTGGTGGTTGATGTCTAGTCTCCTTTATGGCTCTATAGTGGTAGATGTGATAGATGTCTAGTCTCCTTTAATCTAATCTGATAGTGGTAGTGGGGTGGTAGATGTCTAGTCTCCCTTATGGCTCTAATCTGATAGTGGTAGATGTGGTAGATGTCTAGTCTCCTTTATGGCTCTAATCTGATAGTGGTTTTGTGGTGGTTGATGTCTAGTCTCCTTTATGGCTCTAATCTGATATTGGTAGATGTGGTAGATGTCTAGTCTCCTTTATAACTCTAATCTGATAGTGGTAGTGGGGTGGTAGATGTCTAGTCTCCCTAATGGCTCTAATCTGTAGATGTCTAGTCTCCCTAATGGCTCTAATCTCCTTTGTGGCTCTAATATGATGGTGGTAGTGGGGTCGTAGATATCTAGTCTCCCTTATGGCTTATCTGATAGTGGTAGTGGGCTGGTAGATGTCTAGTCTCCCTTGTGGCTCTAATCTTATAGTGGTAGTGGGCTGGTAGATGTCTAGTCTCCTTTATAACTCTAATCTGAGAGTGGTAGTGGGCTGGTAGATGTCTAGTCTCCCTATTGGCTCTAATCTGATAGTGGTTGTGGGTTGGTAGATGTCTAGTCTCCTTTATAACTCTAATCTGATAGTGGTAGTGGGGTTGTCGATGTCTAGTCTCCTTTATAACTCTAATCTGATAGTGGTAGTGGGGTGGTCGATGTCTAGTCTCCTTTATGGCTCTAATCTGATGGTGGTAGTGGGGTGGTCGATGTCTAGTCTCCTTTATAACTCTAATCTGATAGTGGTAGTGGGGTGGTAGATGTCTAGTCTCCCTTGTGTCTCTAATCTGATAGAGGTTTTGTGGTGGTTGATGTCTAGTCTCCTTTATGGCTCTAATCTGATAGTGGTAGTGGGGTGGTAGATGTCTAGTCTCCTTTATAACTCTAATCTGATAGTGGTAGTGGGGTGGTAGATGTCTAGTCTCCCTTGTGTCTCTAATCTGATAGCGGTTGTGGGTTGGTTGATGTCTAGTCTCCTGTATAACTCTAATCTGATAGTGGTAGTGGGGTGGTAGATGTCTAGTCTCCCTTGTGTCTCTAATCTGATAGTGGTTTTGTGGTGGTTGATGTCTTGTCTCCTTTATGGCTCTAATCTGGTGGTGGTAGTGGGGTGGTCGATGTCTAGTCTCCTTTATAACTCTAATCTGATAGTGGTAGTGGGGTGGTAGATGTCTAGTCTCCCTTGTGTCTCTAATCTGATAGTGGTTTTGTGGTGGTTGACGTCTAGTCTCCTTTATGGCTCTAATCTGATAGTGGTAGATATGGTAGATGTCTAGTCTCCTTTGTGGCTCTAATATGATGGTGGTAGTGGGGCGGTATATTTCTAGTCTCCCTTGTGGCTCTAATCTGATAGTGGTAGTGAGGTGGTAGATGTCTAGTCTCGCTTGTGGCTCTAATCTGATAGTGGTTGTGGGTTGGTAGATGTCTAGTCTCCCTAATGGCTCTAATCTGATAGTGGTTGTGGGTTGGTAGATGTCTAGTCTCCTTTATAACTCTAATCTGATAGTGGTAGTGGGGTGGTCGATGTCTAGTCTCCTTTATAACTCTAATCTGATAGTGGTAGTGGGGTGGTCGATGTCTAGTCTCCTTTATGGCTCTAATCTGATGGTGGTAATGTGGTGGTCGATGTCTAGTCTCCCTAATGGCTCTAATCTGTAGATGTCTAGTCTCCCTAATGGCTCTAATCTCCCTTGTGGCTCTAATATGATGGTGGTAGTGGGGTCGTAGATATCTAGTCTCCCTTGTGGCTCTAATCTGATATTGGTAGATGTGGTAGATGTCTAGTCTCCTTTATAACTCTAATCTGATAGTGGTAGTGGGGTGGTAGATGTCTAGTCTCCCTAATGGCTCTAATCTGTAGATGTCTAGTCTCCCTAATGGCTCTAATCTCCTTTGTGGCTCTAATATGATGGTGGTAGTGGGGTCGTAGATATCTAGTCTCCCTTATGGCTTATCTGATAGTGGTAGTGGGCTGGTAGATGTCTAGTCTCCCTTGTGGCTCTAATCTTATAGTGGTAGTGGGCTGGTAGATGTCTAGTCTCCTTTATAACTCTAATCTGAGAGTGGTAGTGGGCTGGTAGATGTCTAGTCTCCCTATTGGCTCTAATCTGATAGTGGTTGTGGGTTGGTAGATGTCTAGTCTCCTTTATAACTCTAATCTGATAGTGGTAGTGGGGTTGTCGATGTCTAGTCTCCTTTATAACTCTAATCTGATAGTGGTAGTGGGGTGGTCGATGTCTAGTCTCCTTTATGGCTCTAATCTGATGGTGGTAGTGGGGTGGTCGATGTCTAGTCTCCTTTATAACTCTAATCTGATAGTGGTAGTGGGGTGGTAGATGTCTAGTCTCCCTTGTGTCTCTAATCTGATAGAGGTTTTGTGGTGGTTGACGTCTAGTCTCCTTTATGGCTCTAATCTGATAGTGGTAGTGGGGTGGTAGATGTCTAGTCTCCTTTATAACTCTAATCTGATAGTGGTAGTGGGGTGGTAGATGTCTAGTCTCCCTTGTGTCTCTAATCTGATAGCGGTTGTGGGTTGGTTGATGTCTAGTCTCCTGTATAACTCTAATCTGATAGTGGTAGTGGGGTGGTAGATGTCTAGTCTCCCTTGTGTCTCTAATCTGATAGTGGTTTTGTGGTGGTTGATTTCTTGTCTCCTTTATGGCTCTAATCTGGTGGTGGTAGTGGGGTGGTCGATGTCTAGTCTCCTTTATAACTCTAATCTGATAGTGGTAGTGGGGTGGTAGATGTCTAGTCTCCCTTGTGTCTCTAATCTGATAGAGGTTTTGTGGTGGTTGACGTCTAGTCTCCTTTATGGCTCTAATCTGATAGTGGTAGATATGGTAGATGTCTAGTCTCCTTTGTGGCTCTAATATGATGGTGGTAGTGGGGCGGTATATTTCTAGTCTCCCTTGTGGCTCTAATCTGATAGTGGTAGTGAGGTGGTAGATGTCTAGTCTCGCTTGTGGCTCTAATCTGATAGTGGTTGTGGGTTGGTAGATGTCTAGTCTCCCTAATGGCTCTAATCTGATAGTGGTTGTGGGTTGGTAGATGTCTAGTCTCCTTTATAACTCTAATCTGATAGTGGTAGTGGGGTGGTCGATGTCTAGTCTCCTTTATAACTCTAATCTGATAGTGGTAGTGGGGTGGTCGATGTCTAGTCTCCTTTATGGCTCTAATCTGATAGTGGTAGTGGGTTGGTAGATGTCTAGTCTCCTTTATAACTCTAATCTGATAGTGGTAGTGGGGTGGTCGATGTCTAGTCTCCTTTATGGCTCTAATCTTATAGTGGTAGCGAGGTTGTCGATATCTAGTCTCCCTTGTGGCTCTAATCTGATAGTTGTAGTGGGCTGGTAGATGTCTAGTCTCCCTTGTGGCTCTAATCTGATAGTGGTTGTGGGTTGGTAGATGTCTAGTCTCCTTTATAACTCTAATCTGATAGTGGAAGTGGGCTGGTAGATGTCTAGTCTCCCTTGTGTCTCTAATCTTATAGTGGTAGTGGGTTGGTAGATGTCTAGTCTCCCTTGTGTCTCTAATCTGATAGTGGTTTTGTGGTGATGATGTCTAGTCTCCTTTATGGCTCTAATCTGATAGTGGTAGATATGGTAGATGTCTAGTCTCCTTTGTGGCTCTAATGTGATAGTGGTAGTGAGCTGGTAGATGTCTATCTCCCTTATGGCTCTAATCTGATTGTGGTAGTGGGTTGGTAGATTTCTAGTCTCCCTCATGGCTCTAATCTGATAGTGGTTTTGTTGTGGTTGATGTCTAGTCTCCTTTATGGCTCTAATCTGATAGTGGTAGATGTGGTAGATGTCTAGTCTCCTTTATGGCTCTAATCTGATAGTGGTAGTGGGCTGGTAGATGTCTAGTCTCCCTTATTGCTCTAGTCTCCCTTATGGCTCTAATCTGATAGTGGTTGTGCGTTGGTAGATTTCTAGTCTCCTGTTTGGCTCTAATCTGATAGTGGTAGTGGGGTGGCAGATGCCTACTCTCCCTTGTGGCTCTAATCTGATAGTGGTGTGGTAGATGTCTAGTCTCTTTTATGGCTCTAATCTGATAGTGGTAGTGGGCTGGTAGATGTCTAGTCTCTTTTATGGCTCTAATCTGATAGTGGTAGTGGGCTGGTAGATGTCTAGTCTCCTTCATAACTCTAATCTGATAGTGGTAGTGGGGTTGTCGATGTCTAGTCTCCCTTATGGCTCTAATCTGATAGTGGTGTGGTAGATGTCTAGTCTCCCTAATGGCTCTAATCTGATAGTGGTAGATGTGATAGATGTCTAGTCTCCTTTATGGCTCTAATCTGATAGTGGTAGTGGGGTGGTATATTTCTAGTCTCCCTTGTGTCTCTAATCTGATAGTGGTAGCGGGGTGGAGATGTCTAGTCTCCTTTATAACTCTAATCTGATAGAGGTAGTGGGGCGGTATATTTCTAGTCTCCTTTGTGGCTCTAATCTGATAGTGGTTTTGTGGTGGTTGATGTCTAGTCTCCTTTATGGTGGTTGATGTCTAGTCTCCTTTATGGTAGATGTCTAGTCTCCTTTGTGGCTCTAATATGATGGTGGTAGTGGGGTCGTAGATATCTAGTCTCCTTTATGGCTCTAATCTGATAGTGGTAGTGGGCTGGTAGATGTCTAGTCTCCCTTATTGCTCTAGTCTCCCTTATGGCTCTAATCTGATAGTGGTAGTGGTGTGGTAGATGTCTAGTCTCCCTAATGGCTCTAATCTGATAGTGGTAGATGTGGTAGATGTCTAGTCTCCTTTGTGGCTCTAATCTGATAGTGGTATTGGATTGGTAGATGTCTAGTCTCCCTTATGGCTCTAATCTGATAGTGGTGTGGTAGATGTCTTGTCTCCCTTATGGCTCTAATCTGATAGTGGTAGTGGGGTGCTAGATGTCTAGTCTCCCTAATGGCTCTAATCTGATAGTGGTAGATGTGGTAGATGTCTAGTCTCCTTTGTGGCTCTACTATGATGGTGGTAGTGGGGTCGTAGATATCTAGTCTCCTTTATGGCTCTAATCTGATAGTGGTAGTGGGCTGGTAGATGTCTAGTCTCTCTTATGGCTCTAATCTGATAGTGGTAGTGGGGTCGTTGATATCTAGTCTCCCTTATGGCTCTAGACTCCCTTATTGCTCTAATCTGATAGTTGTAGTGGGCTGGTAGAAGTCTAGTCTCCCTTGTGGCTCTAATCTGATAGTGGTTTTGTGGTGGTTGATGTCTAGTCTCCTTTATGGCTCTAATCTGATAGTGGTAGATGTTTAGTCTCCTTTGTGGCTCTAAACTGATAGTGGTTGTGGGTTGGTAGATGTCTAGTCTCGCTTGTGGCTCTAATCTCATAGTGGTTGTGGGTTGGTAGATGTCTAGTCTCCTTTATAACTCTAATCTGATAGTGGTTTAGTGGGGTGGCAGATGCCTACTCTCCCTTGTGGCTCTAATCTGATAGTTGTAGTGGGGTTGGAAGATGTCTAGTCTCCTTTATAACTCTAATCTGATAGTGGTAGTGGGCTGGTAGATGTCTAGTCTCCCTTGTGGCTCTAATCTGATAGTGGTAGTGGGTTGGTAGATGTCTAGTCTCCTTTATGGCTCTAATCTGATAGTGGTTTGGTGGTGGTCGATGTCTATTCTCCCTTGTGGCTCTAATCTGATAGTGGTAGTGGGGTGGTAGATTTCTAGTCTCCCTTGTGTCTCTAATCTGATAGTGGTTTTGTGGTGGTTGATGTCTAGTCTCCTTTATGGCTCTAATCTGATAGTGGTAGATGTGGTAGATGTCTAGTCTCCTTTGTGGCTCTAATATGATGGTGGTAGTGGGGTCGTAGATATCTAGTCTCTCTTTTGGCTCTAATCTGATAGTGGTAGTGGGGTGGTAGATTTCTAGTCTCCCTTGTGTCTCTAATCTGATAGTGGTTTTGTGGTGGTTGATGTCTAGTCTCCTTTATGGCTCTAATCTGATAGTGGTAGATGTGGTAGATGTCTAGTCTCCTTTGTGGCTCTAATATGATGGTGGTAGTGGGGTCGTAGATGTCTAGTCTCCTGTTTGACTCTAATCTGATAGTTGTAGTGGGGTGGCAGATGCCTACTCTCCCTTATGGCTCTAATCTGATAGTGGTTTTGTTGTGGTTGATGTCTAGTCTCCTTTATGGCTCTAATCTGATAGTGGTAGATGTGGTAGATGTCTAGTCTCCTTTGTGGCTCTAATATGATGGTGGTAGTGGGGTTGTAGATATCTAGTATCCCTTATGACTCTAAACTGATAGTGGTAGTGGGCTGGTAGATGTCTAGTCTCCTTTATAACTCTAATCTGATAGTGGTAGTGGTGTGGTAGATGTCTAGTCTCCTTTATAACTCTAATCTGATTGTGGTAGTGGTGTGGTAGATGTCTAGTCTCCTTTATGGCTCTAATCTGATAGTGGTAGTGGGCTGGTAGATGTCTAGTCTCCCTTATGGCTCTAATCTGATAGTGGTAGTGGGGTCGTTGATATCTTGTCTCCCTTATGGCTCTAATCTGATAGTGGTAGTGGGGTGCTAGATGTCTAGTCTCCCTTATGGCTCTAATCTGATAGTGGTAGATGTGGTAGATGTCTAGTCTCCTTTGTGGCTCTACTATGATGGTGGTAGTGGAGTCGTAGATATCTAGTCTCCTTTATGGCTCTAATCTGATAGTGGTAGTGGGCTGGTAGATGTCTAGTCTCCCTTATGGCTCTAATCTGATAGTGGTAGTGGGCTGGTAGATGTCTACTCTCCCTTATGGCTCTAGACTCCCTTATTGCTCTAATCTGATAGTTGTAGTGGGCTGGTAGAAGTCTAGTCTCCCTTGTGGCTCTAATCTGATAGTGGTTTTGTGGTGGTTGATGTCTAGTCTCCTTTATGGCTCTAATCTGATAGTGGTAGATGTCTAGTCTCCTTTGTGGCTCTAAACTGATAGTGGTTTTGTGGTGGTTGATGTCTAGTCTCCTTTGTGGCTCTAATCTGATAGTGGTAGTGTGTTGGTAGATGTCTAGTCTCCTTTATGGCTCTAATCTGATAGTGGTAGTGGGCTGGTAGATGTCTAGTCTCCCTTATGGCTCTAATCTGATAGTGGTAGTGGGCTGGTAGATGTCTAGTCTCCCTAATGGCTCTAATCTGATTGTGGTAGTGGGTTGGTAGATTTCTAGTCTCCCTTATGGCTCTAATCTTATAGTGGTAGTGGGGTCGTTGATATCTAGTCTCCCTTGTGTCTCCAATCTGATAGTGGTTTTGTTGTGGTTGATGTCTAGTCTTCTTTATGGCTCTAATCTGATAGTGGTAGATGTGGTAGATGTCTAGTCTCCTTTGTGGCTCTAATCTGAAACTGGTAGTGGGTTGGTAGATGTCTAGTCTCCTTTATGGCTCTAATCTGATAGTGGTAGTGGGCTGGTAGATGTCTAGTCTCCCTTGTGGCTCTAATCTGATAGTTGTAGTGGGCTGGTAGATGTCTAGTCTCCCTTGTGGCTCTAATCTTATAGTGGTAGTGGGCTGGTAGATGTCTAGTCTCCTTTATAACTCTAATCTGATAGTGGTAGTGGGGTGGTCGATGTCTAGTCTCCTTTATAACTCTAATCTGATAGTGGTAGTGGGGTGGTCGATGTCTAGTCTCCTGTATGGCTCTAATCTGATAGTGGTAGTGGGGTGGTCGATGTCTAGTCTCCTTTATAACTCTAATCTGATAGTGGTAGTGGGATGGTAGATGTCTAGTCTCCCTAATGGCTCTAATCTGATAGTGGTTGTGGGTTGGTAGATGTCTAGTCTCCTTTATAACTCTAATCTGATAGTGGTAGTGGGGTGGTCGATGTCTAGTCTCCTTTATGGCTCTAATCTGATAGTGGTAGTGGGGTGGTCGATGTCTAGTCTCCTTTATGGCTCTAATCTGATAGTGGTAGTGGGGTGGTAGATGTCTAGTCTCCGTTGTGTCTCTAATCTGATAGTGGTTTTGTGGTGGTTGATGTCTAGTCTCCTTTATAACTCTAATCGATAGTGGTAGTGGGGTTGTCGATGTCTAGTCTCCCTTATGGCTCTAATCTGATAGTGGTGTGGTAGATGTCTAGTCTCCCTAATGGCTCTAATCTGATAGTGGTAGATGTGGTAGATGTCTAGTCTCCTTTATGGCTCTAATCTGATAGTGGTAGTGGGGCGGTATATTTCTAGTCTCCCTTGTGTCTCTAATCTGATAGTGGTAGCGGGGTGGTAGATGTCTAGTCTCCTTTATAACTCTAATCTGATAGAGGTAGTGGGGCGGTATATTTCTAGTCTCCTTTGTGGCTCTAATCTGATAGTGGTTTTGTGGTGGTTGATGTCTAGTCTCCTTTATGGCTCTAATCTGATAGTGGTAGATGTCTAGTCTCCTTTGTGGCTCTAATATGATGGTGGTAGTGGGGTCGTAGATATCTAGTCTCCTTTAAGGCTCTAATCTGATAGTGGTAGTGGGCTGGTAGATGTCTAGTCTCCCTTATTGCTCTAGTCTCCCTTATGGCTCTAATCTGATAGTGGTAGTGGTGTGGTAGATGTCTAGTCTCCCTAATGGCTCTAATCTGATAGTGGTAGATGTGGTAGATGTCTAGTCTCCTTTGTGGCTCTAATCTGATAGTGGTATTGGATTGGTAGATGTCTAGTCTCCCTTATGGCTCTAATCTGATAGTGGTGTGGTAGATGTCTTGTCTCCCTTATGGCTCTAATCTGATAGTGGTAGTGGGGTGCTAGATGTCTAGTCTCCCTAATGGCTCTAATCTGATAGTGGTAGATGTGGTAGATGTCTAGTCTCCTTTGTGGCTCTACTATGATGGTGGTAGTGGGGTCGTAGATATCTAGTCTCCTTTATGGCTCTAATCTGATAGTGGTAGTGGGCTGGTAGATGTCTAGTCTCCCTTATGGCTCTAATCTGATAGTGGTAGTGGGGTCGTTGATATCTAGTCTCCCTTATGGCTCTAATCTGATAGTGGTATTGGGCTGGTAGATGTCTACTCTCCCTTATGGCTCTAGACTCCCTTATTGCTCTAATCTGATAGTTGTAGTGGGCTGGTAGAAGTCTAGTCTCCCTTGTGGCTCTAATCTGATAGTGGTTTTGTGGTGGTTGATGTCTAGTCTCCTTTATGGCTCTAATCTGATAGTGGTAGATGTTTAGTCTCCTTTGTGGCTCTAAACTGATAGAGGTAGTAGGGCGGTATATTTCTAGTCTCCTTTATAACTCTATTCTGATAGTGGTTGTGGGGTGGTAGATGTCTAGTCTCGCTTGTGGCTCTAATCTCATAGTGGTTGTGGGTTGGTAGATGTCTAGTCTCCTTTATAACTCTAATCTGATAGTGGTTTAGTGGGGTGGCAGATGCCTACTCTCCCTTGTGGCTCTAATCTGATAGTTGTAGTGGGGTTGGAAGATGTCTAGTCTCCTTTATAACTCTAATCTGATAGTGGTAGTGGGCTGGTAGATGTCTAGTCTCGCTTGTGGCTCTAATCTCATAGTGGTTGTGGGTTGGTAGATGTCTAGTCTCCTTTATGGCTCTAATCTGATAGTGGTTTGGTGGTGGTCGATGTCTATTCTCCCTTGTGGCTCTAATCTGATAGTGGTAGTGGGGTGGTAGATTTCTAGTCTCCCTTGTGTCTCTAATCTGATAGTGGTTTTGTGGTGGTTGATGTCTAGTCTCCTTTATGGCTCTAATCTGATAGTGGTAGATGTGGTAGATGTCTAGTCTCCTTTGTGGCTCTAATATGATGGTGGTAGTGGGGTCGTAGATATCTAGTCTCTCTTTTGGCTCTAATCTGATAGTGGTAGTGGGGTGGTAGATTTCTAGTCTCCCTTGTGTCTCTAATCTGATAGTGGTTTTGTGGTGGTTGATGTCTAGTCTCCTTTATGGCTCTAATCTGATAGTGGTAGATGTGGTAGATGTCTAGTCTCCTTTGTGGCTCTAATATGATGGTGGTAGTGGGCTGGTAGATGTCTAGTCTCCTGTTTGACTCTAATCTGATAGTTGTAGTGGGGTGGCAGATGCCTACTCTCCCTTATGGCTCTAATCTGATAGTGGTTTTGTGGTGGTTGATGTCTAGTCTCCTTTATGGCTCTAATCTGATAGTGGTAGATGTGGTAGATGTCTAGTCTCCTTTGTGGCTCTAATATGATGGTGGTAGTGGGGTTGTAGATATCTAGTATCCCTTATGACTCTAAACTGATAGTGGTAGTGGGCTGGTAGATGTCTAGTCTCCTTTATAACTCTAATCTGATAGTGGTAGTGGTGTGGTAGATGTCTAGTCTCCTTTATAACTCTAATCTGATTGTGGTAGTGGTGTGGTAGATGTCTAGTCTCCTTTATGGCTCTAATCTGATCGTGGTAGTGGGCTGGTAGATGTCTAGTCTCCCTTATGGCTCTAATCTGATAGTGGTGTGGTAGATGTCTTGTCTCCCTTATGGCTCTAATCTGATAGTGGTAGTGGGGTGCTAGATGTCTAGTCTCCCTTATGGCTCTAATCTGATAGTGGTAGATGTGGTAGATGTCTAGTCTCCTTTGTGGCTCTACTATGATGGTGGTAGTGGAGTCGTAGATATCTAGTCTCCTTTATGGCTCTAATCTGATAGTGGTAGTGGGCTGGTAGATGTCTAGTCTCCCTTATGGCTCTAATCTGATAGTGGTAGTGGGCTGGTAGATGTCTACTCTCCCTTATGGCTCTAGACTCCCTTATTGCTCTAATCTGATAGTTGTAGTGGGCTGGTAGAAGTCTAGTCTCCCTTGTGGCTCTAATCTGATAGTGGTTTTGTGGTGGTTGATGTCTAGTCTCCTTTATGGCTCTAATCTGATAGTGGTAGATGTCTAGTCTCCTTTGTGGCTCTAAACTGATAGTGGTTTTGTGGTGGTTGATGTCTAGTCTCCTTTGTGGCTCTAATCTGATAGTGGTAGTGTGTTGGTAGATGTCTAGTCTCCTTTATGGCTCTAATCTGATAGTGGTAGTGGGCTGGTAGATGTCTAGTCTCCCTTATGGCTCTAATCTGATAGTGGTAGTGGGCTGGTAGATGTCTAGTCTCCCTAATGGCTCTAATCTGATTGTGGTAGTGGGTTGGTAGATTTCTAGTCTCCCTTATGGCTCTAATCTTATAGTGGTAGTGGGGTCGTTGATATCTAGTCTCCCTTGTGTCTCCAATCTGATAGTGGTTTTGTTGTGGTTGATGTCTAGTCTTCTTTATGGCTCTAATCTGATAGTGGTAGATGTGGTAGATGTCTAGTCTCCTTTGTGGCTCTAATCTGAAACTGGTAGTGGGTTGGTAGATGTCTAGTCTCCTTTATGGCTCTAATCTGATAGTGGTAGTGGGCTGGTAGATGTCTAGTCTCCCTTATGGCTCTAATCTGATAGTGGTAGTGGGGTGCTAGATGTCTAGTCTCCCTTATGGCTCTAATCTGATAGTGGTAGTGGGCTGGTAGATGTCTAGTCTCCCTAATGGCTCTAATCTGATAGTGGTAGTGGGGTGGTAGGTGTCTAGTCTTCTTTATGGCTCTAATCTGATAGTGGTTTTGTGGTGGTTGATGTCTAGTCTCCGTTATGGCTGTAATCTGATAGTGGTAGATGTGGTAGATGTCTAGTCTCCTTTGTGGCTCTAATATGATGGTGGTAGTGGGGTTGTAGATATCTAGTATCCCTTATGACTCTAATCTGATAGTGGTAGTGGGTTGGTAGATTTTTAGTCTCCCTTATGGCTCTAATCTTATAGTGGTAGTGAGGTGGTCGATGTCTAGTCTCCCTTGTGGCTCTAATCTGATAGTTGTAGTGGGCTGGTAGATGTCTAGTCTCCCTTGTGGCTCTAATCTTATAGTGGTAGTGGGCTGGGAGATGTCTAGTCTCCTTTATAACTCTAATCTGATAGTGGTAGTGGGGTGGTCGATGTCTAGTCTCCTTTATAACTCTAATCTGATAGTGGTAGTGGGGTGGTCGATGTCTAGTCTCCTGTATGGCTCTAATCTGATAGTGGTAGTGGGGTGGTCGATGTCTAGTCTCCTTTATAACTCTAATCTGATAGTGGTAGTGGGATGGTAGATGTCTAGTCTCCCTAATGGCTCTAATCTGATAGTGGTTGTGGGTTGGTAGATGTCTAGTCTCCTTTATAACTCTAATCTGATAGTGGTAGTGGGGTGGTCGATGTCTAGTCTCCTTTATGGCTCTAATCTGATAGTGGTAGTGGGGTGGTCGATGTCTAGTCTCCTTTATAACTCTAATCTGATAGTGGTAGTGGGGTGGTAGATGTCTAGTCTCCCTTGTGTCTCTAATCTGATAGTGGTTTTGTGGTGGTTGATGTCTAGTCTCCTTTATGGCTCTAATCTGATAGTGGTAGATATGGTAGATGTCTAGTCTCCTTTGTGGCGCTAATATGATGGTGGTAGTGAGGTCGTAGATATCTAGTCTCCCTTATGGCTCTAATCTTATAGTGGTAGTGAGGTGGTCGATGTCTAGTCTCCCTTGTGGCTCTAATCTGATAGTTGTAGTGGGCTGGTAGATGTCTAGGCTCCCTTGTGGCTCTAATCTGATAGTGGTTGTGTGTTGGTAGATGTCTAGTCTCCTTTATAACTCTAATCTGATAGTGGTAGTGGGCTGGTAGATGTCTAGTCTCCCTTGTGGCTCTAATCTGATAGTTGTAGTGGGCTGGTAGATGTCTAGTCTCCCTTGTGGCTCTAATCTTATAGTGGTAGTGGGTTGGTAGATGTCTAGTCTCCTTTATAACTCTAATCTGATAGTGGTAGTCGGGTCGTTGATATCTAGTCTCCCTTGTGTCTCTAATCTGATAGTGGTTTTGTTGTGGTTGATGTCTAGTCTCCTTTATGGCTCTAATCTGATAGTGGTAGATGTGGTAGATGTCTAGTCTCCTTCATGGCTCTAATCTGATAGTGGTAGTGGGCTGGTAGATGTCTAGTCTCCCTTATGGCTCTAATCTGATAGTGGTAGTGGGCTGGTAGATGTCTAGTCTCCCTAATGGCTCTAATCTTATAGTGGTAGTGGGGTGGTAGATGTCTTGTCTTCTTTATGGCTCTAATCTGATAGTGGTTTTGTGGTGGTTGATGTCTAGTCTCCTTTATGGCTCTAATCTGATAGTGGTAGATATGGTAGATGTCTAGTCTCCTTTGTGGCTCTAATCTGATAGTGGTAGTGGGTTGGTAAGATTTCTAGTCTCCCTTATGGCTCTAATCTTATAGTGGTAGTGAGGTGGTCGATGTCTAGACTCCCTTGTGGCTCTAATCTGATAGTTGTAGTGTGCTGGTAGATGTCTAGTCTCCTTTGTGGCTCTAATCTGATAGTGGTTGTGGGTTGGTAGATGTCTAGTCTCCTTTATAACTCTAATCTGATAGTGGTAGTGGGGTGGTCGATGTCTAGTCTCCTGTATGGCTCTAATCTGATAGTGGTAGTGGGGTGGTCGATGTCTAGTCTCCTTTATAACTCTAATCTGATAGTGGTAGTGGGATGGTAGATGTCTAGTCTCCCTAATGGCTCTAATCTGATAGTGGTTGTGGGTTGGTAGATGTCTAGTCTCCTTTATAACTCTAATCTGATAGTGGTAGTGGGGTGGTCGATGTCTAGTCTCCTTTATGGCTCTAATCTGATAGTGGTAGTGGGGTGGTCGATGTCTAGTCTCCTTTATGGCTCTAATCTGATAGTGGTAGTGGGGTGGTAGATGTCTAGTCTCCGTTGTGTCTCTAATCTGATAGTGGTTTTGTGGTGGTTGATGTCTAGTCTCCTTTATGGCTCTAATCTGATAGTGGTAGATATGGTAGATGTCTAGTCTCCTTTGTGGCGCTAATATGATGGTGGTAGTGGGGTCGTAGATATCTAGTCTCCCTTATGGCTCTAATCAGATAGTGGTTTTGTGGTGGTTGATGTCTAGTCTCCCTTGTGGCTCTAATCTGATAGTTGTAGTGGGCTGGTAGATGTCTAGGCTCCCTTGTGGCTCTAATCTGATAGTGGTTGTGTGTTGGTAGATGTCTAGTCTCCTTTATAACTCTAATCTGATAGTGGTAGTGGGCTGGTAGATGTCTAGTCTCCCTTGTGGCTCTAATCTGATAGTTGTAGTGGGCTGGTAGATGTCTAGTCTCCCTTATGGCTCTAATCTGATAGTGGTAGTGGGGTGGTAGATGTCTAGTCTCCTTTATGGCTCTAATCTGATAGTGGTAGTCGGGTCGTTGATATGTAGTCTCCCTTGTGTCTCTAATCTGATAGTGGTTTTGGGGTGGTTGATGTCTAGTCTCCTTTATGGCTCTAATCTGATAGTGGTAGATGTGGTAGATGTCTAGTCTCCTTCATGGCTCTAATCTGATAGTGGTAGTGGGCTGGTAGATGTCTAGTCTCCCTTATGGCTCTAATCTGATAGTGGTAGTGGGCTGGTAGATGTCTAGTCTCCCTAATGGCTCTAATCTTATAGTGGTAGTGGGGTGGTAGATGTCTTGTCTTCTTTATGGCTCTAATCTGATAGTGGTTTTGTGGTGGTTGATGTCTAGTCTCCCTTATGGCTCTAATCTTATAGTGGTAGTGAGGTGGTCGATGTCTAGACTCCCTTGTGGCTCTAATCTGATAGTTGTAGTGTGCTGGTAGATGTCTAGTCTCCTTTGTGGCTCTAATCTGATAGTGGTTGTGGGTTGGTAGATGTCTAGTCTCCCTTGTGGCTCTAATCTGATAGTTGTAGTGGGCTGGTAGATATCTAGTCTCCCTTGTGGCTCTAATCTTATAGTGGTAGTGGGTTGGTAGATGTCTAGTCTCCTTTATAACTCTAATCTGATAGTGGTAGTGGGGTGGTAGATGTCTAGTCTCCTTTATAACTCTAATCTGATAGTGGTAGTCGGGTCGTTGATATCTAGTCTCCCTTGTGTCTCTAATCTGATAGTGGTTTTGTTGTGGTTGATGTCTAGTCTCCTTTATGGCTCTAATCTGATAGTGGTAGATGTGGTAGATGTCTAGTCTCCTTCATGGCTCTAATCTGATAGTGGTAGTGGGCTGGTAGATGTCTAGTCTCCCTTATGGCTCTAATCTGATAGTGGTAGTGGGCTGGTAGATGTCTAGTCTCCCTAATGGCTCTAATCTTATAGTGGTAGTGGGGTGGTAGATGTCTTGTCTTCTTTATGGCTCTAATCTGATAGTGGTTTTGTGGTGGTTGATGTCTAGTCTCCCTTATGGCTCTAATCTTATAGTGGTAGTGAGGTGGTCGATGTCTAGACTCCCTTGTGGCTCTAATCTGATAGTTGTAGTGTGCTGGTAGATGTCTAGTCTCCTTTGTGGCTCTAATCTGATAGTGGTTGTGGGTTGGTAGATGTCTAGTCTCCCTTGTGGCTCTAATCTGATAGTTGTAGTGGGCTGGTAGATATCTAGTCTCCCTTGTGGCTCTAATCTTATAGTGGTAGTGGGTTGGTAGATGTCTAGTCTCCTTTATAACTCTAATCTGATAGTGGTAGTGGGGTGGTAGATGTCTAGTCTCCCTTGTGTCTCTAATCTGATAGTGGTTTTGTGGTGGTTGATGTCTAGTCTCCTTTATGACTCTAATCTGATAGTGGTAGTGGGGTGGTCGATGTCTAGTCTCCTTTATAACTCTAATCTGATAGTTGTAGTGGGCTGGTAGATGTCTAGCCTCCCTTGTGTCTCTAATCTGATAGTGGTTTTTTGGTGGTTGATGTCTAGTCTCCTTTGTGGCTCTAATATGATGGTGGTAGTGGGGTCGTAGATATCTAGTCTCCCTTATGGCTCTAATCTGATAGTGGTAGTGGGTTGGTAGATTTCTTGTCTCCCTTATGGCTCTAATCTCATAGTGGTAGTGAGGTGGTCGATGTCTAGACTCGCTTGTGGCTCTAATCTGATAGTTGTAGTGGGCTGGTAGATGTCTATGCTCCCTTGTGGCTCTAATCTGAATGTGGTTGTGGGTTGGTAGATGTCTAGTCTCCTTTATAACTCTAATCTGATAGTGGTAGTTGGCTGGTAGATGTCTAGTCTCCCTTGTGGCTCTAATCTGATAGTTGTAGTGGGCTGGTAGATGTCTAGTCTCCCTTGTGTCTCTAATCTGATAGTGGTTTTGTGGTGGTTGATGTCAAGTCTCCTTTATGGCTCTAATCTGATAGTGGTAGATATGGTAGATGTCTAGTCTCCTTTGTGGCTCTAATATGATGGTGGTAGTGGGGTCGTAGATATCTAGTCTCCCTTATGGATCTAATCTGATAGTGGTAGTGGGCTGGTAGATTTCTAGTCTCCCTTATGGCTCTAATCTTACAGTTGTAGTGAGCTGGTAGATGTCTAGTCTCCTTTATAACTCTAAATTGATAGTGGTAGTGGGCTGGTAGATGTCTAGCCTACCTTGTGGCTCTAATCTGATAGTTGTAGTGGGCTGGTAGATGTCTAGTCTCCCTTGTGGCTCTAATCTTATAGTGGTAGTGGGCTGGTAGATGTCTAGTCTCCTTTATAACTCTAATCTGAGAGTGGTAGTGGGCTGGTAGATGTCTAGTCTCCTTATAACTCTAATCTGATAGTGGTAGTGGGGTGGTAGATGTCTAGTCTCCCTTGTGTCTCTAATCTGATAGTGGTTTTGTGGTGGTTGATGTCTAGTCTCCTTTATGGCTCTAATCTGATAGTGGTAGATATGGTAGATGTCTAGTCTCCTTTGTGGCTCTAATATGATGGCGGTAGTGGGGTCGTAGATATCTAGTCTCCTTTATGGCTCTAATCTGATAGTGGTAGTGGGTTGGTAGATTTCTAGTCTCCCTTATGGCTCTAATCTTATAGTGGTAGTGAGGTGGTCGATGTCTAGTCTCCCTTGTGGCTCTAATCTGATAGTTGTAGTGGGCTGGTAGATGTCTAGGCTCCCTTGTGGCTCCAATCTGATAGTGGTAGTGGGTTGGTAGATGTCTAGTCTCCTTTATAACTCTAATCTGATAGTTGTAGTGGGCTGGTAGATGTCTAGCCTCCCTTGTGTTATTAATCTGATAGGTGTTTTTTGGTGGTTGATGTCTAGTCTCCTTTGTGGCTCTAATATGATGGTGGTAGTGGGGTCGTAGATATCTAGTCTCCCTTATGGCTCTAATCTGATAGTGGTAGTGGGTTGGTAGATTTCTTGTCTCCCTTATGGCTCTAATCTCATAGTGGTAGTGAGGTGGTCGATGTCTAGACTCGCTTGTGGCTCTAATCTGATAGTTGTAGTGGGCTGGTAGATGTCTAGGCTCCCTTGTGGCTCTAATCTGATAGTGGTTGTGGGTTGGTAGATGTCTAGTCTCCTTTATAACTCTAATCTGATAGTGGTAGTTGGCTGGTAGATGTCTAGTCTCCCTTGTGGCTCTAATCTGATAGTTGTAGTGGGCTGGTAGATGTCTAGTCTCCCTTGTGTCTCTAATCTGATAGTGGTTTTGTGGTGGTTGATGTCTAGTCTCCTTTATGGCTCTAATCTGATAGTGGTAGATATGGTAGATGTCTAGTCTCCTTTGTGGCTCTAATATGATGGTGGTAGTGGGGTCGTAGATATCTAGTCTCCCTTATGGATCTAACCTGATAGTGGTAGTGGGCTGGTAGATGTTTAGTCTCCCTTATGGCTCTAATCTTACAGTTGTAGTGAGCTGGTAGATGTCTAGTCTCCCTTGTGGCTCTAATCTGATAGTGGTTGTGGGTTGGTAGATGTCTAGTCTCCCTTGTGGCTCTAATCTGATAGTGGTTGTGGGTTGGTAGATGTCTAGTCTCCCTTGTGGCTCTAATCTGATAGTTGTAGTGGGCTGGTAGATGTCTAGTCTCCTTTATAACTCTAATCTGATAGTGTTAGTGGGCTGGTAGATGTCTAGTCTCCCTTGTGGCTCTAATCTGATAGTTGTAGTGGGCTGGTAGATGTCTAGTCTCCCTTGTGGCTCTAATCTTATAGTGGTAGTGGGCTGGTCGATGTCTAGTCTCCTTTATAACTCTAATCTGAGAGTGGTAGTGGGCTGGTAGATGTCTAGTCTCCTTATAACTCTAATCTGATAGTGGTAGTGGGGTGGTAGATGTCTAGTCTCCCTTGTGTCTCTAATCTGATAGTGGTTTTGTGGTGGTTGATGTCTAGTCTCCTTTATGTCTCTAATCTGATAGTGGTAGATATGGTAGATGTCTAGTCTCCTTTGTGGCTCTAATATGATGGCGTTAGTGGGGTCGTAGATATCTAGTCTCCCTTATGGCTCAAATCTGATAGTGGTAGTGGGTTGGTAGATTTCTAGTCTCCCTTATGGCTCTAATCTTATAGTGGTAGTGAGGTGGTCGATGTCTAGTCTCCCTTGTGGCTCTAATCTGATAGTTGTAGTGGGGTGGTAGATGTCTAGGCTCCCTTGTGGCTCTAATCGGAGAGTGGTAGTGGGTTGGTAGATGTCTAGTCTCCTTTATAACTCTAATCTGATAGTGGTAGTGGGGTGGTAGATGTCTATGTTCCCTTGTGTCTCTAATCTGATAGTGGTTTTGTGGTGGTTGATGTCAAGTCTCCTTTATGGCTCTAATCTGATAGTGGTAGATATGGTAGATGTCTAGTCTCCGTTATGGCTCTAATTTGATAGTGGTAGTGGGCTGGTAGATGTCTATTCTCCCTTATGGCTCTAATCTGATAGTGGTAGGGGGGTGCTAGATGTCTAGTCTCCCTTATGGCTCTAATCTGATAGTGGTAGTGGGGTGGTAGATGTCTAGTCTCCCTTGTGGCTCTAATCTGATAGTTCTAGTGGGCTGGTAGATGTCTAGTCTACCTTGTGGCTCTAATCTTATAGTGGTAGTGGGCTGGTAGATGTCTAGTCTCCTTTATAACTCTAATCTGAGAGTGGTAGTGGGCTGGTAGATGTCTAGTCTCCTTTATAACTCTAATCTGATAGTGGTAGTGGGGTGGTAGATGTCTAGTCTCCCTTGTGTCTCTAATCTGATAGTGGTTTTGTGGTGGTTGATGTCTAGTCTCCTTTATGTCTCTAATCTGATAGTGGTAGATATGGTAGATGTCTAGTCTCCTTTGTGGCTCTAATATGATGGCGGTAGTGGGGTCGTAGATATCTAGTCTCCCTTATGGCTCAAATCTGATAGTGGTAGTGGGTTGGTAGATTTCTAGTCTCCCTTATGGCTCTAATCTTATAGTGGTAGTGAGGTGGTCGATGTATAGTCTCCCTTGTGGCTCTAATCTGATAGTGGTTTTATGGTGGTTGATGTCTAGTCTCCTTTATGGCTCTAATCTGATAGTGGTAGATATGGTAGATGTCTAGTCTCCTTTGTGGCTCTAATATGATGGTGGTAGTGGGGTCGTAGATATCTAGTCTCCCTTATGGATCTAATCTGATAGTGGTAGTGGGCTGGTAGATTTCTAGTCTCCCTTATGGCTCTAATCTTACAGTTGTAGTGAGCTGGTAGATGTCTAGTCTCCTTTATAACTCTAAATTGATAGTGGTAGTGGGCTGGTAGATGTCTAGCCTACCTTGTGGCTCTAATCTGATAGTTGTAGTGGGCTGGTAGATGTCTAGTCTCCCTTGTGGCTCTAATCTTATAGTGGTAGTGGGCTGGTAGATGTCTAGTCTCCTTTATAACTCTAATCTGATAGTGGTAGTGGGCTGGTAGATGTCTAGTCTCCTTTGTGGCTCTAATCTGATAGTGGTAGTGGGGTGGTAGATGTCTAGTCTCCCTTGTGTCTCTAATCTGATAGTGGTTTTGTGGTGGTTGATGTCTAGTCTCCTTTATGGCTCTAATCTGATAGTGGTAGATATGGTAGATGTCTAGTCTCCTTTGTGGCTCTAATATGATGGTGGTAGTGGGGTCGTAGATATCTAGTCTCCCTTATGGCTCTAATCTGATAGTGGTAGTGGGTGGTAGATGTCTAGTCTCCCTTATGGCTCTAATCTGATAGTGGTAGTGAGCTGGTAGATGTCTAGTCTCCCTTGTGGCTCTAATCTGATAGTGGTAGTGGGTTGGTAGATGTCTAGTCTCCCTTGTGGCTCTAATCTGATAGTGGTTGTGGGTTGGTAGATGTCTAGTCTCCCTTGTGGCTCTAATCTGATAGTTGTAGTGGGCTGGTAGATGTCTAGTCTCCTTTATAACTCTAATCTGATAGTGTTAGTGGGCTGGTAGATGTCTAGTCTCCCTTGTGGCTCTAATCTGATAGTTGTAGTGGGCTGGTAGATGTCTAGTCTCCCTTGTGGCTCTAATCTTATAGTGGTAGTGGGCTGGTCGATGTCTAGTCTCCTTTATAACTCTAATCTGAGAGTGGTAGTGGGCTGGTAGATGTCTAGTCTCCTTATAACTCTAATCTGATAGTGGTAGTGGGGTGGTAGATGTCTAGTCTCCCTTATGGCTCTAATCTGATAGTGGTTTTGTGGTGGTTGATGTCTAGTCTCCTTTATGTCTCTAATCTGATAGTGGTAGATATGGTAGATGTCTAGTCTCCTTTGTGGCTCTAATATGATGGCGTTAGTGGGGTCGTAGATATCTAGTCTCCCTTATGGCTCAAATCTGATAGTGGTAGTGGGTTGGTAGATTTCTAGTCTCCCTTATGGCTCTAATCTTATAGTGGTAGTGAGGTGGTCGATGTCTAGTCTCCCTTGTGGCTCTAATCTGATAGTTGTAGTGGGGTGGTAGATGTCTAGGCTCCCTTGTGGCTCTAATCGGAGAGTGGTAGTGGGTTGGTAGATGTCTAGTCTCCTTTATAACTCTAATCTGATAGTGGTAGTGGGGTGGTAGATGTCTATGTTCCCTTGTGTCTCTAATCTGATAGTGGTTTTGTGGTGGTTGATGTCAAGTCTCCTTTATGGCTCTAATCTGATAGTGGTAGATATGGTAGATGTCTAGTCTCCGTTATGGCTCTAATTTGATAGTGGTAGTGGGCTGGTAGATGTCTATTCTCCCTTATGGCTCTAATCTGATAGTGGTAGTGGGGTGGTAGATGTCTAGTCTCCCTTATGGCTCTAATCTGATAGTTGTAGTGGGGTGGTAGATGTCTAGGCTCCCTTGTGGCTCTAATCTGATAGTTCTAGTGGGCTGGTAGATGTCTAGTCTACCTTGTGGCTCTAATCTTATAGTGGTAGTGGGCTGGTAGATGTCTAGTCTCCTTTATAACTTTAATCTGAGAGTGGTAGTGGGCTGGTAGATGTCTAGTCTCCTTTATAACTCTAATCTGATAGTGGTAGTGGGGTGGTAGATGTCTAGTCTCCCTTGTGTCTCTAATCTGATAGTGGTTTTGTGGTGGTTGATGTCTAGTCTCCTTTATGTCTCTAATCTGATAGTGGTAGATATGGTAGATGTCTAGTCTCCTTTGTGGCTCTAATATGATGGCGGTAGTGGGGTCGTAGATATCTAGTCTCCCTTATGGCTCAAATCTGATAGTGGTAGTGGGTTGGTAGATTTCTAGTCTCCCTTATGGCTCTAATCTTATAGTGGTAGTGAGGTGGTCGATGTATAGTCTCCCTTGTGGCTCTAATCTGATAGTTGTAGTGGGGTGGTAGATGTCTAGGCTCCCTTGTGGCTCTAATCGGAGAGTGGTAGTGGGTTGGTAGATGTCTAGTCTCCTTTATAACTCTAATCTGATAGTGGTAGTGGGGTGGTAGATGTCTATGTTCCCTTGTGTCTCTAATCTGATAGTGGTTTTGTGGTGGTTGATGTCAAGTCTCCTTTATGGCTCTAATCTGATAGTGGTAGATATGGTAGATGTCTAGTCTCCGTTATGGCTCTAATTTGATAGTGGTAGTGGGCTGGTAGATGTCTAGTCTCCCTTATGGCTCTAATCTGATAGTGGTAGGGGGGTGCTAGATGTCTAGTCTCCCTTATGGCTCTAATCTGATAGTGGTAGTGGGGTGGTAGATGTCTAGTCTCCCTTGTGGCTCTAATCTGATAGTTCTAGTGGGCTGGTAGATGTCTAGTCTACCTTGTGGCTCTAATCTTATAGTGGTAGTGGGCTGGTAGATGTCTAGTCTCCTTTATAACTCTAATCTGATAGTGGTAGTGGGTTGGTCGATGTCTAGTCTCCTTTATAACTCTAATCTGATAGTGGTAGTGGGGTGGTAGATGTCTAGTCTCCCTTGTGTCTCTAATCTGATAGTGGTTTTGTGGTGGTTGATGTCTAGACTCCTTTATGGCTCTAATCTGATAGTGGTAGATATGGTAGATGTCTAGTCTCCTTTGTGGCTCTAATATGATGGTGGTAGTGGGGTCGTAGATATCTAGTCTCCCTTATGGCTCTAATCTTATAGTGGTAGTGAGGTGGTCGATGTCTAGTCTCCCTTGTGGCTCTAATCTGATAGTGGTTGTGGGTTGGTAGATGTCTAGTCTCCCTTGTGGCTCTAATCTGATAGTGGTTGTGGGTTGGTAGATGTCTAGTCTCCCTTGTGGCTCTAATCTGATAGTTGTAGTGGGCTGGTAGATGTCTAGTCTCCTTTATAACTCTAATCTGATAGTGGTAGTGGGCTGGTAGATGTCTAGTCTCCCTTGTGGCTCTAATCTGATAGTTGTAGTGGGCTGGTAGATGTCTAGTCTCCCTTGTGGCTCTAATCTTATAGTGGTAGTGGACTGGTAGATGTCTAGTCTCCTTTATAACTCTAATCTGAGAGTGGTAGTGGGCTGGTAGATGTCTAGTCTCCTTTTAACTCTAATCTGATAGTGGTTGTGGGGTGGTAGATGTCTAGTCTCCTTTATGGCTCTAATCTGATAGTGGTAGATATGGTAGATGTCTAGTCTCCTTTGTGGCTCTAATATGATGGCGGTAGTGGGGTCGTAGATATCTAGTCTCCCTTATGGCTCTAATCTGATAGTGGTAGTGGGTTGGTAGATTTCTAGTCTCCCTTATGGCTCTAATCTTATAGTGGTAGTGAGGTGGTCGATGTCTAGTCTCCCTTGTGGCTCTAATCTGATAGTTGTAGTGGGCTGGTAGATGTCTAGGCTCCCTTGTGGCTCTAATCTGATAGTGGTAGTGGGTTGGTAGATGTCTAGTCTCCTTTATAACTCTAATCTGATAGTGGTAGTGGGGTGGTAGATGTCTAGTCTCCCTTGTGTCCCTAATCTGATAGTGGTTTTGTGGTGGTTGATGTCTAGTCTCCTTTATGGCTCTAATCTGATAGTGGTAGATATGGTAGATGTCTAGTCTCCCTTATGGCTCTAATCTGATAGTGGTAGTGGGCTGGTAGATGTCTAGTCTCCCTCATGGCTCTAATCTGATAGTGGTAGTGGGCTGGTAGATGTCTAGTCTCCCTTATGGCTCTAATCTGATAGTGGTAGTGGGGTGGTAGATGTCTAGTCTCCCTTGTGGCTCTAATCTGATAGTTGTAGTGGGCTGGTAGATGTCTAGTCTCCCTTGTGGCTCTAATCTTATAGTGGTAGTGGGCTGGTAGATGTCTAGTCTCCTTTATAACTCTAATCTGAGAGTGGTAGTGGGCTGGTAGATGTCTAGTCTCCCTAATGGCTCTAATCTGATAGTGGTTGTGGGTTGGTAGATGTCTAGTCTCCTTTATAACTCTAATCTGATAGTGGTAGTGGGTTGGTCGATGTCTAGCCTCCTTTATGGCTCTAATCTGATAGTGGTAGTGGGGTGGTCGATGTCTAGTCTCCTTTATAACTCTAATCTGATAGTGGTAGTGGGGTGGTAGATGTCTAGGCTCCCTTGTGTCTCTAATCTGATAGTGGTTTTGTGGTGGTTGATGTCTAGACTCCTTTATGGCTCTAATCTGATAGTGGTAGATATGGTAGATGTCTAGTCTCCTTTGTGGCTCTAATATGATGGTGGTAGTGGGGTCGTAGATATCTAGTCTCCCTTATGGCTCTAATCTGATAGTGGTAGTGGGTTGGTGGATTTCTAGTCTCCCTTATGGCTCTAATCTTATAGTGGTAGTGAGGTGGTCGATGTCTAGTCTCCCTTGTGGCTCTAATCTGATAGTTGTAGTGGGCTGGTAGATGTCTAGGCTCCCTTGTGGCTCTAATCTGATAGTGGTAGTTGGTTGGTAGATGTCTAGTCTCCTTTATAACTCTAATCTGATAGTGGTAGTGGGGTGGTTGATGTCTATTCTCCTTTATGGCTCTAATCTGATAGTGGTAGATATGGTAGATGTCTAGTCTCCTTTGTGGCTCTAATATGATGGTGGTAGTGGGGTCGTAGATATCTAGTCTCCCTTATGGCTCTAATCTGATTGTGGTAGTGGGTTGGTAAATTTCTAGTCTCCCTTGTGTCTCTAATCTGATAGTGGTAGTGGGGTGGTAGATGTCTAGTCTTCTTTATGGCTCTAATCTGATAGTGGTTTTGTGGTGGTTGATGTCTACTCTCCTTTATGGCTGTAATCTGATAGTGGTAGATGTGGTAGATGTCTAGTCTCCTTTGTGTCTCTAATATGATGGTGGTAGTGGGGTTCTAGATATCTAGTATCCCTTATGACTCTAATCTGATAGTGGTAGTGGGCTGGTAGATGTCTAGTCTCCCTTGTGGCTCTAATCTGATAGTTGTAGTAGGCTGGTAGATGTCTAATCTCCTTTATGGCTCTAATCTGATAGTGGTAGTGGGGTGGGCGATGTCTAGTCTCCTTTGTAACTCTAATCTGATAGTGGTAGTGGGGTGGTAGATGTCTAGTCTCCCTTGTGTCTCTAATCTGACAGTGGTTTTGTGGTGGTTGATGTCTAGTCTCCTTTATGGCTCTAATCTGATCGTTGTAGTGGGCTGGTAGATGTCTAGTCTCCTTTATAACTCTAATCTGAGAGTGGTAGTGGGCTGGTAGATGTCTAGTCTCCTTTATAACTCTAATCTGATAGTGGTAGTGGGCTGGTAGATGTCTAGTCTCCCTTGTGTCTCTAATCTGACAGTGGTTTTGTGGTGGTTGATGTCTAGTCTCCTTTATGGCTCTAATCTGATAGTGGTAGATATGGTAGATGTCTAGTCTCCCTTGTGGCTCTAATCTGATAGTTCTAGTGGGCTGGTAGATGTCTAGTCTACCTTGTGGCTCTAATCTTATAGTGGTAGTGGGCTGGTAGATGTCTAGTCTCCTTTATAACTCTAATCTGAGAGTGGTAGTGGGCTGGTAGATGTCTAGTCTCCTTTATAACTCTAATCTGAGAGTGGTAGTGGGCTGGTAGATGTCTTGTCTCCCTAATGGCTCTAATCTGATAGTGGTTGTGGGTTGGTAGATGTCTAGTCTCCTTTATAACTCTAATCTGATAGTGGTAGTGGGTTGGTCGATGTCTAGTCTCCTTTATAACTCTAATCTGATATTGGTAGTGGGGTGGTAGATGTCTAGTCTCCCTTGTGTCTCTAATCTGATAGTGGTTTTGTGGTGGTTGATGTCTAGACTCCTTTATGGCTCTAATCTGATAGTGGTAGATATGGTAGATGTCTAGTCTCCTTTGTGGCTCTAATATGATGGTGGTAGTGGGGTCGTAGATATCTAGTCTCCCTTATGGCTCTAATCTGATAGTGCTAGTGGGTTGGTAGATTTCTAGTCTCCCGTATGGCTCTAATCTTATAGTGGTAGTGAGGTGGTCGATGTCTAGTCTCCCTTGTGGCTCTAATCTGATAGTGGTTGTGGGTTGGTAGATGTCTAGTCTCCCTTGTGGCTCTAATCTGATAGTGGTTGTGGGTTGGTAGATGTCTAGTCTCCCTTGTGGCTCTAATCTGATAGTGGTTGTGGGCTGGTAGATGTCTAGTCTCCCTTGTGGCTCTAATCTGATAGTGGTAGTGGGCTGGTAGATGTCTAGTCTCCCTTGTGGCTCTAATCTGATAGTTGTAGTGGGCTGGTAGATGTCTAGTCTCCCTTGTGGCTCTAATCTTATAGTGGTAGTGGACTGGTAGATGTCTAGTCTCCTTTATAACTCTAATCTGAGAGTGGTAGTGGGCTGGTAGATGTCTAGTCTCCTTATAACTCTAATCTGGTAGTGGGGTGGTAGATGTCTAGTCTCCCTTGTGTCTCTAATCTGATAGTGGTTTTGTGGTGGTTGATGTCTAGTCTCCTTTATGGCTCTAATCTGATAGTGGTAGATATGGTAGATGTCTAGTCTCCTTTGTGGCTCTAATATGATGGCGGTAGTGGGGTCGTAGATATCTAGTCTCCTTTATGGCTCTAATCTGATTGTGGTAGTGGGTTGGTAAATTTCTAGTCTCCCTTGTGTCTCTAATGTGATAGTGGTAGTGGGGTGGTAGATGTCTAGTCTTCTTTATGGCTCTAATCTGATAGTGGTTTTGTGGTGGTTGATGTCTACTCTCCTTTATGGCTGTAATCTGATAGTGGTAGATGTGGTAGATGTCTAGTCTCCTTTGTGTCTCTAATATGATGGTGGTAGTGGGGTTGTAGATATCTAGTATCCCTTATGACTCTAATCTGATAGTGGTAGTGGGCTGGTAGATGTCTAGTCTCCCTTGTGGCTCTAATCTGATAGTTGTAGTGGGCTGGTAGATGTCTAATCTCCTTTATGGCTCTAATCTGATAGTGGTAGTGGGGTGGGCGATGTCTAGTCTCCTTTGTAACTCTAATCTGATAGTGGTAGTGGGGTGGTAGATGTCTAGTCTCCCTTGTGTCTCTAATCTGACAGTGGTTTTGTGGTGGTTGATGTCTAGTCTCCTTTATGGCTCTAATCTGATCGTTGTAGTGGGCTGGTAGATGTCTAGTCTCCTTTATAACTCTAATCTGAGAGTGGTAGTGGGCTGGTAGATGTCTAGTCTCCTTTATAACTCTAATCTGATAGTGGTAGTGGGCTGGTAGATGTCTAGTCTCCCTTGTGTCTCTAATCTGACAGTGGTTTTGTGGTGGTTGATGTCTAGTCTCCTTTATGGCTCTAATCTGATAGATATGGTAGATGTCTAGTCTCCCTTGTGGCTCTAATCTGATAGTTCTAGTGGGCTGGTAGATGTCTAGTCTACCTTGTGGCTCTAATCTTATAGTGGTAGTGGGCTGGTAGATGTCTAGTCTCCTTTATAACTCTAATCTGAGAGTGGTAGTGGGCTGGTAGATGTCTAGTCTCCTTTATAACTCTAATCTGAGAGTGGTAGTGGGCTGGTAGATGTCTAGTCTCCTTTATAACTCTAATCTGATAGTGGTAGTGGGCTGGTAGATGTCTAGTCTCCCTTGTGTCTCTAATCTGACAGTGGTTTTGTGGTGGTTGATGTCTAGTCTCCTTTATGGCTCTAATCTGATAGTGGTAGATATGGTAGATGTCTAGTCTCCCTTGTGGCTCTAATCTGATAGTTCTAGTGGGCTGGTAGATGTCTAGTCTACCTTGTGGCTCTAATCTTATAGTGGTAGTGGGCTGGTAGATGTCTAGTCTCCTTTATAACTCTAATCTGAGAGTGGTAGTGGGCTGGTAGATGTCTAGTCTCCTTTATAACTCTAATCTGAGAGTGGTAGTGGGCTGGTAGATGTCTAGTCTCCCTAATGGCTCTAATCTGATAGTGGTTGTGGGTTGGTAGATGTCTAGTCTCCTTTATAACTCTAATCTGATAGTGGTAGTGGGTTGGTCGATGTCTAGTCTCCTTTATAACTCTAATCTGATAGTGGTAGTGGGGTGGTAGATGTCTAGTCTCCCTTGTGTCTCTAATCTGATAGTGGTTTTGTGGTGGTTGATGTCTAGACTCCTTTATGGCTCTAATCTGATAGTGGTAGATATGGTAGATGTCTAGTCTCCTTTGTGGCTCTAATATGATGGTGGTAGTGGGGTCGGAGATATCTAGTCTCCCTTATGGCTCTAATCTGATAGTGCTAGTGGGTTGGTAGATTTCTAGTCTCCCGTATGGCTCTAATCTTATAGTGGTAGTGAGGTGGTCGATGTCTAGTCTCCCTTGTGGCTCTAATCTGATAGTGGTTGTGGGTTGGTAGATGTCTAGTCTCCTTTATAACTCTAAGCTGATAGTGGTAGTGGGCTGGTAGATGTCTAGTCTCCCTTGTGGCTCTAATCTGATAGTTGTAGTGGGCTGGTAGATGTCTAGTCTCCCTTGTGGCTCTAATCTTATAGTGGTAGTGGACTGGTAGATGTCTAGTCTCCTTTATAACTCTAATCTGAGAGTGGTAGTGGGCTGGTAGATGTCTAGTCTCCTTATAACTCTAATCTGATAGTGGTAGTGGGGTGGTAGATGTCTAGTCTCCCTTGTGTCTCTAATCTGATAGTGGTTTTGTGGTGGTTGATGTCTAGTCTCCTTTATGGCTCTAATCTGATAGTGGTAGATATGGTAGATGTCTAGTCTCCTTTGTGGCTCTAATATGATGGCGGTAGTGGGGTCGTAGATATCTAGTCTCCTTTATGGCTCTAATCTGATAGTGGTAGTGGGCTGGTAGATGTCTAGTCTCCTTTATAACTCTAATCTGATAGTGGTAGTGGGCTGGTAGATGTCTAGTCTCCCTTGTGGCTCTAATCTGATAGTTGTAGTGGGCTGGTAGATGTCTAGTCTCCCTTGTGGCTCTAATCTTATAGTGGTAGTGGGCTGGTCGATGTCTAGTCTCCTTTATAACTCTAATCTGAGAGTGGTAGTGGGCTGGTAGATGTCTAGTCTCCTTATAACTCTAATCTGATAGTGGTAGTGGGGTGGTAGATGTCTAGTCTCCCTTGTGTCTCTAATCTGATAGTGGTTTTGTGGTGGTTGATGTCTAGTCTCCTTTATGTCTCTAATCTGATAGTGGTAGATATGGTAGATGTCTAGTCTCCTTTGTGGCTCTAATATGATGGCGGTAGTGGGGCCGTAGATATCTAGTCTCCCTTATGGCTCAAATCTGATAGTGGTAGTGGGTTGGTAGATTTCTAGTCTCCCTTATGGCTCTAATCTTATAGTGGTAGTGAGGTGGTTGATGTCTAGTCTCCCTTGTGGCTCTAATCTGATAGTTGTAGTGGGGTGGTAGATGTCTAGGCTCCCTTGTGGCTCTAATCGGAGAGTGGTAGTGGGTTGGTAGATGTCTAGTCTCCTTTATAACTCTAATCTGATAGTGGTAGTGGGGTGGTAGATGTCTATGTTCCCTTGTGTCTCTAATCTGATAGTGGTTTTGTGGTGGTTGATGTCAAGTCTCCTTTATGGCTCTAATCTGATAGTGGTAGATATGGTAGATGTCTAGTCTCCGTTATGGCTCTAATTTGATAGTGGTAGTGGGCTGGTAGATGTCTAGTCTCCCTTATGGCTCTAATCTGATAGTGGTAGGGGGGTGCTAGATGTCTAGTCTCCCTTATGGCTCTAATCTGATAGTGGTAGTGGGGTGGTAGATGTCTAGTCTCCTTTATAACTCTAATCTGATAGTGGTAGTGGGTTGGTCGATGTCTAGTCTCCTTTATAACTCTAATCTGATAGTGGTAGTGGGGTGGTAGATGTCTAGTCTCCCTTGTGTCTCTAATCTGATAGTGGTTTTGTGGTGGTTGATGTCTAGACTCCTTTATGGCTCTAATCTGATAATGGTAGATATGGTAGATGTCTAGTCTCCTTTGTGGCTCTAATATGATGGTGGTAGTGGGGTCGTAGATATCTAGTCTCCCTTATGGCTCTAATCTGATAGTGCTAGTGGGTTGGTAGATTTCTAGTCTCCCGTATGGCTCTAATCTTATAGTGGTAGTGAGGTGGTCGATGTTTAGTCTCCCTTGTGGCTCTAATCTGATAGTGGTTGTGGGTTGGTAGATGTCTAGTCTCCCTTGTGGCTCTAATCTAATAGTGGTTGTGGGTTGGTAGATGTCTAGTATCCCTTGTGGCTCTAATCTGATAGTTGTAGTGGGCTGGTAGATGTCTAGTCTCCTTTATAACTCTAATCTGATAGTGGTAGTGGGCTGGTAGATGTCTAGTCTCCCTTGTGGCTCTAATCTGATAGTTGTAGTGGGCTGGTAGATGTCTAGTCTCCCTTGTGGCTCTAATCTTATAGTGGTAGTGGACTGGTAGATGTCTAGTCTCCTTTATAACTCTAATCTGAGAGTGGTAGTGGGCTGGTAAATGTCTAGTCTCCTTATAACTCTAATCTGATAGTGGTAGTGGGGTGGTAGATGTCTAGTCTCCCTTGTGTCTCTAATCTGATAGTGGTTTTGTGGTGGTTGGTGTCTAGTCTCCTTTATGGCTCTAATCTGATAGTGGTAGATATGGTAGATGTCTAGTCTCCTTTGTGGCTCTAATATGATGGCGGTAGTGGGGTCGTAGATATCTAGTCTCCTTTATGGCTCTAATCTGATTGTGGTAGTGGGTTGGTAAATTTCTAGTCTCCCTTGTGTCTCTAATCTGATAGTGGTAGTGGGGTGGTAGATGTCTAGTCTTCTTTATGGCTCTAATCTGATAGTGGTTTTGTGGTGGTTGATGTCTACTCTCCTTTATGGCTGTAATCTGATAGTGGTAGATGTGGTAGATGTCTAGTCTCCTTTGTGTCTCTAATATGATGGTGGTAGTGGGGTCGTAGATATCTAGTATCCCTTATGACTCTAATCTGATAGTGGTAGTGGGCTGGTAGATGTCTAGTCTCCCTTGTGGCTCTAATCTGATAGTTGTAGTGGGCTGGTAGATGTCTAATCTCCTTTATGGCTCTAATCTGATAGTGGTAGTGGGGTGGGCGATGTCTAGTCTCCTTTGTAACTCTAATCTGATAGTGGTAGTGGGGTGGTAGATGTCTAGTCTCCCTTGTGTCTCTAATCTGACAGTGGTTTTGTGGTGGTTGATGTCTAGTCTCCTTTATGGCTCTAATCTGATCGTTGTAGTGGGCTGGTAGATGTCTAGTCTCCTTTATAACTCTAATCTGAGAGTGGTAGTGGGCTGGTAGATGTCTAGTCTCCTTTATAACTCTAATCTGATAGTGGTAGTGGGCTGGTAGATGTCTAGTCTCCCTTGTGTCTCTAATCTGACAGTGGTTTTGTGGTGGTTGATGTCTAGTCTCCTTTATGGCTCTAATCTGATAGTGGTAGATATGGTAGATGTCTAGTCTCCCTTGTGGCTCTAATCTGATAGTTCTAGTGGGCTGGTAGATGTCTAGTCTACCTTGTGGCTCTAATCTTATAGTGGTAGTGGGCTGGTAGATGTCTAGTCTCCTTTATAACTTGAGAGTGGTAGTGGGCTAATCTGATGAGTGGTAGTGGGCTGGTAGATGTCTAGTCTCCCTAATGGCTCTAATCTGATAGTGGTTGTGGGTTGGTAGATGTCTAGTCTCCTTTATAACTCTAATCTGATAGTGGTAGTGGGTTGGTCGATGTCTAGTCTCCTTTATAACTCTAATCTGATAGTGGTAGTGGGGTGGTAGATGTCTAGTCTCCCTTGTGTCTCTAATCTGATAGTGGTTTTGTGGTGGTTGATGTCTAGACTCCTTTATGGCTCTAATCTGATAGTGGTAGATATGGTAGATGTCTAGTCTCCTTTGTGGCTCTAATATGATGGTGGTAGTGGGGTCGTAGATATCTAGTCTCCCTTATGGCTCTAATCTGATAGTGCTAGTGGGTTGGTAGATTTCTAGTCTCCCGTATGGCTCTAATCTTATAGTGGTAGTGAGGTGGTCGATGTCTAGTCTCCCTTGTGGCTCTAATCTGATAGTGGTTGTGGGTTGGTAGATGTCTAGTCTCCCTTGTGGCTCTAATCTGATAGTGGTTGTGGGTTGGTAGATGTCTAGTCTCCCTTGTGGCTCTAATCTGATAGTTGTAGTGGGCTGGTAGATGTCTAGTCTCCTTTATAACTCTAAGCTGATAGTGGTAGTGGGCTGGTAGATGTCTAGTCTCCCTTGTGGCTCTAATCTGATAGTTGTAGTGGGCTGGTAGATGTCTAGTCTCCCTTGTGGCTCTAATCTTATAGTGGTAGTGGACTGGTAGATGTCTAGTCTCCTTTATAACTCTAATCTGAGAGTGGTAGTGGGCTGGTAGATGTCTAGTCTCCTTATAACTCTAATCTGATAGTGGTAGTGGGGTGGTAGATGTCTAGTCTCCCTTGTGTCTCTAATCTGATAGTGGTTTTGTGGTGGTTGATGTCTAGTCTCCTTTATGGCTCTAATCTGATAGTGGTAGATATGGTAGATGTCTAGTCTCCTTTGTGGCTCTAATATGATGGCGGTAGTGGGGTCGTAGATATCTAGTCTCCCTTATGGCTCTAATCTGATAGTGGTAGTGGGCTGGTAGATGTCTAGTCTCCTTTATAACTCTAATCTGATAGTGGTAGTGGGCTGGTAGATGTCTAGTCTCCCTTGTGGCTCTAATCTGATAGTTGTAGTGGGCTGGTAGATGTCTAGTCTCCCTTGTGGCTCTAATCTTATAGTGGTAGTGGGCTGGTCGATGTCTAGTCTCCTTTATAACTCTAATCTGAGAGTGGTAGTGGGCTGGTAGATGTCTAGTCTCCTTATAACTCTAATCTGATAGTGGTAGTGGGGTGGTAGATGTCTAGTCTCCCTTGTGTCTCTAATCTGATAGTGGTTTTGTGGTGGTTGATGTCTAGTCTCCTTTATGTCTCTAATCTGATAGTGGTAGATATGGTAGATGTCTAGTCTCCTTTGTGGCTCTAATATGATGGCGGTAGTGGGGTCGTAGATATCTAGTCTCCCTTATGGCTCAAATCTGATAGTGGTAGTGGGTTGGTAGATTTCTAGTCTCCCTTATGGCTCTAATCTTATAGTGGTAGTGAGGTGGTCGATGTCTAGTCCCTTGTGGCTCTAATCTGATAGTTGTAGTGGGGTGGTAGATGTCTAGGCTCCCTTGTGGCTCTAATCGGAGAGTGGTAGTGGGTTGGTAGATGTCTAGTCTCCTTTATAACTCTAATCTGATAGTGGTAGTGGGGTGGTAGATGTCTATGTTCCCTTGTGTCTCTAATCTGATAGTGGTTTTGTGGTGGTTGATGTCAAGTCTCCTTTATGGCTCTAATCTGATAGTGGTAGATATGGTAGATGTCTAGTCTCCGTTATGGCTCTAATTTGATAGTGGTAGTGGGCTGGTAGATGTCTAGTCTCCCTTATGGCTCTAATCTGATAGTGGTAGGGGGGTGCTAGATGTCTAGTCTCCCTTATGGCTATAATCTGATAGTGGTAGTGGGGTGGTAGATGTCTAGTCTCCTTTATAACTCTAATCTGATAGTGGTAGTGGGGTGGGCGATGTCTAGTCTCCTTTGTAACTCTAATCTGATAGTGGTAGTGGGGTGGTAGATGTCTAGTCTCCCTTGTGTCTCTAATCTGACAGTGGTTTTGTGGTGGTTGATGTCTAGTCTCCTTTATGGCTCTAATCTGATCGTTGTAGTGGGCTGGTAGATGTCTAGTCTCCTTTATAACTCTAATCTGAGAGTGGTAGTGGGCTGGTAGATGTCTAGTCTCCTTTATAACTCTAATCTGATAGTGGTAGTGGGCTGGTAGATGTCTAGTCTCCCTTGTGTCTCTAATCTGACAGTGGTTTTGTGGTGGTTGATGTCTAGTCTCCTTTATGGCTCTAATCTGATAGTGGTAGATATGGTAGATGTCTAGTCTCCCTTGTGGCTCTAATCTGATAGTTCTAGTGGGCTGGTAGATGTCTAGTCTACCTTGTGGCTCTAATCTTATAGTGGTAGTGGGCTGGTAGATGTCTAGTCTCCTTTATAACTCTAATCTGAGAGTGGTAGTGGGCTGGTAGATGTCTAGTCTCCTTTATAACTCTAATCTGAGAGTGGTAGTGGGCTGGTAGATGTCTAGTCTCCCTAATGGCTCTAATCTGATAGTGGTTGTGGGTTGGTAGATGTCTAGTCTCCTTTATAACTCTAATCTGATAGTGGTAGTGGGTTGGTCGATGTCTAGTCTCCTTTATAACTCTAATCTGATAGTGGTAGTGGGGTGGTAGATGTCTAGTCTCCCTTGTATCTCTAATCTGATAGTGGTTTTGTGGTGGTTGATGTCTAGACTCCTTTATGGCTCTAATCTGATAGTGGTAGATATGGTAGATGTCTAGTCTCCTTTGTGGCTCTAATATGATGGTGGTAGTGGGGTCGTAGATATCTAGTCTCCCTTATGGCTCTAATCTGATAGTGCTAGTGGGTTGGTAGATTTCTAGTCTCCCGTATGGCTCTAATCTTATAGTGGTAGTGAGGTGGTCGATGTCTAGTCTCCCTTGTGGCTCTAATCTGATAGTGGTTGTGGGTTGGTAGATGTCTAGTCTCCCTTGTGGCTCTAATCTGATAGTGGTTGTGGGTTGGTAGATGTCTAGTCTCCCTTGTGGCTCTAATCTGATAGTTGTAGTGGGCTGGTAGATGTCTAGTCTCCTTTATAACTCTAATCTGATAGTGGTAGTGGGCTGGTAGATGTCTAGTCTCCCTTGTGGCTCTAATCTGATAGTTGTAGTGGGCTGGTAGATGTCTAGTCTCCCTTGTGGCTCTAATCTTATAGTGGTAGTGGACTGGTAGATGTCTAGTCTCCTTTATAACTCTAATCTGAGAGTGGTAGTGGGCTGGTAGATGTCTAGTCTCCTTATAACTCTAATCTGATAGTGGTAGTGGGGTGGTAGATGTCTAGTCTCCCTTGTGTCTCTAATCTGATAGTGGTTTTGTGGTGGTTGATGTCTAGTCTCCTTTATGGCTCTAATCTGATAGTGGTAGATATGGTAGATGTCTAGTCTCCTTTGTGGCTCTAATATGATGGCGGTAGTGGGGTCGTAGATATCTAGTCTCCCTTATGGCTCTAATCTGATAGTGGTAGTGGGCTGGTAGATGTCTAGTCTCCTTTATAACTCTAATCTGATAGTGGTAGTGGGCTGGTAGATGTCTAGTCTCCCTTGTGGCTCTAATCTGATAGTTGTAGTGGGCTGGTAGATGTCTAGTCTCCCTTGTGGCTCTAATCTTATAGTGGTAGTGGGCTGGTCGATGTCTAGTCTCCTTTATAACTCTAATCTGAGAGTGGTAGTGGGCTGGTAGATGTCTAGTCTCCTTATAACTCTAATCTGATAGTGGTAGTGGGGTGGTAGATGTCTAGTCTCCCTTGTGTCTCTAATCTGATAGTGGTTTTGTGGTGGTTGATGTCTAGTCTCCTTTATGTCTCTAATCTGATAGTGGTAGATATGGTAGATGTCTAGTCTCCTTTGTGGCTCTAATATGATGGCGGTAGTGGGGTCGTAGATATCTAGTCTCCCTTATGGCTCAAATCTGATAGTGGTAGTGGGTTGGTAGATTTCTAGTCTCCCTTATGGCTCTAATCTTTATAGTGGTAGTGAGGTGGTCGATGTCTAGTCTCCTTTATAACTCTAATCTGATAGTGGTAGTGGGGTGGTAGATGTCTATGTTCCCTTGTGTCTCTAATCTGATAGTGGTTTTGTGGTGGTTGATGTCAAGTCTCCTTTATGGCTCTAATCTGATAGTGGTAGATATGGTAGATGTCTAGTCTCCGTTATGGCTCTAATTTGATAGTGGTAGTGGGCTGGTAGATGTCTAGTCTCCCTTATGGCTCTAATCTGATAGTGGTAGGGGGGTGCTAGATGTCTAGTCTCCCTTATGGCTCTAATCTGATAGTGGTAGTGGGGTGGTAGATGTCTAGTCTCCCTTGTGGCTCTAATCTGATAGTTCTAGTGGGCTGGTAGATGTCTAGTCTACCTTGTGGCTCTAATCTTATAGTGGTAGTGGGCTGGTAGATGTCTAGTCTCCTTTATAACTCTAATCTGAGAGTGGTAGTGGGCTGGTAGATGTCTAGTCTCCTTTATAACTCTAATCTGAGAGTGGTAGTGGGCTGGTAGATGTCTAGTCTCCCTAATGGCTCTAATCTGATAGTGGTTGTGGGTTGGTAGATGTCTAGTCTCCTTTATAACTCTAATCTGATAGTGGTAGTGGGTTGGTCGATGTCTTGTCTCCTTTATAACTCTAATCTGATAGTGGTAGTGGGGTGGTAGATGTCTAGTCTCCCTTGTGTCTCTAATCTGATAGTGGTTTTGTGGTGGTTGATGTCTAGACTCCTTTATGGCTCTAATCTGATAGTGGTAGATATGGTAGATGTCTAGTCTCCTTTGTGGCTCTAATATGATGGTGGTAGTGGGGTCGTAGATATCTAGTCTCCCTTATGGCTCTAATCTGATAGTGCTAGTGGGTTGGTAGATTTCTAGTCTCCCGTATGGCTCTAATCTTATAGTGGTAGTGAGGTGGTCGATGTCTAGTCTCCCTTGTGGCTCTAATCTGATAGTGGTTGTGGGTTGGTAAATGTCTAGTCTCCCTTGTGGCTCTAATCTGATAGTGGTTGTGGGTTGGTAGATGTCTAGTCTCCCTTGTGGCTCTAATCTTATAGTTGTAGTGGGCTGGTAGATGTCTAGTCTCCTTTATAACTCTAATCTGATAGTGGTAGTGGGCTGGTAGATGTCTAGTCTCCCTTGTGGCTCTAATCTGATAGTTGTAGTGGGCTGGTAGATGTCTAGTCTCCCTTGTGGCTCTAATCTTATAGTGGTAGTGGACTGGTAGATGTCTAGTCTCCTTTATAACTCTAATCTGAGAGTGGTAGTGGGCTGGTAGATGTCTAGTCTCCTTATAACTCTAATCTGATAGTGGTAGTGGGGTGGTAGATGTCTAGTCTCCCTTGTGTCTCTAATCTGATAGTGGTTTTGTGGTGGTTGATGTCTAGTCTCCTTTATGGCTCTAATCTGATAGTGGTAGATATGGTAGATGTCTAGTCTCCTTTGTGGCTCTAATATGATGGCGGTAGTGGGGTCGTAGATATCTAGTCTCCTTTATGGCTCTAATCTGATAGTGGTAGTGGGCTGGTAGATGTCTAGTCTCCTTTATAACTCTAATCTGATAGTGGTAGTGGGCTGGTAGATGTCTAGTCTCCCTTGTGGCTCTAATCTGATAGTTGTAGTGGGCTGGTAGATGTCTAGTCTCCCTTGTGGCTCTAATCTTATAGTGGTAGTGGGCTGGTCGATGTCTAGTCTCCTTTATAACTCTAATCTGAGAGTGGTAGTGGGCTGGTAGATGTCTAGTCTCCTTATAACTCTAATCTGATAGTGGTAGTGGGGTGGTAGATGTCTAGTCTCCCTTATGTCTCTAATCTGATAGTGGTTTTGTGGTGGTTGATGTCTAGTCTCCTTTATGTCTCTAATCTGATAGTGGTAGATATGGTAGATGTCTAGTCTCCTTTGTGGCTCTAATATGATGGCGGTAGTGGGGTCGTAGATATCTAGTCTCCCTTATGGCTCAAATCTGATAGTGGTAGTGGGTTGGTAGATTTCTAGTCTCCCTTATGGCTCTAATCTTATAGTGGTAGTGAGGTGGTCGATGTCTAGTCTCCCTTGTGGCTCTAATCTGATAGTTGTAGTGGGGTGGTAGATGTCTAGGCTCCCTTGTGGCTCTAATCGGAGAGTGGTAGTGGGTTGGTAGATGTCTAGTCTCCTTTATAACTCTAATCTGATAGTGGTAGTGGGGTGGTAGATGTCTATGTTCCCTTGTGTCTCTAATCTGATAGTGGTTTTGTGGTGGTTGATGTCAAGTCTCCTTTATGGCTCTAATCTGATAGTGGTAGATATGGTAGATGTCTAGTCTCCGTTATGGCTCTAATTTGATAGTGGTAGTGGGCTGGTAGATGTCTAGTCTCCCTTATGGCTCTAATCTCATAGTGGTAGGGGGGTGCTAGATGTCTAGTCTCCCTTATGGCTCTAATCTGATAGTGGTAGTGGGGTGGTAGATGTCTAGTCTCCCTTGTGGCTCTAATCTGATAGTTCTAGTGGGCTGGTAGATGTCTAGTCTACCTTGTGGCTCTAATCTTATAGTGGTAGTGGGCTGGTAGATGTCTAGTCTCCTTTATAACTCTAATCTGAGAGTGGTAGTGGGCTGGTAGATGTCTAGTCTCCTTTATAACTCTAATCTGAGAGTGGTAGTGGGCTGGTAGATGTCTAGTCTCCTTTATAACTCTAATCTGAGAGTGGTAGTGGGCTGGTAGATGTCTAGTCTCCCTAATGGCTCTAATCTGATAGTGGTTGTGGGTTGGTAGATGTCTAGTCTCCTTTATAACTCTAATCTGATAGTGGTAGTGGGTTGGTCGATGTCTAGTCTCCTTTATAACTCTAATCTGATAGTGGTAGTGGGGTGGTAGATGTCTAGTCTCCCTTGTGTCTCTAATCTGATAGTGGTTTTGTGGTGGTTGATGTCTAGACTCCTTTATGGCTCTAATCTGATAGTGGTAGATATGGTAGATGTCTAGTCTCCTTTGTGGCTCTAATATGATGGTGGTAGTGGGGTCGTAGATATCTAGTCTCCCTTATGGCTCTAATCTGATAGTGCTAGTGGGTTGGTAGATTTCTAGTCTCCCGTATGGCTCTAATCTTATAGTGGTAGTGAGGTGGTCGATGTCTAGTCTCCCTTGTGGCTCTAATCTGATAGTGGTTGTGGGTTGGTAGATGTCTAGTCTCCCTTGTGGCTCTAATCTGATAGTGGTTGTGGGTTGGTAGATGTCTAGTCTCCCTTGTGGCTCTAATCTGATAGTTGTAGTGGGCTGGTAGATGTCTAGTCTCCTTTATAACTCTAATCTGATAGTGGTAGTGGGCTGGTAGATGTCTAGTCTCCCTTGTGGCTCTAATCTGATAGTTGTAGTGGGCTGGTAGATGTCTAGTCTCCCTTGTGGCTCTAATCTTATAGTGGTAGTGGACTGGTAGATGTCTAGTCTCCTTTATAACTCTAATCTGAGAGTGGTAGTGGGCTGGTAGATGTCTAGTCTCCTTATAACTCTAATCTGATAGTGGTAGTGGGGTGGTAGATGTCTAGTCTCCCTTGTGTCTCTAATCTGATAGTGGTTTTGTGGTGGTTGATGTCTAGTCTCCTTTATGGCTCTAATCTGATAGTGGTAGATATGGTAGATGTCTAGTCTCCTTTGTGGCTCTAATATGATGGCGGTAGTGGGGTCGTAGATATCTAGTCTCCTTTATGGCTCTAATCTGATAGTGGTAGTGGGCTGGTAGATGTCTAGTCTCCTTTATAACTCTAATCTGATAGTGGTAGTGGGCTGGTAGATGTCTAGTCTCCCTTGTGGCTCTAATCTGATAGTTGTAGTGGGCTGGTAGATGTCTAGTCTCCCTTGTGGCTCTAATCTTATAGTGGTAGTGGGCTGGTCGATGTCTAGTCTCCTTTATAACTCTAATCTGAGAGTGGTAGTGGGCTGGTAGATGTCTAGTCTCCTTATAACTCTAATCTGATAGTGGTAGTGGGGTGGTAGATGTCTAGTCTCCCTTGTGTCTCTAATCTGATAGTGGTTTTGTGGTGGTTGATGTCTAGTCTCCTTTATGTCTCTAATCTGATAGTGGTAGATATGGTAGATGTCTAGTCTCCTTTGTGGCTCTAATATGATGGCGGTAGTGGGGTCGTAGATATCTAGTCTCCCTTATGGCTCAAATCTGATAGTGGTAGTGGGTTGGTAGATTTCTAGTCTCCCTTATGGCTCTAATCTTATAGTGGTAGTGAGGTGGTCGATGTCTAGTCTCCCTTGTGGCTCTAATCTGATAGTTGTAGTGGGGTGGTAGATGTCTAGGCTCCCTTGTGGCTCTAATCGGAGAGTGGTAGTGGGTTGGTAGATGTCTAGTCTCCTTTATAACTCTAATCTGATAGTGGTAGTGGGGTGGTAGATGTCTATGTTCCCTTGTGTCTCTAATCTGATAGTGGTTTTGTGGTGGTTGATGTCAAGTCTCCTTTATGGCTCTAATCTGATAGTGGTAGATATGGTAGATGTCTAGTCTCCGTTATGGCTCTAATTTGATAGTGGTAGTGGGCTGGTAGATGTCTAGTCTCCCTTATGGCTCTAATCTGATAGTGGTAGGGGGGTGCTAGATGTCTAGTCTCCCTTATGGCTCTAATCTGATAGTGGTAGTGGGGTGGTAGATGTCTAGTCTCCCTTGTGGCTCTAATCTGATAGTTCTAGTGGGCTGGTAGATGTCTAGTCTACCTTGTGGCTCTAATCTTATAGTGGTAGTGGGCTGGTAGATGTCTAGTCTCCTTTATAACTCTAATCTGAGAGTGGTAGTGGGCTGGTAGATGTCTAGTCTCCTTTATAACTCTAATCTGAGAGTGGTAGTGGGCTGGTAGATGTCTAGTCTCCCTAATGGCTCTAATCTGATAGTGGTTGTGGGTTGGTAGATGTCTAGTCTCCTTTATAACTCTAATCTGATAGTGGTAGTGGGTTGGTCGATGTCTAGTCTCCTTTATAACTCTAATCTGATAGTGGTAGTGGGGTGGTAGATGTCTAGTCTCCCTTGTGTCTCTAATCTGATAGTGGTTTTGTGGTGGTTGATGTCTAGACTCCTTTATGGCTCTAATCTGATAGTGGTAGATATGGTAGATGTCTAGTCTCCTTTGTGGCTCTAATATGATGGTGGTAGTGGGGTCGTAGATATCTAGTCTCCCTTATGGCTCTAATCTGATAGTGCTAGTGGGTTGGTAGATTTCTAGTCTCCCGTATGGCTCTAATCTTATAGTGGTAGTGAGGTGGTCGATGTCTAGTCTCCCTTGTGGCTCTAATCTGATAGTGGTTGTGGGTTGGTAGATGTCTAGTCTCCCTTGTGGCTCTAATCTGATAGTGGTTGTGGGTTGGTAGATGTCTAGTCTCCCTTGTGGCTCTAATCTGATAGTTGTAGTGGGCTGGTAGATGTCTAGTCTCCTTTATAACTCTAATCTGATAGTGGTAGTGGGCTGGTAGATGTCTAGTCTCCCTTGTGGCTCTAATCTGATAGTTGCAGTGGGCTGGTAGATGTCTAGTCTCCCTTGTGGCTCTAATCTTATAGTGGTAGTGGACTGGTAGATGTCTAGTCTCCTTTATAACTCTAATCTGAGAGTGGTAGTGGGCTGGTAGATGTCTAGTCTCCTTATAACTCTAATCTGATAGTGGTAGTGGGGTGGTAGATGTCTAGTCTCCCTTGTGTCTCTAATCTGATAGTGGTTTTGTGGTGGTTGATGTCTAGTCTCCTTTATGGCTCTAATCTGATAGTGGTAGATATGGTAGATGTCTAGTCTCCTTTGTGGCTCTAATATGATGGTGGTAGTGGGGTCGTAGATATCTAGTCTCCTTTATGGCTCTAATCTGATAGTGGTAGTGGGCTGGTAGATGTCTAGTCTCCTTTATAACTCTAATCTGATAGTGGTAGTGGGCTGGTAGATGTCTAGTCTCCCTTGTGGCTCTAATCTGATAGTTGTAGTGGGCTGGTAGATGTCTAGTCTCCCTTGTGGCTCTAATCTTATAGTGGTAGTGGGCTGGTAGATGTCTAGTCTCCTTTATAACTCTAATCTGAGAGTGGTAGTGGGCTGGTAGATGTCTAGTCTCCTTATAACTCTAATCTGATAGTGGTAGTGGGGTGGTAGATGTCTAGTCTCCCTTGTGTCTCTAATCTGATAGTGGTTTTGTGGTGGTTGATGTCTAGTCTCCTTTATGTCTCTAATCTGATAGTGGTAGATATGGTAGATGTCTAGTCTCCTTTGTGGCTCTAATATGATGGCGGTAGTGGGGTCGTAGATATCTAGTCTCCCTTATGGCTCAAATCTGATAGTGGTAGTGGGTTGGTAGATTTCTAGTCTCCCTTATGGCTCTAATCTTATAGTGGTAGTGAGGTGGTCGATGTCTAGTCTCCCTTGTGGCTCTAATCTGATAGTTGTAGTGGGGTGGTAGATGTCTAGGCTCCCTTGTGGCTCTAATCGGAGAGTGGTAGTGGGTTGGTAGATGTCTAGTCTCCTTTATAACTCTAATCTGATAGTGGTAGTGGGGTGGTAGATGTCTATGTTCCCTTGTGTCTCTAATCTGATAGTGGTTTTGTGGTGGTTGATGTCAAGTCTCCTTTATGGCTCTAATCTGATAGTGGTAGATATGGTAGATGTCTAGTCTCCGTTATGGCTCTAATTTGATAGTGGTAGTGGGCTGGTAGATGTCTAGTCTCCCTTATGGCTCTAATCTGATAGTGGTAGGGGGGTGCTAGATGTCTAGTCTCCCTTATGGCTCTAATCTGATAGTGGTAGTGGGGTGGTAGATGTCTAGTCTCCCTTGTGGCTCTAATCTGATAGTTCTAGTGGGCTGGTAGATGTCTAGTCTACCTTGTGGCTCTAATCTTATAGTGGTAGTGGGCTGGTAGATGTCTAGTCTCCTTTATAACTCTAATCTGAGAGTGGTAGTGGGCTGGTAGATGTCTAGTCTCCTTTATAACTCTAATCTGAGAGTGGTAGTGGGCTGGTAGATGTCTAGTCTCCTTTATAACTCTAATCTGAGAGTGGTAGTGGGCTGGTAGATGTCTAGTCTCCCTAATGGCTCTAATCTGATAGTGGTTGTGGGTTGGTAGATGTCTAGTCTCCTTTATAACTCTAATCTGATAGTGGTAGTGGGTTGGTCGATGTCTAGTCTCCTTTATAACTCTAATCTGATAGTGGTAGTGGGGTGGTAGATGTCTAGTCTCCCTTGTGTCTCTAATCTGATAGTGGTTTTGTGGTGGTTGATGTCTAGACTCCTTTATGGCTCTAATCTGATAGTGGTAGATATGGTAGATGTCTAGTCTCCTTTGTGGCTCTAATATGATGGTGGTAGTGGGGTCGTAGATATCTAGTCTCCCTTATGGCTCTAATCTGATAGTGCTAGTGGGTTGGTAGATTTCTAGTCTCCCGTATGGCTCTAATCTTATAGTGGTAGTGAGGTGGTCGATGTCTAGTCTCCCTTGTGGCTCTAATCTGATAGTGGTTGTGGGTTGGTAGATGTCTAGTCTCCCTTGTGGCTCTAATCTGATAGTGGTTGTGGGTTGGTAGATGTCTAGTCTCCCTTGTGGCTCTAATCTGATAGTTGTAGTGGGCTGGTAGATGTCTAGTCTCCTTTATAACTCTAATCTGATAGTGGTAGTGGGCTGGTAGATGTCTAGTCTCCCTTGTGGCTCTAATCTGATAGTTGTAGTGGGCTGGTAGATGTCTAGTCTCCCTTGTGGCTCTAATCTTATAGTGGTAGTGGACTGGTAGATGTCTAGTCTCCTTTATAACTCTAATCTGAGAGTGGTAGTGGGCTGGTAGATGTCTAGTCTCCTTATAACTCTAATCTGATAGTGGTAGTGGGGTGGTAGATGTCTAGTCTCCCTTGTGTCTCTAATCTGATAGTGGTTTTGTGGTGGTTGATGTCTAGTCTCCTTTATGGCTCTAATCTGATAGTGGTAGATATGGTAGATGTCTAGTCTCCTTTGTGGCTCTAATATGATGGCGGTAGTGGGGTCGTAGATATCTAGTCTCCCTTATGGCTCTAATCTGATAGTGGTAGGGGGGTGCTAGATGTCTAGTCTCCCTTATGGCTCTAATCTGATAGTGGTAGTGGGGTGGTAGATGTCTAGTCTCCCTTGTGGCTCTAATCTGATAGTTCTAGTGGGCTGGTAGATGTCTAGTCTACCTTGTGGCTCTAATCTTATAGTGGTAGTGGGCTGGTAGATGTCTAGTCTCCTTTATAACTCTAATCTGAGAGTGGTAGTGGGCTGGTAGATGTCTAGTCTCCTTTATAACTCTAATCTGAGAGTGGTAGTGGGCTGGTAGATGTCTAGTCTCCCTAATGGCTCTAATCTGATAGTGGTTGTGGGTTGGTAGATGTGTAGTCTCCTTTATAACTCTAATCTGATAGTGGTAGTGGGTTGGTCGATGTCTAGTCTCCTTTATAACTCTAATCTGATAGTGGTAGTGGGGTGGTAGATGTCTAGGCTCCCTTGTGTCTCAAATCTGATAGTGGTTTTGTGGTGGTTGATGTCTAGACTCCTTTATGGCTCTAATCTGATAGTGGTAGATATGGTAGATGTCTAGTCTCCTTTGTGGCTCTAATATGATGGTGGTAGTGGGGTCGTAGATATCTAGTCTCCCTTATGGCTCTAATCTGATAGTGCTAGTGGGTTGGTAGATTTCTAGTCTCCCGTATGGCTCTAATCTTATAGTGGTAGTGAGGTGGTCGATGTCTAGTCTCCCTTGTGGCTCTAATCTGATAGTGGTTGTGGGTTGGTAGATGTCTAGTCTCCCTTGTGGCTCTAATCTGATAGTGGTTGTGGGTTGGTAGATGTCTAGTCTCCCTTGTGGCTCTAATCTGATAGTTGTAGTGGGCTGGTAGATGTCTAGTCTCCTTTATAACTCTAATCTGATAGTGGTAGTGGGCTGGTAGATGTCTAGTCGCCCTTGTGGCTCTAATCTGATAGTTGTAGTGGGCTGGTAGATGTCTAGTCTCCCTTGTGGCTCTAATCTTATAGTGGTAGTGGACTGGTAGATGTCTAGTCTCCTTTATAACTCTAATCTGAGAGTGGTAGTGGGCTGGTAGATGTCTAGTCTCCTTATAACTCTAATCTGATAGTGGTAGTGGGGTGGTAGATGTCTAGTCTCCCTTGTGTCTCTAATCTGATAGTGGTTTTGTGGTGGTTGATGTCTAGTCTCCTTTATGGCTCTAATCTGATAGTGGTAGATATGGTAGATGTCTAGTCTCCTTTGTGGCTCTAATATGATGGCGGTAGTGGGGTCGTAGATATCTAGTCTCCCTTATGGCTCTAATCTGATAGTGGTAGTGGGTTGGTAGATTTCTAGTCTCCCTTATGGCTCTAATCTTATAGTGGTAGTGAGGTGGTCGATGTCTAGTCTCCCTTGTGGCTCTAATCTGATAGTTGTAGTGGGCTGGTAGATGTCTAGGCTCCCTTGTGGCTCTAATCTGATAGTGGTAGTGGGTTGGTAGATGTCTAGTCTCCTTTATAACTCTAATCTGATAGTGGTAGTGGGGTGGTAGATGTCTAGGCTCCCTTGTGTCCCTAATCTGATAGTGGTTTTGTGGTGGTTGATGTCAAGTCTCCTTTATGGCTCTAATCTGATAGTGGTAGATATGGTAGATGTCTAGTCTCCTTTGTGGCTCTAATCTGATAGTGGTAGTGGGCTGGTAGATGTCTAGTCTCCCTCATGGCTCTAATCTGATAGTGGTAGTGGGGTGGTAGATGTCTAGTCTCCTTTATGGCTCTAATCTGATAGTGGTAGTGGGGTGGTAGATGTCTAGTCTCCCTTGTGGCTCTAATCTGATAGTTGTAGTGGGCTGGTAGATGTCTAGTCTCCCGTATGGCTCTAATCTTATAGTGGTAGTGAGGTGGTCGATGTCTAGTCTCCCTTGTGGCTCTAATCTGATAGTGGTTGTGGGTTGGTAGATGTCTAGTCTCCCTTGTGGCTCTAATCTGATAGTGGTTGTGGGTTGGTAGATGTCTAGTCTCCCTTGTGGCTCTAATCTGATAGTTGTAGTGGGCTGGTAGATGTCTAGTCTCCTTTATAACTCTAATCTGATAGTGGTAGTGGGCTGGTAGATGTCTAGTCGCCCTTGTGGCTCTAATCTGATAGTTGTAGTGGGCTGGTAGATGTCTAGTCTCCCTTGTGGCTCTAATCTTATAGTGGTAGTGGACTGGTAGATGTCTAGTCTCCTTTATAACTCTAATCTGAGAGTGGTAGTGGGCTGGTAGATGTCTAGTCTCCTTATAACTCTAATCTGATAGTGGTAGTGGGGTGGTAGATGTCTAGTCTCCCTTGTGTCTCTAATCTGATAGTGGTTTTGTGGTGGTTGATGTCTAGTCTCCTTTATGGCTCTAATCTGATAGTGGTAGATATGGTAGATGTCTAGTCTCCTTTGTGGCTCTAATATGATGGCGGTAGTGGGGTCGTAGATATCTAGTCTCCCTTATGGCTCTAATCTGATAGTGGTAGTGGGTTGGTAGATTTCTAGTCTCCCTTATGGCTCTAATCTTATAGTGGTAGTGAGGTGGTCGATGTCTAGTCTCCCTTGTGGCTCTAATCTGATAGTTGTAGTGGGCTGGTAGATGTCTAGGCTCCCTTGTGGCTCTAATCTGATAGTGGTAGTGGGTTGGTAGATGTCTAGTCTCCTTTATAACTCTAATCTGATAGTGGTAGTGGGGTGGTAGATGTCTAGGCTCCCTTGTGTCCCTAATCTGATAGTGGTTTTGTGGTGGTTGATGTCTAGTCTCCTTTATGGCTCTAATCTGATAGTGGTAGTGGGCTGGTAGATGTCTAGTCTCCCTTATGGCTCTAATCTGATAGTGGTAGTGGGCTGGTAGATGTCTAGTCTCCCTCATGGCTCTAATCTGATAGTGGTAGTGGGGTGGTAGATGTCTAGTCTCCTTTATGGCTCTAATCTGATAGTGGTAGTGGGGTGGTAGATGTCTAGTCTCCCTTGTGGCTCTAATCTGATAGTTGTAGTGGGCTGGTAGATGTCTAGTCTCCCGTATGGCTCTAATCTTATAGTGGTAGTGAGGTGGTCGATGTCTAGTCTCCCTTGTGGCTCTAATCTGATAGTGGTTGTGGGTTGGTAGATGTCTAGTCTCCCTTGTGGCTCTAATCTGATAGTGGTTGTGGGTTGGTAGATGTCTAGTCTCCCTTGTGGCTCTAATCTGATAGTTGTAGTGGGCTGGTAGATGTCTAGTCTCCTTTATAACTCTAATCTGATAGTGGTAGTGGGCTGGTAGATGTCTAGTCGCCCTTGTGGCTCTAATCTGATAGTTGTAGTGGGCTGGTAGATGTCTAGTCTCCCTTGTGGCTCTAATCTTATAGTGGTAGTGGACTGGTAGATGTCTAGTCTCCTTTATAACTCTAATCTGAGAGTGGTAGTGGGCTGGTAGATGTCTAGTCTCCTTATAACTCTAATCTGATAGTGGTAGTGGGGTGGTAGATGTCTAGTCTCCCTTGTGTCTCTAATCTGATAGTGGTTTTGTGGTGGTTGATGTCTAGTCTCCTTTATGGCTCTAATCTGATAGTGGTAGATATGGTAGATGTCTAGTCTCCTTTGTGGCTCTAATATGATGGCGGTAGTGGGGTCGTAGATATCTAGTCTCCCTTATGGCTCTAATCTGATAGTGGTAGTGGGTTGGTAGATTTCTAGTCTCCCTTATGGCTCTAATCTTATAGTGGTAGTGAGGTGGTCGATGTCTAGTCTCCCTTGTGGCTCTAATCTGATAGTTGTAGTGGGCTGGTAGATGTCTAGGCTCCCTTGTGGCTCTAATCTGATAGTGGTAGTGGGTTGGTAGATGTCTAGTCTCCTTTATAACTCTAATCTGATAGTGGTAGTGGGGTGGTAGATGTCTAGGCTCCCTTGTGTCCCTAATCTGATAGTGGTTTTGTGGTGGTTGATGTCAAGTCTCCTTTATGGCTCTAATCTGATAGTGGTAGATATGGTAGATGTCTAGTCTCCTTTGTGGCTCTAATCTGATAGTGTAGTGGGTTGGTAGATGTCTAGTCTCCCTCATGGCTCTAATCTGATAGTGGTAGTGGGGTGGTAGATGTCTAGTCTCCTTTATGGCTCTAATCTGATAGTGGTAGTGTGGTGGTTGATGTCTAGTCTCCCTTGTGGCTCTAATCTGATAGTTGTAGTGGGCTGGTAGATGTCTAGTCTCCCTTGTGGCTCTAATCTTATAGTGGTAGTGGGCTGGTAGATGTCTAGGCTCCTTTATAACTCTAATCTGAGAGTGGTAGTGGGCTGGTAGATGTCTAGTCTCCCTAATGGCTCTAATCTGATAGTGGTTGTGGGTTGGTAGATGTCTAGTCTCCTTTATAACTCTAATCTGATAGTGGTAGTGGGTTGGTCGATGTCTAGTCTCCTTTATGGCTCTAATCTGATAGTGGTAGTGGGGTGGTCGATGTCTAGTCTCCTTTACAACTCTAATCTGATAGTGGTAGTGGGGTGGTAGATGTCTAGTCTCCCTTGTGTCTCTAATCTGATAGTGGTTTTGTGGTGGTTGATGTCTAGACTCCTTTATGGCTCTAATCTGATAGTGGTAGATATGGTAGATGTCTAGTCTCCTTTGTGGCTCTAATATGATGGTGGTAGTGGGGTCGTAGATATCTAGTCTCCCTTATGGCTCTAATCTGATAGTGGTAGTGGGTTGGTAGATTTCTAGTCTCCCTTATGGCTCTAATCTTATAGTGGTAGTGAGGTGGTCGATGTCTAGTCTCCCTTGTGGCTCTAATCTGATAGTTGTAGTGGGCTGGTAGATGTCTAGGCTCCCTTGTGGCTCTAATCTGATAGTGGTAGTTGGTTGGTAGATGTCTAGTCTCCTTTATAACTCTAATCTGATAGTGGTAGTGGGGTGGTTGATGTCTATTCTCCTTTATGGCTCTAATCTGATAGTGGTAGATATGGTAGATGTCTAGTCTCCTTTATGGCTCTAATATGATGGTGGTAGTGGGGTCGTAGATATCTAGTCTCCCTTATGGCTCTAATCTGATAGTGGTAGGGGGGTGCTAGATGTCTAGTCTCCCTTATGGCTCTAATCTGATAGTGGTAGTGGGGTGGTAGATGTCTAGTCTCCCTTGTGGCTCTAATCTGATAGTTCTAGTGGGCTGGTAGATGTCTAGTCTACCTTGTGGCTCTAATCTTATAGTGGTAGTGGGCTGGTAGATGTCTAGTCTCCTTTATAACTCTAATCTGAGAGTGGTAGTGGGCTGGTAGATGTCTAGTCTCCTTTATAACTCTAATCTGAGAGTGGTAGTGGGCTGGTAGATGTCTAGTCTCCCTAATGGCTCTAATCTGATAGTGGTTGTGGGTTGGTAGATGTGTAGTCTCCTTTATAACTCTAATCTGATAGTGGTAGTGGGTTGGTCGATGTCTAGTCTCCTTTATAACTCTAATCTGATAGTGGTAGTGGGGTGGTAGATGTCTAGTCTCCCTTGTGTCTCTAATCTGATAGTGGTTTTGTGGTGGTTGATGTCTAGACTCCTTTATGGCTCTAATCTGATAGTGGTAGATATGGTAGATGTCTAGTCTCCTTTGTGGCTCTAATATGATGGTGGTAGTGGGGTCGTAGATATCTAGTCTCCCTTATGGCTCTAATCTGATAGTGCTAGTGGGTTGGTAGATTTCTAGTCTCCCGTATGGCTCTAATCTTATAGTGGTAGTGAGGTGGTCGATGTCTAGTCTCCCTTGTGGCTCTAATCTGATAGTGGTTGTGGGTTGGTAGATGTCTAGTCTCCCTTGTGGCTCTAATCTGATAGTGGTTGTGGGTTGGTAGATGTCTAGTCTCCCTTGTGGCTCTAATCTGATAGTTGTAGTGGGCTGGTAGATGTCTAGTCTCCTTTATAACTCTAATCTGATAGTGGTAGTGGGCTGGTAGATGTCTAGTCGCCCTTGTGGCTCTAATCTGATAGTTGTAGTGGGCTGGTAGATGTCTAGTCTCCCTTGTGGCTCTAATCTTATAGTGGTAGTGGACTGGTAGATGTCTAGTCTCCTTTATAACTCTAATCTGAGAGTGGTAGTGGGCTGGTAGATGTCTAGTCTCCTTATAACTCTAATCTGATAGTGGTAGTGGGGTGGTAGATGTCTAGTCTCCCTTGTGTCTCTAATCTGATAGTGGTTTTGTGGTGGTTGATGTCTAGTCTCCTTTATGGCTCTAATCTGATAGTGGTAGATATGGTAGATGTCTAGTCTCCTTTGTGGCTCTAATATGATGGCGGTAGTGGGGTCGTAGATATCTAGTCTCCCTTATGGCTCTAATCTGATAGTGGTAGTGGGTTGGTAGATTTCTAGTCTCCCTTATGGCTCTAATCTTATAGTGGTAGTGAGGTGGTCGATGTCTAGTCTCCCTTGTGGCTCTAATCTGATAGTTGTAGTGGGCTGGTAGATGTCTAGGCTCCCTTGTGGCTCTAATCTGATAGTGGTAGTGGGTTGGTAGATGTCTAGTCTCCTTTATAACTCTAATCTGATAGTGGTAGTGGGGTGGTAGATGTCTAGGCTCCCTTGTGTCCCTAATCTGATAGTGGTTTTGTGGTGGTTGATGTCAAGTCTCCTTTATGGCTCTAATCTGATAGTGGTAGATATGGTAGATGTCTAGTCTCCTTTATGGCTCTAATCTGATAGTGGTAGTGGGCTGGTAGATGTCTAGTCTCCCTCATGGCTCTAATCTGATAGTGGTAGTGGGGTGGTAGATGTCTAGTCTCCCTTATGGCTCTAATCTGATAGTGGTAGTGGGGTGGTAGATGTCTAGTCTCCCTTGTGGCTCTAATCTGATAGTTGTAGTGGGCTGGTAGATGTCTAGTCTCCCTTGTGGCTCTAATCTTATAGTGGTAGTGGGCTGGTAGATGTCTAGTCTCCTTTATAACTCTAATCTGAGAGTGGTAGTGGGCTGGTAGATGTCTAGTCTCCCTAATGGCTCTAATCTGATAGTGGTTGTGGGTTGGTAGATGTCTAGTCTCCTTTATAACTCTAATCTGATAGTGGTAGTGGGTTGGTCGATGTCTAGCCTCCTTTATGGCTCTAATCTGATAGTGGTAGTGGGGTGGTCGATGTCTAGTCTCCTTTACAACTCTAATCTGATAGTGGTAGTGGGGTGGTAGATGTCTAGTCTCCCTTGTGTCTCTAATCTGATAGTGGTTTTGTGGTGGTTGATGTCTAGTCTCCTTTATGGCTCTAATCTGATAGTGGTAGATATGGTAGATGTCTAGTCTCCTTTGTGGCTCTAATATGATGGTGGTAGTGGGGTCGTAGATATCTAGTCTCCCTTATGGCTCTAATCTGATAGTGGTAGTGGGTTGGTAGATTTCTAGTCTCCCTTATGGCTCTAATCTTATAGTGGAGTGAGGTGGTCGATGTCTAGTCTCCCTTGTGGCTCTAATCTGATAGTTGTAGTGGGCTGGTAGATGTCTAGGCTCCCTTGTGGCTCTAATCTGATAGTGGTAGTGGGTTGGTAGATGTCTAGTCTCCTTTATAACTCTAATCTGATAGTGGTAGTGGGGTGGTTGATGTCTATTCTCCTTTATGGCTCTAATCTGATAGTGGTAGATATGGTAGATGTCTAGTCTCCTTTGTGGCTCTAATATGATGGTGGTAGTGGGGTCGTAGATATCTAGTCTCCCTTATGGCTCTAATCTGATTGTGGTAGTGGGTTGGTAAATTTCTAGTCTCCTTTATGCCTCTAATCTGATAGTGGTAGTGGGGTGGTAGATGTCTAGTCTTCTTTATGGCTCTAATCTGATAGTGGTTTTGTGGTGGTTGATGTCTACTCTCCTTTATGGCTGTAATCTGATAGTGGTAGATGTGGTAGATGTCTAGTCTCCTTTATCACTCTAATATGATGGTGGTAGTGGGGTTGTAGATATCTAGTATCCCTTATGACTCTAATCTGATAGTGGTAGTGGGCTGGTAGATGTCTAGTCTCCCTTGTGGCTCTAATCTGATAGTTGTAGTGGGCTGGTAGATGTCTAATCTCCTTTATGGCTCTAATCTGATAGTGGTAGTGGGGTGGGCGATGTCTAGTCTCCTTTGTAACTCTAATCTGATAGTGGTAGTGGGGTGGTAGATGTCTAGTCTCCCTTGTGTCTCTAATCTGACAGTGGTTTTGTGGTGGTTGATGTCTAGTCTCCTTTATGGCTCTAATCTGATCGTTGTAGTGGGCTGGTAGATGTCTAGTCTCCTTTATAACTCTAATCTGATAGTGGTAGTGGGGTGGTCGATGTCAAGTCTCCTTTATAACTCTAATCTGATAGTGGTAGTGGGGTGGTAGATGTCTAGTCTCCCTTGTGTCTCTAATCTGATAGTTGTACATTTACATTTACATTTAAGTCATTTAGCAGACGCTCTTATCCAGAGCGACTTACAAATTGGAAAGTTCATACATATTCATCCTGGTCCCCCCGTGGGGAATGAACCCACAACCCTGGCGTTGCAAGCGCCATGCTCTACCAACTGAGCCACACGGGACACGGGTTGTAGTGGGCTGGTAGATGTCTGGGCTCCCTTGTGGCTGTAATCTGATAGTGGTTGTGGGTTGGTAATGTCTAGTCTCCTTTATAACTCTAATCTGATAGTGGTAGTGGGCTGGTAGATGTCTAGTCTCCCTTGTGGCTCTAATATGATAGTTGTAGTGGGCTGGTAGATGTCTAGTCTCCCTTGTGGCTCTAATCTTATAGTGGTAGTGGGTTGGTAGATGTCTAGTCTCCTTTATAACTCTAATCTGATAGTGGTAGTGGGTTGGTAGATTTTTAGTCTCCTTTATAACTCTAATCTGATTGTGGTAGTGGGTTGGTAGATTTCTAGTCTCCCTTATGGCTCTAATCTCTTAGTGGTAGTGGGGTCATTGATATCTAGTCTCCCTTGTGTCTCTAATCTGATAGTGGTTTTGTTGTGGTTGATGTCTAGTCTTCTTTATGGCTCTAATCTGATAGTGGTAGATGTGGTAGATGTCTAGTCTCCTTTGTGGCTCTAATATGATGGTGGTAGTGGGGTCGTAGATATCTAGTCTCCCTTATGGCTCTAATCTGATTGTGGTAGTGGGTTGGTAAATTTCTAGTCTCCCTTGTGTCTCTAATCTGATAGTGGTAGTGGGGTGGTAGATGTCTAGTCTTCTTTATGGCTCTAATCTGATAGTGGTTTTGTGGTGGTTGATGTCTACTCTCCTTTATGGCTGTAATCTGATAGTGGTAGATGTGGTAGATGTCTAGTCTCCTTTGTGTCTCTAATATGATGGTGGTAGTGGGGTTGTAGATATCTAGTATCCCTTATGACTCTAATCTGATAGTGGTAGTGGGCTGGTAGATGTCTAGTCTCCCTTGTGGCTCTAATCTGATAGTTGTAGTGGGCTGGTAGATGTCTAATCTCCTTTATGGCTCTAATCTGATAGTGGTAGTGGTAGTGGGGTGGGCGATGTCTAGTCTCCTTTGTAACTCTAATCTGATAGTGGTAGTGGGGTGGTAGATGTCAAGTCTCCTTTATAACTCTAATCTGATAGTGGGGTGGTAGATGTCTAGTCTCCCTTGTGTCTCTAATCTGACAGTGGTTTTGTGGTGGTTGATGTCTAGTCTCCTTTATGGCTCTAATCTGATAGTGGTAGATGTCTAGTCTCCCTTGTGGCTCTAATCTTATAGTGGTAGTGGGCTGGTAGATGTCTAGTCTCCTTTATAACTCTAATCTGATAGTGGTAGTGGGGTGGTCGATGTCAAGTCTCCTTTATAACTCTAATCTGATAGTGGGGTGGTAGATGTCTAGTCTCCCTTGTGTCTCTAATCTGATAGTTGTACATTTACATTTACATTTAAGTCATTTAGCAGACGCTCTTATCCAGAGCGACTTACAAATTGGAAAGTTCATACATATTCATCCTGGTCCCCCCGTGGGGAATGAACCCACAACCCTGGCGTTGCAAGCGCCATGCTCTACCAACTGAGCCACACGGGACACGGGTTGTAGTGGGCTGGTAGATGTCTGGGCTCCCTTGTGGCTCTAATCTGATAGTGGTTGTGGGTTGGTAGATGTCTAGTCTCCTTTATAACTCTAATCTGATAGTGGTAGTGGGCTGGTAGATGTCTAGTCTCCCTTGTGGCTCTAATATGATAGTTGTAGTGGGCTGGTAGATGTCTAGTCTCCCTTGTGGCTCTAATCTTATAGTGGTAGTGGGTTGGTAGATGTCTAGTCTCCTTTATAACTCTAATCTGATAGTGGTATTGGGGTGGTAGATGTCTAGTCTCCCTTGTGGCTCTAATCTTATAGTGGTAGTGGGTTGGTAGATGTCTAGTCTCCCTTGTGGCTCTAATATGATATTTGTAGTGGGCTGGTAGATGTCTAGTCTCCCTTGTGGCTCTAATCTTATAGTGGTAGTGGGTTGGTAGATGTCTAGTCTCCTTTATAACTCTAATCTGAGAGTGGTAGTGGGCTGGTAGATGTCTAGTCTCCCTAATGGCTCTAATCTGATAGTGGTTGTGGGTTGGTCGATGTCTAGTCTCCTTTATAACTCTAATCTGATAGTGGTAGTGGGGTGGTCAATGTCTAGTCTCCCTTATGGCTCTAATCTTATAGTGGTAGTGGGGTCCTTGATATCTAGTCTCCCTTGTGTCTCTAATCTGATAGTGGTTTTGTTGTGGTTGATGTCTAGTCTTCTTTATGGCTCTAATCTGATAGTGGTAGTGGGCTGGTAGATGTCTAGTCTCCCTTATGGCTCTAATCTGATAGTGGTAGTGGGGTGCTAGATGTCTAGTCTCCCTTATGGCTCTAATCTGATAGTGGTAGTGGGCTGGTGGATGTCTAGTCTTCTTTATGGCTCTAATCTGATAGTGGTTTTGTGGTGGTTGATGTCTAGTCTCCTTTATGGCTGTAATCTGATAGTGGTAGATGTGGTAGATGTCTAGTCTCCTTTGTGGCTCTAATATGATGGTGGTAGTGGGGTCGTAGATATCTAGTCTCCCTTATGGCTCTAATCTGATAGTGGTAGTGGGTTGGTAGATTTCTAGTCTCCTTTATAACTCTAATCTGATTGTGGTAGTGGGTTGGTAGATTTCTAGTCTCCCTTATGGCTCTAATCTCTTAGTGGTAGTGGGGTCGTTGATATCTAGTCTCCCTTGTGTCTCTAATCTGATAGTGGTTTTGTTGTGGTTGATGTCTAGTCTTCTTTATGGCTCTAATCTGATAGTGGTAGATGTGGTAGATGTCTAGTCTCCTTTGTGGCTCTAATCTGATAGTGGTAGTGGGTTGGTAGATGTCTAGTCTCCTTTATGGCTCTAATCTGATAGTTGTAGTGGGCTGGTAGATGTCTAGTCTCTCTTATGGCTCTAATCTGATAGTGGTAGTGGGATGCTAGATGTCTAGTCTCCCTTATGGCTCTAATCTGATAGTGGTAGTGGGCTGGTAGATGTCTAGTCTCCCTAATGGCTCTAATCTGATAGTGGTAGTGGGGTGGTCGATGTCTAGTCTCCTTTGTGTCTCTAATCTGATAGTGGTTTTGTGGTGGTTGATGTCTAGTCTCCTTTATGGCTCTAATCTGATAGTGGTAGATATGGTAGATGTCTAGTCTCCTTTGTGGCTCTAATATGATGGTGGTAGTGGGGTCGTAGATATCTAGTCTCCCTTATGGCTCTAATCTGATAGTGGTAGTGGGGTGCTAGATGTCTAGTCTCCCTTATGGCTCTAATCTGATAGTGGTAGTGGGCTGGTAGATGTCTAGTCTCCCTAATGGCTCTAATCTGATAGTGGTAGTGAGGTGGTCGATGTCTAGTCTCCCTTGTGGCTCTAATCTGATAGTGGTAGTGGGTTGGTAGATGTCTAGTCTCCTTTATAACTCTAATCTGATAGTGGTAGTGGGGTGGAAGATGTTAGGCTCCCTTTTGTCTCTATTCTGATAGTGGTTTTGTGGTGGTTGATGTCTAGTCTCCTTTATGGCTCTAATCTGATAGTGGTAGTGGGCTGGAAGATGTCTAGTCTCCCTTATGGCTCTAATCTGATAGTGGTAGTGGGTTGGTAGATTTCTAGTCTCCTTTATAACTCTAATCTGATTGTGGTAGTGGGTTGGTAGATTTCTAGTCTCCCTTATGGCTCTAATCTTATAGTGGTAGTGGGGTCCTTGATATCTAGTCTCCCTTGTGTCTCTAATCTGATAGTGGTTTTGTTGTGGTTGATGTCTAGTCTTCTTTATGGCTCTAATCTGATAGTGGTAGTGGGCTGGTAGATGTCTAGTCTCCCTTATGGCTCTAATCTGATAGTGGTAGTGGGGTGCTAGATGTCTAGTCTCCCTTATGGCTCTAATCTGATAGTGGTAGTGGGCTGGTGGATGTCTAGTCTTCTTTATGGCTCTAATCTGATAGTGGTTTTGTGGTGGTTGATGTCTAGTCTCCTTTATGGCTGTAATCTGATAGTGGTAGATGTGGTAGATGTCTAGTCTCCTTTGTGGTTCTAATATGATGCTGGTAGTGGGGTTGTAGATATCTAGTATCCCTTATGACTCTAATCTGATAGTGGTAGTGGGCTGGTAGATGTCTAGTCTCCCTTGTGGCTCTAATCTGATAGTTGTAGTGGGCTGGTAGATGTCTAGTCTCCCATGTGGCTCTAATCTTATAGTGGTAGTGGGCTGGTAGATGTCTAGTCTCCTTTATAACTCTAATCTGATAGTGGTAGTGGGGTGGTTGATGTCTAGTCTCCTGTATAACTCTAATCTGATAGTGGTAGTGGGGTGGTCGATGTCTAGTCTCCTTTATGGCTCTAATCTGATAGTGGCAGTGGGGTGGTAGATGTCTAGTCTCCCTTGTGTCTCTAATCTGATAGTGGTTTTGTGGTGGTTGATGTCTAGTCTCCCTTATGGCTCTAATCTGATAGTGGTAGTGGGTTGGTAGATTTCTAGTCTCCCTTATGGCTCTAATCTTATAGTGGTAGTGGGGTCCTTGATATCTGGTATCCCTTGTGTCTCTAATCTGATAGTGGTTTTGTTGTGGTTGATGTCTAGTCTTCTTTATGGCTCTAATCTGATAGTGGTAGTGGGCTGGTAGATGTCTAGTCTCCCTTATGGCTCTAATCTGATAGTGGTAGTGGGGTGCTATATTTCAAGTCTCCCTTATGGCTCTAATCTTATAGTGGTAGTGAGGTGGTCGATGTCTGGTCTTCCTTGTGGCTCTAATCTGATAGTTGTAGTGGGCTGGTAGATATCTAGGGTCCCTTGTGTCTCTAATCTGATAGTGGTTTTGTGGTGGTTGATGTCTAGTCTCCTTTATGTCTCTAATCTGATAGTGGTAGATATGGTAGATGTCTAGTCTCCTTTGTGGCTCTAATATGATGGTGGTAGTGGGGTCGTGGATATATAGTCTCCCTTATGGCTCTAATCTGATAGTGGTAGTGGGTTGGTAGATTTCTAGTCTCCTTTATAACTCTAATCTGAATGTGGTAGTGGGTTGGTAGATTTCTAGAATCCCTTATGGCTCTAATCTCTTAGTGGTAGTGGGGTCGTTGATATCTAGTCTCCCTTGTGTCTCTAATCTGATAGTGGTTTTGTTGTGGTAGATGTCTAGTCTGCTTTGTGGCTCTAATCTGATAGTGGGCTGGTAGATGTCTAGTCTCCCTAATGGCTCTAATCTGATAGTGGTAGTGGGGTGGTAGATGTCTAGTCTTCTTTATGGCTCTAATCTGATAGTGGTTTTGTGGTGGTTGATGTCAAGTCTCCTTTATAACTCTAATCTGATAGTGGGTTGGTAGATATCTAGTCTCCCTTATGGCTCTAATCTTATAGTGGTAGTGAGGTGGTCGATGTCTAGTCTCCCTTGTGGCTCTAATCTGATAGTTGTACATTTACATTTAAGTCATTTAGCAGACGCTCTTATCCAGAGCGACTTACAAATTGGAAAGTTCATACATATTCATCCTGGTCCCCCCGTGGGGAATGAACCCACAACCCTGGCGTTGCAAGCGCCATGCTCTACCAACTGAGCCACACGGGACACGGGTTGTAGTGGGCTGGTAGATGTCTAGGCTCCCTTGTGGCTCTAATCTGATAGTGGTTGTGGGTTGGTAGATGTCTAGTCTCCTTTATAACTCTAATCTGATAGTGGTAGTGGGCTGGTAGATGTCTAGTCTCCCTTGTGGCTCTAATATGATAGTTGTAGTGGGCTGGTAGATGTCTAGTCTCCCTTGTGGCTCTAATCTTATAGTGGTAGTGGGTTGGTAGATGTCTAGTCTCCTTTATAACTCTAATCTGATAGTGGTAGTGGGGTGGTAGATGTCTAGTCTCCCTTGTGTCTCTAATCTGACAGTGGTTTTGTGGTGGTTGATGTCTAGTCTCCTTTATGGCTCTAATCTGATAGTGGTAGATATGCTAGATGTCTAGTCTCCTTTGTGGCTCTAATATGATGGTTGTAGTGGGCTGGTAGATGTCTAGTCTCCCTTGTGGCTCTAATCTGATAGTGGTATTGGGCTGGTAGATGTCTAGTTTCCTTTATAACTCTAATCTGAGAGTGGTAGTGGGGTGGTAGATGTCTAGTCTCCTTTATAACTCTAATCTGAGAGTGGAAGTGGGCTGGTAGATGTCTAGTCTCCCTAATGGCTCTAATCTGATAGTGGTTGTGGGTTGGTAGATGTCTAGTCTCCTTTATAACTCTAATCTGATAGTGGTAGTGGGGTGGTCAATGTCTAGTCTCCTTTATGGCTCTAATCTGATAGTGGTAGTGGGGTGGTCGATGTCTAGTCTCCTTTGTGGCTCTAATTTGATGGTGGTAGTGGGGTCGTAGATATCTAGTCTCCCTTATGGCTCTAATCTGATAGTGGTAGTGGGTTGGTAGATTTCTAGTCTCCCTTATGGCTCTAATCTTATAGTGGTAGTGAGGTGGTCGATGTCTAGTCTCACTTGTGGCTCTAATCTGATAGTTGTAGTGGGCTGGTAGATGTCTAGGCTCCCTTGTGGCTCTAATCTGATAGTGGTAGTGGGTTGGTAGATGTCTAGTCTCCTTTATAACTCTAATCTGATAGTGGTAGTGGGGTGGAAGATGTTAGTCTCCCTTGTGTCTCTAATCTGATAGTGGTTTTGTGGTGGTTGATGTCTAGTCTCCTTTATGGCTCTAATCTGATAGTGGTAGTGGGGTGGTAGATGTCTAGTCTCCCTTGTGTCTCTAATCTGATAGTGGTTTTGTGGTGGTTGATGTCTAGTCTCCTTTATGGCTCTAATCTGATAGTGGTAGATATGGTAGATGTCTAGTCTCCTTTGTGGCTCTAACATGATGGTGGTAGTGGGGTCGTAGATATATAGTCTCCCTTATGGCTCTAATCTGATTGTGGTAGTGGGTTGGTAGATGTCTAGTCTCCCTTATGGCTCTAATCTCTTAGTGGTAGTGGGGTCGTTGATATCTAGTCTCCCTTGTGTCTCTAATCTGATAGTGGTTTTGTTGTGGTTGATGTCTAGTCTTCTTTATGGCTCTAATCTGATAGTGGTAGATGTAGTAGATGTCTAGTCTCCTTTGTGGCTCTAATCTGATAGTGGTAGTGGGTTGGTAGATGTCTAGTCTCCTTTATGGCTCTAATCTGATAGTTGTAGTGGGCTGGTAGATGTCTAGTCTCCCTTATGGCTCTAATCTGATAGTGGTAGTGGGGTGCTAGATGTCTAGTCTCCCTTATGGCTCTAATCTGATAGTGGTAGTGGGGTGGTAGATGTCTAGTCTCCTTTATAACTCTAATCTGATAGTGGTAGTGGGGTGGTAGATGTCTAGTCTCCCTTGTGTCTCTAATCTGATAGTGGTAGTGGGGTGCTAGATGTCTAGTCTCCCTTATGGCTCTAATCTGATAGTGGTAGTGGGGTGGTAGATGTCTAGTCTTCTTTATGGCTCTAATCTGATAGTGGTTTTGTGGTGGTTGATGTCTAGTCTCCTTTATAACTCTAATCTGATAGTGGTAGTGGGGTGGTAGATGTCCAGTCTCCCTTGTGTCTCTAATCTGATAGTGGTTTTGTGGTGGTTGATGTCTAGTCTCCTTTATGGCTCTAATCTGATAGTGGTAGATATGGTAGATATTTAGTCTCCCTTATGGCTCTAATCTGATAGTGGTAGTGGGTTGGTAGATTTCTAGTCTCCCTTATGGCTCTAATCTTATAGTGGTAGTGAGGTGGTCGATGTCTAGTCTCCCTTGTGGCTCTAATCTGATAGTTGAAGTGGGCTGGTAGATGTCTAGCCTCACTTGTGGCTCTAATCTGATAGTGGTTGTGGGTTGGTAGATGTCTAGTCTCCTTTATAACTCTAATCTGATAGTGGTAGTGGGCTGGTAGATGTCTAGTCTCCCTTGTGGCTCTAATCTGATAGTTGTAGTGGGCTGGTAGATGTCTAGTCTCCGTTGTGGCTCTAATCTTATAGTGGTAGTGGGTTGGTAGATGTCTAGTCTCCTTTATAACTCTAATCTGATAGTGGTATTGGGGTGGTAGATGTCTAGTCTCCCTTGTGTCTCTAATCTGATAGTGGTTTTGTGGTGGTTGATGTCTAGTCTCCTTTATGGCTCTAATCTGATAGTGGTAGATATGGTAGATGTCTAGTCTCCTTTGTGGCTCTAATATGATGGTGGTAGTGGGGTCGTAGATATATAGTCTCCCTTATGGCTCTAATCTGATAGTGGTAGTGGGTTGGTAGATTTCTAGTCTCCTTTATAACTCTAATCTGATTGTGGTAGTGGGTTGGTAGATGTCTAGTCTCCCTTATGGCTCTAATCTCTTAGTGGTAGTGGGTCGTTGATATTTAGTCTCCCTTGTGTCTCTAATCTGATAGTGGTTTTGTTGTGGTTGATGTCTAGTCTTCTTTATGGCTCTAATCTGATAGTGGTAGATGTGGTAGATGTCTAGTCTCCTTTGTGGCTCTAATCTGATAGTGGTAGTGGGTTGGTAGATGTCTAGTCTCCTTTATAACTTTAATCTGATAGTGGTAGTGGGCTGGTAGATGTCTAGTCTCCCTTGTGGCTCTAATATGATAGTTGTAGTGGGCTGGTAGATGTCTAGTCTCCCTTGTGGCTCTAATCTGATAGTTGAAGTGGGCTGTTAGATGTCTAGGCTCCCTTGTGGCTCTAATCTGATAGTGGTAGTGGGCTGGTAGATGTCTAGTCTCCCTTGTGGCTCTAATCTGATAGTTGTAGTGGGCTGGTAGATGTCTAGTCTTCCTTGTGGATCTAATCTTATAGTGGTAGTGGGCTGGTAGATGTCTAGTCTCCTTTATAACTCTAATCTGATAGTGGTAGTGGGGTGGTAGATGTCTAGTCTCCCTTGTGTCTCTAATCTGATAGTGGTTTTGTGGTGGTTGATGTCTAGTCTCCTTTATGGCTCTAATCTGATAGTGGTAGATATGGTAGATGTCTAGTCTCCTTTGTGGCTCTAATATGATGGTGGTAGTGGGGTCGTAGATATCTAGTCTCCCTTATGGCTCTAATCTGATAGTGGTAGTGGGTTGGTAGATTTCTAGTCTCCTTTATAACTCTAATCTGATTGTGGTAGTGGGCTGGTAGATGTCTAGACTCCCTTGTGGCTTAATATTATAGTGGTAGTGGGCTGGTAGATGTCTAGTCTCCTTTATAACTCTAATCTGAGAGTGGTAGTGGGCTGGTAGATGTCTAGTCTCCCTAATGGCTCTAATCTGATAGTGGTTGTGGGTTGGTAGATGTCTAGTCTCCTTTATAACTATAATCTGATAGTGGTAGTGGGGTGGTCGATGTCTAGTCTCCTTTATGGCTCTAATCTGATAGTGGTAGTGGGGTGGTCGATGTCTAGTCTCCTTTATAACTCTATCTGATAGTGGTAGTGGGGTGGTAGATGTCTAGTCTCCCTTGTGTCTCTAATCTGATAGTGGTTTTGTGGTGGTTGATGTCTTGTCTCCTTTATGGCTCTAATCTGATAGTGGTAGATATGGTAGATGTCTAGTCTCCTTTGTGGATCTAATATGATGGTGGTAATGGGGTCGTAGATATCTAGTCTCCCTTATGGCTCTAATCTGATAGTGGTAGTGGGTTGGTAGATGTCTAGTCTCCCTTATGGCTCTAATCTGATAGTTGTAGTGAGGTGGTCGATGTCTAGTCTCCCTTGTGGCTCTAATCTGATAGTTGTAGTGGGCTGGTAGATGTCTAGGCTCCCTTGTGGCTCTAATCTGATAGTGGTAGTGGGTTGGTAGATGTCTAGTCTCCTTTATAACTCTAATCTGATAGTGGTAGTGGGGTGGTAGATGTCTAGGCTCCCTTGTGTCTCTAATCTGATAGTGGTTTTGTGGTGGTTGATGTCTAGTCTCCTTTATGGCTCTAATCTGATAGTGGTAGTGGGTTGGTAGATGTCTAGTCTCCTTTATAACTCTAATCTGATATTGGTAGTGGGGTGGTAGATGTCTAGGCTCCCTTGTGTCTCTAATCTGATAGTGGTTTTGTGGTGGTTGATGTCTAGTCTCCTTTATGGCTCTAATCTGATAGTGGTAGATGTGGTAGATGTCTAGTCTCCTTTGTGGCTCTAATCTGATAGTGGTAGTGGGTTGGTAGATGTCTAGTCTCCTTTATGGCTCTAATCTGATAGTGGTAGTGGGCTGGTAGATGTCTAGTCTCCCTAATGGCTCTAATCTGATAGTGGTAGTGGGGTGGTAGATGTCTAGTCTCCCTTGTGTCTCTAATCTGATAGTGGATTTGTGGTGGGTGATGTCTAGTCTCCTTTGTGGCTCTAATCTGATAGTGGTAGTGGGTTGGTAGATGTCTAGTCTCCTTTATAACTCTAATCTGATATTGGTAGTGGGGTGGTAGATGTCTAGGCTCCCTTGTGTCTCTAATCTGATAGTGGTTTTGTGGTGGTTGATGTCTAGTCTCCTTTATGGCTCTAATCTGATAGTGGTAGATATGGTAGATGTCTAGTCTCCTTTGTGGCTCTAATATGATAGTGGTAGTGGGGTGGTCGATGTCTAGTCTCCTTTATAACTCTAATCTGATAGTGGTAGTGGGGTTGTAGATGTCAAGTCTCCTTTGTGTCTCTAATCTGATAGTGGTTTTGTGGTGGTTGATGTCTTGTCTCCTTTATGGCTCTAATCTGATAGTGGTAGATGTCTAGTCTCCTTTTTGGCTCTAATATGATGGTGGTAATGGGGTCGTAGATATCTAGTCTCCCTTATGGCTCTAATCTGATAGTGGTAGTGGGTTGGTAGATGTCTAGTCTCCCTTATGGCTGTAATCTGATAGTTGTAGTTAGGTGGTCGATGTCTAGTCTCCCTTGTGGCTCTAATCTGATAGTTGTAATGGGCTGGTAGATGTCTAGGCTCCCTTGTGGCTCTAATCTGATAGTGGTAGTGGGTTGGTAGATGTCTAGTCTCCTTTATAACTCTAATCTGATAGTGGTAGTGGGGTGGGAGATGTCTAGGCTCCCTTGTGTCTCTAATCTGATAGTACTACCACCATAATATTAGAGCCACACAGGAGATTAGAGCCATTAGGGAGACTAGACATCTACCACCCCACTACCACTATCAGATTAGAGTTATAAAGGAGACTAGACATCTACCACATCTACCAATATCAGATTAGAGCCATAAGGGAGACTAGACATCTAGCACCCCACTACCACTATGAGATTAGAGCCATTAAGGAGACTAGACATCTACCACATCTACCACTATCAGATTAGAGCCATAAGGGAGACTAGACATCTATCAACCCACTACCACTATCAGATTAGAGTTATAAAGGAGACTAGACATCTACCACATCTACCACTATCAAATTAGAGCCAAGGGGGGGGTAGAAATCTACCACCCCGCTACCACTATCAGATTAGAGCCATAAAGGAGACTAGACATCTACCAGCCCACTACCACTATCAGATTAGAGCCATAAAGGAGACTAGACATCTACCACCCCACTACCACTATCAGATTAGAGCCATAAGGGAGACTAGACATATAGCACCCCACTACCACTATGAGATTAGAGCCGTTAAGGAGACTAGACATCTACCACATCTACCACTATCAGATTAGAGCCATACGGGATACTAGATATCTACAACCCCACTACCACCATCATATTAGAGCCACAAAGGAGACTAGACATCTACCACATCTACCACTATCAGATTAGAGCCATAAAGGAGACTAGACATCAACCACCACAAAACCACTATCAGATTAGAGCCATAAAGGAGACTAGACATCTACCACCCTACTACCACTATCAGATTAGAGCCATTAGGGAGACTAGACATCTACCAGCCCACTACCACTATCAGATTAGAGCCATAAGGGAGACTAGACATCTAGCACCCCACAACCACTATCAGATTAGAGCCACAAGGGAGACTAGACAACTACCAGCTCACTACAACTATCAGATTAGAACCATAAAGGAGACTAGACATCAACCACCACAAAACCACTATCATATTAGAGCCATAAGGGAGACTAGACATCTACCAGCTCACTACAACTATCAGATTAGAGGAATAAGGGAGACTAGACATCGACCACCCCACTACCACTATCATATTAGAGCCATAAGGGAGACTAGACATCGACCACCCCACTACCACTATCAGATTAGAGTTATAAAGGAGACTAGACATCTACCAACCCACAACCACTATCAGATTAGAGCCATTAGGGAGACTAGACATCTACCAGCCCACTACCACTCTCAGATTAGAGTTATAAAGGAGACTAGACATCTACCAGCCCACTACCACTATAAGATTAGAGCCACAAGGGAGACTAGACATCTACCAGCCCACTACAACTATCAGATTAGAGCGACAAGGGAGACTAGACATCTACCAGCACACTACCACTATCAGATTAGAGTTATAAAGGAGACTAGACATCTACCAACCCACAACCACTATCAGATTAGTGACACAAGCGAGACTAGACATCTACCACCCCACTACCACTATCAGATTAGAGTTATAAAGGAGACTAGACATCTACCAGCCCACTACCACTATAAGATTAGAGCCACAAGGGAGACTAGACATCTACCAGCCCACTACAACTATCAGATTAGAGCGACAAGGGAGACTAGACATCTACCAGCACACTACCACTATCAGATTAGAGTTATAAAGGAGACTAGACATCTACCAACCCACAACCACTATCAGATTAGTGACACAAGCGAGACTAGACATCTACCACCCCACTACCACTATCAGATTAGAGTTATAAAGGAGACTAGACATCTACCAGCCCACTACCACTATCAGATTAGAGTCATACGGGATACTAGATATCTACAACCCCTCTACCACCATCATATTAGAACCACAAAGGAGACTAGACATCTACCACATCTACTACTATCAGAATAGAGCCATAAAGGAGACTAGACATCAACCACCACAAAACCACTATCAGATTAGAGCCATAAAGGAGACTTGACATCTACCACCCCACTACCACTATCAGATTAGAACCATTAGGGAGACAAGACATCTACCAGCCCACTATCACTATCAGATTAGAGCCATAAGGGAGACTAGACATCTAGCACCCCACTACCACTATAAGATTAGAGTTATAAAGGAGACTAGACATCTACCAACCCACTACCACTATAAGATTAGAGCCACAAGGGAGACTAGACATCTACCAGCCCACTACAACTATCATATTAGAGCCACAAGGGAGACTAGACATCTACCAACCCACAACCACTATCAGATTAGAGCCACAAGGGAGACTAGACATCTACCATATCTACCACTATCAGATTAGAGCCATAAAGGAGACTAGACATCAACCACCACAAAACCACTATCAGATTAGAGCCATAAAGAAGACTAGACATCTACCACCCCACTACCACTATCAGATTAGAGCCATTAGGGAGACTAGACATCAACCACCACAAAACCACTATCAGATTAGAGCCATAAAGAAGACTAGACATCTACCAGCCCACTACCACTATCAGATTAGAGCCATAAGGGAGACTAGACATCTAGCAACCCACTACCACTATCAGATTAGAGCCATAAGGGAGACTAGACATCTACCAGCCCACTACCACTATCAGATTAGAGTTATAAGGGAGACTAGACATCTACCAGCCCACTACCACTATCAGATTAGAGCCATAAGGGAGACTAGACATCTAGCACCCCACTACCACTATCAGATTAGAGCCATAAGGGAGACTAGACATCTACCAGCCCACTACCACTATCAGATTAGAGGCATAAAGGAGACTAGACATCAACCACCCCACTACCACTATCAGATTAGAGTTATAAAGGAGACTAGACATCTACCAACCCACTACCACTATAAGATTAGAGCCACAAGGGAGACTAGACATCTACCAGCCCACTACCATTATCAGATTAGAGTTATAAAGGAGACTAGACATCTACCAATCCAGTACCACTATCAGATTAGAGCCATAAAGGAGACTAGACATCTACCAACCCACTACAACTATCAGATTAGAGCCATTAGGGAGACTAGACATCTACCAGCCCACTACCACTATCAGATTAGAGTTATAAAGGAGACTAGACATCTACGACCCCACTACCACCATCATATTAGAGCCACAAAGGAGACTAGACATCTACTATATCTACCACTATCAGATTAGAACCATAAAGGAGACTAGACATCAACCACCACAAAACCACTATCAGATTAGAGGCATAAGGGAGACTAGACATCGACCACCCCACTACCACTATCAGATTAGAGCCATAAGGGAGACTAGACATAGACCACCCCACTACCACTATCAGATTAGAGCCATAAGGGAGACTAGATATCTACGACCCCACTACCACCATCATATTAGAGCGACAAAGGAGACTAGACATCTACCATATCTACCACTATCAGATTAGAGCCATAAAGGAGACTAGACATCAACCACCACAAAACCACTATCAGATTAGAGGCATAAGGGAGACTAGACATCGACCACCCCACTACCACTATCAGATTAGAGCCACAAGGGAGACTAGACATCTACCATATCTACCACTATCAGATTAGAGCCATAAAGGAGACTAGACATCAACCACCACAAAACCACTATCAGATTAGAGCCATAAAGAAGACTAGACATCTACCACCCCACTACCACTATCAGATTAGAGCCATTAGGGAGACTAGACATCAACCACCACAAAACCACTATCAGATTAGAGCCATAAAGAAGACTAGACATCTACCACCCCACTACCACTATCAGATTAGAGCCATTAGGGAGACTAGACATCTAGCAACCCACTACCACTATCAGATTAGAGCCATAAGGGAGACTATACATCTACCAGCCCACTACCACTATCAGATTAGAGTTATAAGGGAGACTAGACATCTACCAGCCCACTACCACTATCAGATTAGAGCCATAAGGGAGACTAGACATCTAGCACCCCACTACCACTATCAGATTAGAGCCATAAGGGAGACTAGACATCTACCAGCCCACTACCACTATCAGATTAGAGGCATAAAGGAGACTAGACATCAACCACCCCGCTACCACTATCAGATTAGAGCCATAAAGGAGACTAGACATCTACCAACCCACTACAACTATCAGATTAGAGCCACAAGGGAGACTAGACATCTACCAGCCCACTACCATTATCAGATTAGAGTTATAAAGGAGACTAGACATCTACCAATCCAGTACCACTATCAGATTAGAGCCATAAAGGAGACTAGACATCTACCAACCCACTACAACTATCAGATTAGAGCCATTAGGGAGACTAGACATCTACCAGCCCACTACCACTATCAGATTAGAGTTATAAAGGAGACTAGACATCTACGACCCCACTACCACCATCATATTAGAGCCACAAAGGAGACTAGACATCTACTATATCTACCACTATCAGATTAGAACCATAAAGGAGACTAGACATCGACCACCCCACTACCACTATCAGATTAGAGCCATAAGGGAGACTAGACATCGACCACCCCACTACCACTATCAGATTAGAGCCATAAGGGAGACTAGATATCTACGACCCCACTACCACCATCATATTAGAGCGACAAAGGAGACTAGACATCTACCATATCTACCACTATCAGATTAGAGCCATAAAGGAGACTAGACATCAACCACCACAAAACCACTATCAGATTAGAGGCATAAGGGAGACTAGACATCGACCACCCCACTACCACTATCAGATTAGAGCCATAAGGGAGACTAGACATCGACCACCCCACTACCACTATCAGATTAGAGTTATAAAGGAGACTAGACATCTACCAGCCCACTACCACTATAAGATTAGAGCCACAAGGGAGACTAGACATCTACCAGCCCACTACAACTATCAGATTAGAGCCACAAGGGAGACTAGACATCTACCAGCCCACTACCACTATCAGATTAGAGTTATAAAGGAGACTAGACATCTACCAACCCACAACCACTATCAGATTAGTGACACAAGCGAGACTAGACATCTACCACCCCACTACCACTATCAGATTAGAGTTATAAAGGAGACTAGACATCTACCAGCCCACTACCACTATCAGATTAGAGTCATACGGGATACTAGATATCTACAACCCCACTACCACCATCATATTAGAGCCACAAAGGAGACTAGACATCTACCACATCTACCACTATCAGATTAGAGCCATAAAGGAGACTAGACATCAACCACCACAAAACCACTATCAGATTAGAGCCATAAAGGAGACTAGACATCTACCACCCCACTACCACTATCAGATTAGAGCCATTAGGGAGACTAGACATCTACCAGCCCACTACCACTATCAGATTAGAGCCATAAGGGAGACTAGACATCTAGCACCCCACAACCACTATCAGATTAGAGCCACAAGGGAGACTAGACAACTACCAGCTCACTACAACTATCAGATTAGAACCATAAAGGAGACTAGACATCAACCACCACAAAACCACTATCATATTAGAGCCATAAGGGAGACTAGACATCTACCAGCTCACTACAACTATCAGATTAGAGGCATAAGGGAGACTAGACATCGACCACCCCACTACCACTATCATATAAGAGCCATAAGGGAGACTAGACATCGACCACCCCACTACCACTATCAGATTAGAGTTATAAAGGAGACTAGACATCTACCAACCCACAACCACTATCAGATTAGAGCCATTAGGGAGACTAGACATCTACCAGCCCACTACCACTCTCAGATTAGAGTTATAAAGGAGACTAGACATCTACCAGCCCACTACCACTATAAGATTAGAGCCACAAGGGAGACTAGACATCTACCAGCCCACTACAACTATCAGATTAGAGCGACAAGGGAGACTAGACATCTACCAGCACACTACCACTATCAGATTAGAGTTATAAAGGAGACTAGACATCTACCAACCCACAACCACTATCAGATTAGTGACACAAGCGAGACTAGACATCTACCACCCCACTACCACTATCAGATTAGAGTTATAAAGGAGACTAGACATCTACCAGCCCACTACCACTATCAGAGTAGAGTCATAAGGGATACTAGATATCTACAACCCCACTACCACCATCATATTAGAGCCACAAAGGAGACTAGACATCTACCACATCTACCACTATCAGATTAGAGCCATAAAGGAGACTAGACATCAACCACCACAAAACCACTATCAGATTAGAGCCATAAAGGAGACTAGACATCTACCACCCCACTACCACTATCAGATTAGAGCCATTAGGGAGACTAGACATCTACCAGCCCACTACCACTATCAGATTAGAGCCATAAGGGAGACTAGACATCTAGCACCCCACTACCACTATCAGATTAGAGCCATAAGGGAGACTAGACATCTACCAGCCCACTACCACTATCAGATTAGAGGCATAAAGGAGACTAGACATCTACCAACTCTCTACCACTATCAGATTAGAGCCACAAAGGAGACTAGACATCTACCACATCTACCACTATCAGATTAGAGCCAAAAAGGAGACTAGACATCAACCACCACGCTACCACTATCAGATTAGAGTTATAAAGGAGACTAGACATCTACCAACCCACTACCACTATAAGATTAGAGCCACAAGGGAGAGTAGACATCTACCATATCTACCACTATCAGATTAGAGCCATAAAGGAGACTAGACATCAACCACCACAAAACCACTATCAGATTAGAGCCATAAAGAAGACTAGACATCTACCACCCCGCTACCACTATCAGATTAGAGTTATAAAGGAGACTAGACATCTACCAGCCCACTACCACTATCAGATTAGAGGCATAAAGGAGACTAGACATCAACCACCCCGCTACCACTATCAGATTAGAGTTATAAAGGAGACTAGACATCTACCAACCCACTACCACTATAAGATTAGAGCCACAAGGGAGACTAGACATCTACCAGCCCACTACCATTATCAGATTAGAGTTATAAAGGAGACTAGACATCTACCAATCCAGTACCACTATCAGATTAGAGCCATAAAGGAGACTAGACATCTACCAACCCACTACAACTATCAGATTAGAGCCATTAGGGAGACTAGACATCTACCAGCCCACTACCACTATCAGATTAGAGTTATAAAGGAGACTAGACATCTACGACCCCACTACCACCATCATATTAGAGCCACAAAGGAGACTAGACATCTACTATATCTACCACTATCAGATTAGAACCATAAAGGAGACTAGACATCAACCACCACAAAACCACTATCAGATTAGAGGCATAAGGGAGACTAGACATCGACCACCCCACTACCACTATCAGATTAGAGCCATAAGGGAGACTAGACATCGACCACCCCACTACCACTATCAGATTAGAGCCATAAGGGAGACTAGATATCTACGACCCCACTACCACCATCATATTAGAGCGACAAAGGAGACTAGACATCTACCATATCTACCACTATCAGATTAGAACCATAAAGGAGACTAGACATCAACCACCACAAAACCACTATCAGATTAGAGGCATAAGGGAGACTAGACATCGACCACCCCACTACCACTATCAGATTAGAGCCATAAGGGAGACTAGACATCGACCACCCCACTACCACTATCAGATTAGAGTTATAAAGGAGACTAGACATCTACCAACCCACAACCACGATCAGATTAGAGCCATTAGGGAGACTAGACATCTACCAGCCCACTACCACTCTCAGATTAGAGTTATAAAGGAGACTAGACATCTACCAGCCCACTACCACTATAAGATTAGAGCCACAAGGGAGACTAGACATCTACCAGCCCACTACAACTATCAGATTAGAGCCACAAGGGAGACTAGACATCTACCAGCCCACTACCACTATCAGATTAGAGCCATAAAGGAGACTAGACATCTACCAACCCACTACAACTATCAGATTAGAGCCATTAGGGAGACTAGACATCTACCAGCCCACTACCACTATCAGATTAGAGTTATAAAGGAGACTAGACATCTACGACCCCACTACCACCATCATATTAGAGCCACAAAGGAGACTAGACATCTACTATATCTACCACTATCAGATTAGAACCATAAAGGAGACTAGACATCAACCACCACAAAACCACTATCAGATTAGAGGCATAAGGGAGACTAGACATCGACCACCCCACTACCACTATCAGATTAGAGCCATAAGGGAGACTAGACATCGACCACCCCACTACCACTATCAGATTAGAGCCATAAGGGAGACTAGATATCTACGACCCCACTACCACCATCATATTAGAGCGACAAAGGAGACTAGACATCTACCATATCTACCACTATCAGATTAGAGCCATAAAGGAGACTAGACATCAACCACCACAAAACCACTATCAGATTAGAGGCATAAGGGAGACTAGACATCGACCACCCCACTACCACTATCAGATTAGAGCCATAAGGGAGACTAGACATCGACCACCCCACTACCACTATCAGATTAGAGTTATAAAGGAGACTAGACATCTACCAACCCACAACCACGATCAGATTAGAGCCATTAGGGAGACTAGACATCTACCAGCCCACTACCACTCTCAGATTAGAGTTATAAAGGAGACTAGACATCTACCAGCCCACTACCACTATAAGATTAGAGCCACAAGGGAGACTAGACATCTACCAGCCCACTACAACTATCAGATTAGAGCCACAAGGGAGACTAGACATCTACCAGCCCACTACCACTATCAGATTAGAGTAATAAAGGAGACTAGACATCTACCAACCCACAACCACTATCAGATTAGTGACACAAGCGAGACTAGACATCTACCACCCCACTACCACTATCAGATTAGAGTTATAAAGGAGACTAGACATCTACCAGCCCACTACCACTATCAGATTAGAGTCATACGGGATACTAGATATCTACAACCCCACTACCACCATCATATTAGAGCCACAAAGGAGACTAGACATCTACCACATCTACCACTATCAGATTAGAGCCATAAAGGAGACTAGACATCAACCACCACAAAACCACTATCAGATTAGAGCCATAAAGGAGACTAGACATCTACCACCCCACTACCACTATCAGATTAGAGCCATTAGGGAGACTAGACATCTACCAGCCCACTACAACTATCAGATTAGAGCCACAAGGGAGACTAGACATCTACCAGCCCACAACCACTATCAGATTAGAGCCACAAGGGAGACTAGACAACTACCAGCTCACTACAACTATCAGATTAGAGGCATAAAGGAGACTAGACATCTACCAGCCCACTACCACTATCAGATTAGAGTCATACGGGATACTAGATATCTACAACCCCACTACCACCATCATATTAGAACCACAAAGGAGACTAGACATCTACCACATCTACCACTATCAGATTAGAGCCATAAAGGAGACTAGACATCAACCACCACAAAACCACTATCAGATTAGAGCCATAAAGGAGACTTGACATCTACCACCCCACTACCACTATCCCATTAGGGAGACTAGACATCTACCAGCCCACTACCACTATCAGATTAGAGCCATAAGGGAGACTAGACATCTAGCACCCCACTACCACTATAAGATTAGAGTTATAAAGGAGACTAGACATCTAACAACCCACTACCACTATAAGATTAGAGCCACAAGGGAGACTAGACATCTACCAGCCCACTACAACTATCAGATTAGAGCCACAAGGGAGACTAGACATCTACCAACCCACAACCACTATCAGATTAGAGCCACAAGGGAGACTAGACATCTACCATATCTACCACTATCAGATTAGAGCCATAAAGGAGACTAGACATCAACCACCACAAAACCACTATCAGATTAGAGCCATAAAGAAGACTAGACATCTACCACCCCACTACCACTATCAGATTAGAGCCATTAGGGAGACTAGACATCAACCACCACAAAACCACTATCAGATTAGAGCCATAAAGAAGACTAGACATCTACCACCCCACTACCACTATCAGATTAGAGCCATTAGGGAGACTAGACATCTAGCACCCCACTACCACTATCAGATTAGAGCCATAAGGGAGACTATACATCTACCAGCCCACTACCACTATCAGATTAGAGTTATAAGGGAGACTAGACATCTACCAGCCCACTACCACTATCAGATTAGAGCCATAAGGGAGACTAGACATCTAGCACCCCACTACCACTATCAGATTAGAGCCATAAGGGAGACTAGACATCTACCAGCCCACTACCACTATCAGATTAGAGGCATAAAGGAGACTAGACATCTACCAACTCAATTCCACTATCAGATTAGAGCCACAAAGGAGACTAGACATCTACCACATCTACCACTATCAGATTAGAGCCAAAAAGGAGACTAGACATCAACCACCACGCTACCACTATCAGATTAGAGTTATAAAGGAGACTAGACATCTACCAACCCACTACCACTATAAGATTAGAGCCACAAGGGAGACTAGACATCTACCATATCTACCACTATCAGATTAGAGCCATAAAGGAGACTAGACATCAACCACCACAAAACCACTATCAGATTAGAGCCATAAAGAAGACTAGACATCTACCACCCCGCTACCACTATCAGATTAGAGTTATAAAGGAGACTAGACATCTACCAGCCCACTACCACTATCAGATTAGAGGCATAAAGGAGACTAGACATCAACCACCCCGCTACCACTATCAGATTAGAGTTATAAAGGAGACTAGACATCTACCAACCCACTACCACTATCAGATTAGAGCCACAAGGGAGACTAGACATCTACCAGCCCACTACCATTATCAGATTAGAGTTATAAAGGAGACTAGACATCTACCAATCCAGTACCACTATCAGATTAGAGCCATAAAGGAGACTAGACATCTACCAACCCACTACAACTATCAGATTAGAGCCATTAGGGAGACTAGACATCTACCAGCCCACTACCACTATCAGATTAGAGTTATAAAGGAGACTAGACATCTACGACCCCACTACCACCATCATATTAGAGCCACAAAGGAGACTAGACATCTACTATATCTACCACTATCAGATTAGAACCATAAAGGAGACTAGACATCAACCACCACAAAACCACTATCAGATTAGAGGCATAAGGGAGACTAGACATCGACCACCCCACTACCACTATCAGATTAGAGCCATAAGGGAGACTAGACATCTACCACCCCACTACCACTATCAGATTAGAGCCATAAGGGAGACTAGATATCTACGACCCCACTACCACCATCATATTAGAGCGACAAAGGAGACTAGACATCTACCATATCTACCACTATCAGATTAGAGCCATAAAGGAGACTAGACATCAACCACCACAAAACCACTATCAAATTAGAGGCATAAGGGAGACTAGACATCGACCACCCCACTACCACTATCAGATTAGAGCCATAAGGGAGACTAGACATCGACCACCCCACTACCACTATCAGATTAGAGTTATAAAGGAGACTAGACATCTACCAACCCACAACCACTATCAGATTAGAGCCATTAGGGAGACTAGACATCTACCAGCCCACTACCACTCTCAGATTAGAGTTATAAAGGAGACTAGACATCTACCAGCCCATTACCACTATAAGATTACAGACACAAGGGAGACTAGACATCTACCAGCCCACTACAACTATCAGATTAGAGCCACAAGGGAGACTAGACATCTACCAGCCCACTACCACTATCAGATTAGAGTTATAAAGGAGACTAGACATCTACCAACCCACAACCACTATCAGATTAGTGACACAAGCGAGACTAGACATCTACCACCCCACTACCACTATCAGATTAGAGTTATAAAGTAGACTAGACATCTACCAGCCCACTACCACTATCAGATTAGAGTCCTAAGGGATACTAGATATCTACAACCCCACTACCACCATCATATTAGATTCATAAAGGAGACTAGACATCAACCACCACAAAACCACTATCAGATTAGAGCCATAAAGGAGACTAGACATCTACCACCCCACTACCACTATCAGATTAGAGCCATTAGGGAGACTAGACATCTACCAGCCCACTACCACTATCAGATTAGAGCCATAAGGGAGACTAGACATCTAGCACCCCACAACCACTATCAGATTAGAGCCACAAGGGAGACTAGACAACTACCAGCTCACTACAACTATCAGATTAGAACCATAAAGGAGACTAGACATCAACCACCACAAAACCACTATCATATTAGAGCCATAAGGGAGACTAGACATCTACCAGCTCACTACAACTATCAGATTAGAGGCATAAGGGAGACTAGACATCGACCACCCCACTACCACTATCATATTAGAGCCATAAGGGAGACTAGACATCGACCACCCCACTACCACTATCAGATTAGAGTTATAAAGGAGACTAGACATCTACCAACCCACAACCACTATCAGATTAGAGCCATTAGGGAGACTAGACATCTACCAGCCCACTACCACTATCAGATTAGAGCCATAAGGGAGACTAGACATCTAGCACCCCACAACCACTATCAGATTAGAGCCACAAGGGAGACTAGACAACTACCAGCTCACTACAACTATCAGATTAGAGGCATAAAGGAGACTAGACATCTACCAGCCCACTACCACTATCAGATTAGAGTCATACGGGATACTAGATATCTACAACCCCACTACCACCATCATATTAGAACCACAAAGGAGACTAGACATCTACCACATCTACTACTATCAGAATAGAGCCATAAAGGAGACTAGACATCAACCACCACAAAACCACTATCAGATTAGAGCCATAAAGGAGACTTGACATCTACCACCCCACTACCACTATCAGATTAGAACCATTAGGGAGACAAGACATCTACCAGCCCACTACCACTATCAGATTAGAGCCATAAGGGAGACTAGACATCTAGCACCCCACTACCACTATAAGATTAGAGTTATAAAGGAGACTAGACATCTACCAACCCACTACCACTATAAGATTAGAGCCACAAGGGAGACTAGACATCTACCAGCCGACTACAACTATCATATTAGAGCCACAAGGGAGACTAGACATCTACCAACCCACAACCACTATCAGATTAGAGCCACAAGGGAGACTAGACATCTACCATATCTACCACTATCAGATTAGAGCCATAAAGGAGACTAGACATCAACCACCACAAAACCACTATCAGATTAGAGCCATAAAGAAGACTAGACATCTACCACCCCACTACCACTATCAGATTAGAGCCATTAGGGAGACTAGACATCAACCACCACAAAACCACTATCAGATTAGAGCCATAAAGAAGACTAGACATCTACCACCCCACTACCACTATCAGATTAGAGCCATTAGGGAGACTAGACATCTAGCAACCCACTACCACTATCAGATTAGAGCCATAAGGGAGACTATACATCTACCAGCCCACTACCACTATCAGATTAGAGTTATAAAGGAGACTAGACATCTACCAGCCCACTACCACTATCAGATTAGAGCCATAAGGGAGACTAGACATCTAGCACCCCACTACCACTATCAGATTAGAGCCATAAGGGAGACTAGACATCTACCAGCCCATTACCACTATCAGATTAGAGGCATAAAGGAGACTAGACATCTACCAACTCACTACCACTATCAGATTAGAGCCACAAAGGAGACTAGACATCTACCACATCTACCACTATCAGATTAGAGCCAAAAAGGAGACTAGACATCAACCACCACGCTACCACTATCAGATTAGAGTTATAAAGGAGACTAGACATCTACCAACCCACTACCACTATAAGATTAGAGCCACAAGGGAGACTAGACATCTACCATATCTACCACTATCAGATTAGAGCCATAAAGGAGACTAGACATCAACCACCACAAAACCACTATCAGATTAGAGCCATAAAGAAGACTAGACATCTACCACCCCGCTACCACTATCAGATTAGAGTTATAAAGGAGACTAGACATCTACCAGCCCACTACCACTATCAGATTAGAGGCATAAAGGAGACTAGACATCAACCACCCCGCTACCACTATCAGATTAGAGTTATAAAGGAGACTAGACATCTACCAACCCACTACCACTATAAGATTAGAGCCACAAGGGAGACTAGACATCTACCAGCCCACTACCATTATCAGATTAGAGTTATAAAGGAGACTAGACATCTACCAACCCAGTACCACTATCAGATTAGAGCCATAAAGGAGACTAGACATCTACCAACCCACTACAACTATCAGATTAGAGCCATTAGGGAGACTAGACATCTACCAGCCCACTACCACTATCAGATTAGAGTTATAAAGGAGACTAGACATCTACGACCCCACTACCACCATCATATTAGAGCCACAAAGGAGACTAGACATCTACTATATCTACCACTATCAGATTAGAACCATAAAGGAGACTAGACATCAACCACCACAAAACCACTATCAGATTAGAGGCATAAGGGAGACTAGACATCGACCACCCCACTACCACTATCAGATTAGAGCCATAAGGGAGACTAGACATCGACCACCCCACTACCACTATCAGATTAGAGCCATAAGGGAGACTAGATATCTACGACCCCACTACCACCATCATATTAGAGCGACAAAGGAGACTAGACATCTACCATATCTACCACTATCAGATTAGAGCCATAAAGGAGACTAGACATCAACCACCACAAAACCACTATCAAATTAGAGGCATAAGGGAGACTAGACATCGACCACCCCACTACCACTATCAGATTAGAGCCATAAGGGAGACTAGACATCGACCACCCCACTACCACTATCAGATTAGAGTTATAAAGGAGACTAGACATCTACCAACCCACAACCACGATCAGATTAGAGCCATTAGGGAGACTAGACATCTACCAGCCCACTACCACTCTCAGATTAGAGTTATAAAGGAGACTAGACATCTACCAGCCCACTACCACTATAAGATTAGAGCCACAAGGGAGACTAGACATCTACCAGCCCACTACAACTATCAGATTAGAGCCACAAGGGAGACTAGACATCTACCAGCCCACTACCACTATCAGATTAGAGTAATAAAGGAGACTAGACATCTACCAACCCACAACCACTATCAGATTAGTGACACAAGCGAGACTAGACATCTACCACCCCACTACCACTATCAGATTAGAGTTATAAAGTAGACTAGACATCTACCAGCCCACTACCACTATCAGATTAGAGTCATACGGGATACTAGATATCTACAACCCCACTATCACCATCATATTAGAGCCACAAAGGAGACTAGACATCTACCACATCTACCACTATCAGATTAGAGCCATAAAGGAGACTAGACATCAACCACCACAAAACCACTATCAGATTAGAGCCATAAAGGAGACTAGACATCTACCACCCCACTACCACTATCAGATTAGAGCCATTAGGGAGACTAGACATCTACCAGCCCACTACCACTATCAGATTAGAGCCATAAGGGAGACTAGACATCTAGCACCCCACAACCACTATCAGATTAGAGCCACAAGGGAGACTAGACAACTACCAGCTCACTACAACTATCAGATTAGAACCATAAAGGAGACTAGACATCAACCACCACAAAACCACTATCATATTAGAGCCATAAGGGAGACTAGACATCTACCAGCTCACTACAACTATCAGATTAGAGGCATAAGGGAGACTAGACATCGACCACCCCACTACCACTATCATATTAGAGCCATAAGGGAGACTAGACATCGACCACCCCACTACCACTATCAGATTAGAGTTATAAAGGAGACTAGACATCTACCAACCCACAACCACTATCAGATTAGAGCCATTAGGGAGACTAGACATCTACCAGCCCACTACCACTCTCAGATTAGAGTTATAAAGGAGACTAGACATCTACCAGCCCACTACCACTATAAGATTAGAGCCACAAGGGAGACTAGACATCTACCAGCCCACTACCACTATCAGATTAGAGCGACAAGGGAGACTAGACATCTACCAGCACACTACCACTATCAGATTAGAGTTATAAAGGAGACTAGACATCTACCAACCCACAACCACTATCAGATTAGTGACACAAGCGAGACTAGACATCTACCACCCCACTACCACTATCAGATTAGAGTTATAAAGGAGACTAGACATCTACCAGCCCACTACCACTATCAGAGTAGAGTCATAAGGGATACTAGATATCTACAACCCCACTACCACCATCATATTAGAGCCACAAAGGAGACTAGACATCTACCACATCTACCACTATCAGATTAGAGCCATAAAGGAGACTAGACATCAACCACCACAAAACCACTATCAGATTAGAGCCATAAAGGAGACTAGACATCTACCAGCCCACTACCACTATCAGATTAGAGCCATAAGGGAGACTAGACATCTAGCACCCCACTACCACTATAAGATTAGAGTTATAAAGGAGACTAGACATCTACCAACCCACTACCACTATAAGATTAGAGCCACAAGGGAGACTAGACATCTACCAGCCCACTACAACTATCAGATTAGAGCCACAAGGGAGACTAGACATCTACCAACCCACAACCACTATCAGATTAGAGCCACAAGGGAGACTAGACAACTACCAGCTCACTACAACTATCAGATTAGAGGCATAAAGGAGACTAGACATCTACCAGCCCACTACCACTATCAGATTAGAGTCATACGGGATACTAGATATCTACAACCCCACTACCACCATCATATTAGAACCACAAAGGAGACTAGACATCTACCACATCTACTACTATCAGAATAGAGCCATAAAGGAGACTAGACATCAACCACCACAAAACCACTATCAGATTAGAGCCATAAAGGAGACTTGACATCTACCACCCCACTACCACTATCAGATTAGAACCATTAGGGAGACAAGACATCTACCAGCCCACTACCACTATCAGATTAGAGCCATAAGGGAGACTAGACATCTGGCACCCCACTACCACTATAAGATTAGAGTTATAAAGGAGACTAGACATCTACCAACCCACTACCACTATAAGATTAGAGCCACAAGGGAGACTAGACATCTACCAGCCCACTACAACTATCATATTAGAGCCACAAGGGAGACTAGACATCTACCAACCCACAACCACTATCAGATTAGAGCCACAAGGGAGACTAGACATCTACCATATCTACCACTATCAGATTAGAGCCATAAAGGAGACTAGACATCAACCACCACAAAACCACTATCAGATTAGAGCCATAAAGAAGACTAGACATCTACCACCCCACTACCACTATCAGATTAGAGCGATTAGGGAGACTAGACATCAACCACCACAAAACCACTATCAGATTAGAGCCATAAAGAAGACTAGACATCTACCACCCCACTACCACTATCAGATTAGAGCCATTAGGGAGACTAGACATCTAGCAACCCACTACCACTATCAGATTAGAGCCATAAGGGAGACTAGACATCTACCAGCCCACTACCACTATCAGATTAGAGTTATAAAGGAGACTAGACATCTACCAGCCCACTACCACTATCAGATTAGAGCCATAAGGGAGACTAGACATCTAGCACCCCACTACCACTATCAGATTAGAGCCATAAGGGAGACTAGACATCTACCAGCCCACTACCACTATCAGATTAGAGGCATAAAGGAGACTAGACATCTACCAACTCACTACCACTATCAGATTAGAGCCACAAAGGAGACTAGACATCTACCACATCTACCACTATCAGATTAGAGCCAAAAAGGAGACTAGACATCAACCACCACGCTACCACTATCAGATTAGAGTTATAAAGGAGACTAGACATCTACCAACCCACTACCACTATAAGATTAGAGCCACAAGGGAGACTAGACATCTACCATATCTACCACTATCAGATTAGAGCCATAAAGGAGACTAGACATCAACCACCACAAAACCACTATCAGATTAGAGCCATAAAGAAGACTAGACATCTACCACCCCACTACCACTATCAGATTAGAGCCATTAGGGAGACTAGACATCAACCACCACAAAACCACTATCAGATTAGAGCCATAAAGAAGACTAGACATCTACCACCCCACTACCACTATCAGATTAGAGCCATTAGGGAGACTAGATATCTAGCAACCCACTACCACTATCAGATTAGAGCCATAAGGGAGACTATACATCTACCAGCCCACTACCACTATCAGATTAGAGTTATAAAGGAGACTAGACATCTACCAGCCCACTACCACTATCAGATTAGAGCCATAAGGGAGACTAGACATCTAGCACCCCACTACCACTATCAGATTAGAGCCATAAGGGAGACTAGACATCTACCAGCCCACTACCACTATCAGATTAGAGGCATAAAGGAGACTAGACATCTACCAACCCACTACCACTATCAGATTAGAGCCGCAAAGGAGACTAGACATCTACCACATCTACCACTATCAGATTAGAGCCAAAAAGGAGACTAGACATCAACCACCACGCTACCACTATCAGATTAGAGTTATAAAGGAGACTAGACATCTACCAACCCACTACCACTATAAGATTAGAGCCACAAGGGAGACTAGACATCTACCAGCCCACTACAACTATCAGATTAGAGCCACAAGGGAGACTAGACATCTACCACATCTACCACTATCAGATTAGAGCCATAAAGAAGACTAGACATCAACCACCCCGCTACCACTATCAGATTAGAGTTATAAAGGAGACTAGACATCTACCAACCCACTACCACTATAAGATTAGAGCCACAAGGGAGACTAGACATCTACCAGCCCACTACCATTATCAGATTAGAGTTATAAAGGAGACTAGACATCTACCAATCCAGTACCACTATCAGATTAGAGCCATAAAGGAGACTAGACATCTACCAACCCACTACCACTATCAGATTAGAGCCATCAGGGAGACTAGACATCTACCAGCCCACTACCACTATCAGATTAGAGTTATAAAGGAGACTAGACATCTACGACCCCACTACCACCATCATATTAGAGCCACAAAGGAGACTAGACATCTACTATATCTACCACTATCAGATTAGAACCATAAAGGAGACTAGACATCGACCACCCCACTACCACTATCAGATTAGAGCCATAAGGGAGACTAGACATCGACCACCCCACTACCACTATCAGATTAGAGTTATAAAGGAGACTAGACATCTACCAACCCACAACCACTATCAGATTAGAGCCATTAGGGAGACTAGACATCTACCAGCCCACTACCACTCTCAGATTAGAGTTATAAAGGAGACTAGACATCTACCAGCCCACTACCACTATAAGATTAGAGCCACAAGGGAGACTAGACATCTAGCACCCCACTACCACTATCAGATTAGTGCCATAAGGGAGACTAGACATCTAGCACCCCACTACCACTATCAGATTAGAGCCATTAGGGAGACTAGACATCTACCAGCCCACTACCACTATCAGATTAGAGCCATAAGGGAAACCAGACATCTAGCACCCCACTACCACTATAAGATTAGAGTTATAAAGGAGACTAGACATCTACCAACCCACTACCACTATAAGATTAGAGACAAAAGGGAGACTAGACATCTACCAACCCACTACAACTATCAGATTAGAGCCACAAGGGAGACTAGACATCTACCAACCCACAACCACTATCAGATTAGAGCCACAAGGGAGACTAGACAACTACCAGCTCACTACAACTATCAGATTAGAGGCATAAAGGAGACTAGACATCTACCAGCCCACTACCACTATCAGATTAGAGTCATACGGGATACTAGATATCTACAACCCCACTACCACCATCATATTAGAGCCACAAAGGAGACTAGACATCTACCACATCTACCACTATCACATTAGAGCCATAAAGGAGAATAGACATCAACCACCCCACTACCACTATCAGATTAGAGTTATAAAGGAGACTAGACATCTACCAACCCACTACCACTATAAGATTAGAGCCACAAGGGAGACTAGACATCTACCAGCCCACTACAACTATCAGATTAGAGCCATTAGGGAGACTAGACATCTACCAGCCCACTACCACTATCAGATTAGAGTTATAAAGGAGACTAGACATCTACCAACCCACTACAACTATCAGATTAGAGCCATTAGGGAGACTAGACATCTACCAGCCCACTACCACTATCAGATTAGAGTTATAAAGGTGACTCGACATCTACCACCCCACTACCACTATCAGATTAGAGTCATAAGGGATACTAGATATCTACAACCCCACTACCACCATCATATTAGAGCCACAAAGGAGACTAGACATATTCCACATCTACCACTATCAGATTAGAGCCATAAAGGAGACTAGACATCAACCACCACAAAACCACTATCAGATTAGAGCCATAAAGGAGACTAGACATCTACCAGCCCACTATCACTATCAGATTAGAGCCATAAAGGAGACTAGACATCTACCAACCCACTACCACTATAAGATTAGAGCCACAAGGGAGATTAGACATCTACCAACCCACAACCACTATCAGATTACAGCCACAAGGTAGACTAGACATCTACCAGCTCATTACAACTATCAGATTAGAGCCACAAGGGAGACTAGACATCTAGCACCCCACTACCACTATCAGATTAGAGGCATAAAGGAGACTAGACATCTACCAACCCACTACCACTATCAGATTAGAGCCACAAAGGAGACTAGACATCTACCACATCTACCACTATCACATTAGAGCAATAAAGGAAACTAGACATCTACCAACCCACTACCACTATCAGAGTAGATCCATAAGGGGACTAGATCTACGACCCCACTACCACCATCATATTAGAGCCACAAAGAGACTAGACATCTACCACATTTACCACCATCAGATTAGAGCCATAAAGGAGACTAGACATCAACCACCACAAAACCACTATCAGATTAGAGCCATAAAGGAGACTTGACATCTACCACCCCACTACCACTATCAGATTAGAGCCATTAGGGAGACTAGACATCTAGCACCCCACTACCACTATAAGATTAGAGTTAGAAAGGAGACTAGACATCTACCAGCCCACTACAACTATCAGATTAGAGCCACAAGGGAGACTAGACATCTACCAACCCACAACCACTATCAGATTAGAGCCACAAGGGAGACTAGACATCTACCATATCTACCACTATCAGATTAGAGCCATAAAGGAGACTAGACATCAACCACCACAAAACCACTATCAGATTAGAGCCATAAAGAAGACTAGACATCTACCGCCCCACTACCACTATCAGATTAGAGCCATTAGGAAGACTAGACATCTAGCACCCCACTACCACTATCAGATTAGAGCCATAAGGGAGACTAGACATCTACCAGCCCACTACCACTATCAGATTAGAGTTATAAAGGAGACTAGACATCTACCAGCCCACTACCACTATCAGATTAGAGCCATAAGGGAGACTAGACATCTAGCACCCCACAACCACTATCAGATTTGAGCCATAAGGGAGACTAGACATCTACCAGCCCACTACCACTATCAGATTAGAGGCATAAAGGAGACTAGACTTCTGCCAACCCACTACCACTATCAGATTAGAGCCACAAAGGAGACTAGACATCTACCACATCTACCACTATCAGATTAGAGCCATAAAGGAGACTAGACATCAACCACCCCACTACCACTATCAGATTAGAGTCATAAGGGATACTAGATATCTACAACCCCACTACCACCATCATATTAGAGCCACAAAGGAGACTAGACATATTCCACATCTACCACTATCAGATTAGAGCCATAAAGGAGACTAGACATCAACCACCACAAAACCACTATCAGATTAGAGCCATAAAGGAGACTAGACATCTACCAGCCCACTACCACTATCAGATTAGAGCCATAAAGGAGACTAGACATCTACCAGCCCACTACCACTATCAGATTAGAGTTATAAAGGAGACTAGACATCTACCAACCCACTACCACTATAAGATTAGAGCCACAAGGGAGATTAGACATCTACCAACCCACAACCACTATCAGATTACAGCCACAAGGGAGACTAGACATCTACCAGCTCACTACAACTATCAGATTAGAGCCACAAGGGAGACTAGACATCTAGCACCCCACTACCACTATCAGATTAGAGGCATAAAGGAGACTAGACATCTACCAACCCACTACCACTATCAGATTAGAGCCACAAAGGAGACTAGACATCTACCAGCTCATTACAACTATCAGATTAGAGCCACAAGGGAGACTAGACATCTAGCACCCCACTACCACTATCAGATTAGAGGCATAAAGGAGACTAGACATCTACCAACCCACTACCACTATCAGATTAGAGCCACAAAGGAGACTAGACATCTACCACATCTACCACTATCACATTAGAGCAATAAAGGAAACTAGACATCTACCAACCCACTACCACTATCAGATTAGATCCATAAGGGAGACTAGATATCTACGACCCCACTACCACCATCATATTAGAGCCACAAAAGAGACTAGACATCTACCACATCTACCACCATCAGATTAGAGCCATAAAGGAGACTAGACATCAACCACCACAAAACCACTATCAGATTAGAGCCATAAAGGAGACTTGACATCTACCACCCCACTACCACTATCAGATTAGAGCCATTAGGGAGACTAGACATCTAGCACCCCACTACCACTATAAGATTAGAGTTAGAAAGGAGACTAGACATCTACCAGCCCACTACAACTATCAGATTAGAGCCACAAGGGAGACTAGACATCTACCAACCCACAACCACTATCAGATTAGAGCCACAAGGGAGACTAGACATCTACCATATCTACCACTATCAGATTAGAGCCATAAAGGAGACTAGACATCAACCACCACAAAACCACTATCAGATTAGAGCCATAAAGAAGACTAGACATCTACCGCCCCACTACCACTATCAGATTAGAGCCATTAGGAAGACTAGACATCTAGCACCCCACTACCACTATCAGATTAGAGCCATAAGGGAGACTAGACATCTACCAGCCCACTACCACTATCAGATTAGAGTTATAAAGGAGACTAGACATCTACCAGCCCACTACCACTATCAGATTAGAGCCATAAGGGAGACTAGACATCTAGCACCCCACAACTACTATCAGATTTGAGCCATAAGGGAGACTAGACATCTACCAGCCCACTACCACTATCAGATTAGAGGCATAAAGGAGACTAGACTTCTGCCAACCCACTACCACTATCAGATTAGAGCCACAAAGGAGACTAGACATCTACCACATCTACCACTATCAGATTAGAGCCATAAAGGAGACTAGACATCAACCACCCCACTACCACTATCAGATTAGAGTCATAAGGGATACTAGATATCTACAACCCCACTACCACCATCATATTAGAGCCACAAAGGAGACTAGACATATTCCACATCTACCACTATCAGATTAGAGCCATAAAGGAGACTAGACATCAACCACCACAAAACCACTATCAGATTAGAGCCATAAAGGAGACTAGACATCTACCAGCCCACTACCACTATCAGATTAGAGCCATGAAGGAGACTAGACATCTACCAGCCCACTACCACTATCAGATTAGAGTTATAAAGGAGACTAGACATCTACCAACCCACTACCACTATAAGATTAGAGCCACAAGGGAGATTAGACATCTACCAACCCACAACCACTATCAGATTACAGCCACAAGGGAGACTAGACATCTACCAGCTCACTACAACTATCAGATTAGAGCCACAAGGGAGACTAGACATCTAGCACCCCACTACCACTATCAGATTAGAGCCATAAAGGAGACTAGACATCTACCAACCCACTACCACTATCAGATTAGAGCCACAAAGGAGACTAGACATCTACCACATCTACCACTATCAGATTAGAGCCATAAAGGAGACTAGACATCTACCAACCCACTACCACTATCAGATTAGAGCCACAAGGGAGACTAGACATCTACCAACCCAGTACCACTATCAGATTAGAGCCATAAAGGAGACTAGACATCTACCAACCCACTACAACTATCAGATTAGAGCCATTAGGGAGACTAGACATCTACCAGCCCACTACCACTATCAGATTAGAGTTATAAAGGAGACTAGACATCTACCAACCCACTACAACTATCAGATTAGAGCCATTAGGGAGACTAGACATCTACCAGCCCACTACCACTATCAGATTAGAGTTATAAAGGTGACTAGACATCGACCACCCCACTACCACTATCAGATTAGAGTCATAAGGGATACTAGATATCTACAACCCCACTACCACCATCATATTAGAGCCACAAAGGAGACTAGACATATTCCACATCTACCACTATCAGATTAGAGCCATAAAGGAGACTAGACATGCACCAACCCACTACCACTATCAGATTAGATCCATAAAGGAGACTAGACATCTACCAGCCCACTACCACTATCAGATTAGAGTTATAAAGGAGACTAGACATCTACCAACCCACTACCACTATAAGATTAGAGCCACAAGGGAGACTAGACATCTACCAACCCACAACCACTATCAGATTACAGCCACAAGGGAGACTAGACATCTACCAGCTCACTACAACTATCAGATTAGAGCCACAAGGGAGACTAGACATCGACCACCTCACTACCACTATAAGATTAGAGCCATAAGGGAGAATAGAAATCTACGACCCCACTACCACCATCATATTAGAGCCACAAAGGAGACTAGACATCTACCATATCTACCACTATCAGATTAGAGCCATAAAGGAGACTAGACATCAACCACCACAATACCACTATCAGATTAGAGCCATAAAGAAGACTAGACATCTACCACCCCACTACCACTATCAGATTAGAGCCATTAGGGAGACTAGACATCTACCAGCCCACTACCACTATCAGATTAGAGCCATAAGGGAGACTAGACATCTAGCACCCCACTACCACTATAAGATTAGAGTTATAAAGGAGACTAGACATCTACCAACCCACTACCACTATAAGATTAGAGCCACAAGGGAGACTAGACATCTACCAGCCCACTACAACTATCATATTAGAGCCACAAGGGAGACTAGACATCTACCAACCCACAACCACTATCAGATTAGAGCCACAAGGGAGACTAGACATCTACCATATCTACCACTATCAGATTAGAGCCATAAAGGAGACTAGACATCAACCACCACAAAACCACTATCAGATTAGAGCCATAAAGGAGACTTGACATCTACCACCCCACTACCACTATCAGATTAGAGCCATTAGGGAGACTAGACATCTAGCACCCCACTACCACTATAAGATTAGAGTTAGAAAGGAGACTAGACATCTACCGCCCCACTACCACTATCAGATTAGAGCCATTAGGAAGACTAGACATCTAGCACCCCACTACCACTATCAGATTAGAGCCATAAGGGAGACTAGACATATTCCACATCTACCACTATCAGATTAGATCCATAAAGGAGACTAGACATCTACCAACCCACAACCACTATCAGATTACAGCCACAAGGGAGACTAGACATCTACCAGCTCACTACAACTATCAGATTAGAGCCACAAGGGAGACTAGACATCGACCACCTCACTACCACTATAAGATTAGAGCCATAAGGGAGAATAGAAATCTACGACCCCACTACCACCATCATATTAGAGCCACAAAGGAGACTAGACATCTACCATATCTACCACTATCAGATTAGAGCCATAAAGGAGACTAGACATCAACCACCACAATACCACTATCAGATTAGAGCCATAAAGAAGACTAGACATCTACCACCCCACTACCACTATCAGATTAGAGCCATTAGGGAGACTAGACATCTACCAGCCCACTACCACTATCAGATTAGAGCCATAAGGGAGACTAGACATCTAGCACCCCACTACCACTATAAGATTAGAGTTATAAAGGAGACTAGACATCTACCAACCCACTACCACTATAAGATTAGAGCCACAAGGGAGACTAGACATCTACCAGCCCACTACAACTATCAGATTAGAGCCACAAGGGAGACTAGACATCTACCAACCCACAACCACTATCAGATTAGAGCCACAAGGGAGACTAGACATCTACCATATCTACCACTATCAGATTAGAGCCATAAAGGAGACTAGACATCAACCACCACAAAACCACTATCAGATTAGAGCCATAAAGGAGACTTGACATCTACCACCCCACTACCACTATCAGATTAGAGCCATTAGGGAGACTAGACATCTAGCACCCCACTACCACTATAAGATTAGAGTTAGAAAGGAGACTAGACATCTACCGCCCCACTACCACTATCAGATTAGAGCCATTAGGAAGACTAGACATCTAGCACCCCACTACCACTATCAGATTAGAGCCATAAGGGAGACTAGACATCTACCAGCCCACTACCACTATCAGATTAGAGTTATAAAGGAGACTAGACATCTACCAGCCCACTACCACTATCAGATTAGAGCCATAAGGGAGACTAGACATCTAGCACCCCACAACCACTATCAGATTTGAGCCATAAGGGAGACTAGACATCTACCAGCCCACTACCACTATCAGATTAGAGGCATAAAGGAGACTAGACATCTGCCAACCCACTACCACTATCAGATTAGAGCCACAAAGGAGACTAGACATCTACCACATCTACCACTATCAGATTAGAGCCATAAAGGAGACTAGACATCAACCACATCTACCACTATCAGATTAGAGCCATAAAGGAGACTAGACATCTACCAACCCACTACCACTATCAGATTAGAGCCACAAGGGAGACTAGATATCTACAACCCCACTACCACCATCATATTAGAGCCACAAAGGAGACTAGACATATTCCACATCTACCACTATCAGATTAGAGCCATAAAGGAGACTAGACATCAACCACCACAAAACCACTATCAGATTAGAGCCATAAAGGAGACTAGACATCTACCAGCCCACTACCACTATCAGATTAGAGCCATAAAGGAGACTAGACATCTACCAGCCCACTACCACTATCAGATTAGAGTTATAAAGGAGATTAGACATCTACCAACCCACAACCACTATCAGATTACAGCCACAAGGGAGACTAGACATCTACCAGCTCACTACAACTATCAGATTAGAGCCACAAGGGAGACTAGACATCTAGCACCCCACTACCACTATCAGATTAGAGGCATAAAGGAGACTAGACATCTACCAACCCACTACCACTATCAGATTAGAGCCACAAAGGAGACTAGACATCTACCACATCTACCACTATCAGATTAGAGCCATAAAGGAGACTAGACATCTACCAACCCACTACCACTATCAGATTAGAGCCACAAGGGAGACTAGACATCTACCAACCCAGTACCACTATCAGATTAGAGCCATAAAGGAGACTAGACATCTACCAACCCACTACAACTATCAGATTAGAGCCATTAGGGAGAATAGACATCTACCAGCCCACTACCACTATCAGATTAGAGTTATAAAGGAGACTAGACATCTACCAACCCACTACAACTATCAGATTAGAGCCATTAGGGAGACTAGACATCTACCAGCCCACTACCACTATCAGATTAGAGTTATAAAGGTGACTAGACATCGACCACCCCACTACCACTATCAGATTAGAGTCATAAGGGATACTAGATATCTACAACCCCACTACCACCATCATATTAGAGCCACAAAGGAGACTAGACATATTCCACATCTACCACTATCAGATTAGAGCCATAAAGGAGACTAGACATGCACCAGCCCACTACCACTATCAGATTAGATCCATAAAGGAGACTAGACATCTACCAGCCCACTACCACTATCAGATTAGAGTTATAAAGGAGACTAGACATCTACCAACCCACTACCACTATAAGATTAGAGCCACAAGGGAGACTAGACATCTACCAACCCACAACCACTATCAGATTACAGCCACAAGGGAGACTAGACATCTACCAGCTCACTACAACTATCAGATTAGAGCCACAAGGGAGACTAGACATCGACCACCTCACTACCACTATAAGATTAGAGCCATAAGGGAGAATAGAAATCTACGACCCCACTACCACCATCATATTAGAGCCACAAAGGAGACTAGACATCTACCATATATACCACTATCAGATTAGAGCCATAAAGGAGACTAGACATCAACCACCACAATACCACTATCAGATTAGAGCCATAAAGAAGACTAGACATCTACCACCCCACTACCACTATCAGATTAGAGCCATTAGGGAGACTAGACATCTACCAGCCCACTACCACTATCAGATTAGAGCCATAAGGGAGACTAGACATCTACCAGCCCACTACAACTATCATATTAGAGCCACAAGGGAGACTAGACATCTACCAACCCACAACCACTATCAGATTAGAGCCACAAGGGAGACTAGACATCTACCATATCTACCACTATCAGATTAGAGCCATAAAGGAGACTAGACATCAACCACCACAAAACCACTATCAGATTAGAGCCATAAAGAAGACTAGACATCTACCACCCCACTACCACTATCAGATTAGAGCCATTAGGGAGACTAGACATCAACCACCACAAAACCACTATCAGATTAGAGCCATAAAGAAGACTAAACATCTACCACCCCACTACCACTATCAGATTAGAGCCATTAGGGAGACTAGACATCTACCAACCCACAACCACTATCAGATTAGAGCCACAAGGGAGACTAGACAACTACCAGCTCACTACAACTATCAAATTAGAGGCATAAAGGAGACTAGACATCTACCAGCCCACTACCACTATCAGATTAGAGTCATACGGGATACTAGATATCTACAACCCCACTACCACCATCATATTAGAACCACAAAGGAGACTAGACATCTACCACATCTACCACTATCAGATTAGAGCCATAAAGGAGACTTGACATCTACCACCCCACTACCACTATCAGATTAGAGCCATTAGGGAGACTAGACATCTACCAGCCCACTACCACTATCAGATTAGAGCCATAAGGGAGACTAGACATCTAGCACCCCACTACCACTAAAAGATTAGAGTTATAAAGGAGACTAGACATCTACCAGCCCACTACCACTATCAGATTAGAGCCATAAGGGAGACTAGACATCTAGCACCCCACTACCACTATCAGATTAGAGCCATAAGGGAGACTAGACATCTACCAGCCCACTACCACTATCAGATTAGAGGCATAAAGGAGACTAGACATCTACCAACCCACTACCACTATCAGATTAGAGCCACAAAGGAGACTAGACATCTACCAGCCCACTACCACTATCAGATTAGAGCCATAAAGGAGACTAGACATCAACCACCCCGCTACCACTATTAGATAAGAGTTATAAAGGAGACTAGACATCTACCAACCCAGTACCACTATCAGATTAGAGCCATAAAGGAGACTAGACATCTACCAACCCACTACAACTATCAGATTAGAGCCATTAGGGAGACTAGACATCTACCAGCCCACTACCACTATCAGATTAGAGTTATAAAGGAGACTAGACATCTACCAACCTACTACAACTATCAGATTAGAGCCATTAGGGAAACTAGACATCTACCAGCCCACTACCACTATCAGATTAGAGTTATAAAGGTGACTAGACATCTACCACCCCATTACCACTATCAGATTAGAGTCATATGGGATACTAGATATCTACAACCCCACTACCACCATCATTAGAGCCACAAAGGAGACTAGACATCTACCACATCTACCACCATCAGATTAGAGCCATAAAGGAGACTAGACATCAACCACCACAAAACCACTATCAGATTAGAGCCATAAAGGAGACTAGACATCTACCAGCCCACTACCACTATCAGATTAGAGCCATAAGGGAGACTAGACATCTAGCACCCCACTACCACTATCAGATTAGAGTTATAAAGGAGACTAGACATCTACCACTATCAGATTAGAGTCATACGGGATACTAGATATCTACAACCCCACTACCACTATCAGATTAGAGTTATAAAGGAGACTAGACATCTACCAACCCACTACCACTATAAGATTAGAGCCACAAGGGAGACTAGACATCTACCAGCCCACTACAACTATCAGATTAGAGCCACAAGGGAGACTAGACATCTACCAACCCACAACCACTATCAGATTAGAGTTATAAAGGAGACTAGACATCTACCAACCCACTACCACTATAAGATTAGAGCCACAAGGCTAGACTAGACATCTACCAGCCCACTACCACTATCAGATTAGAGTCATACGGGATACTAGATATCTACAACCCCACTACCACCATCATATTAGAACCACAAAGGAGACTAGACATCTACCACATCTACCACTATCAGATTAGAGCCATAAAGGAGACTAGACATCAACCACCACAAAACCACTATCAGATTAGAGCCATAAAGGAGACTTGACATCTACCACCCCACTACCACTATCAGATTAGAGCCATTTAGGGAGACTAGACATCTACCAGCCCACTACCACTATCAGATTAGAGCCATAAGGGAGACTAGACATCTAGCACCCCACTACCACTATAAGATTAGAGTTATAAAGGAGACTAGACATCTACCAACCCACTACCACTATAAGATTAGAGCCACAAGGCAGACTAGACATCTACCAGCCCACTACAACTATCAGATTAGAGCCACAAGGGAGACTAGACATCTACCAACCCACAACCACTATCAGATTAGAGCCACAAGGGAGACTAGACATCTACCAGCTCACTACAACTATCAGATTAGAGCCACAAGGGAGACTAGACATCGACCACCTCACTACCACTAGAAGATTAGAGCCATAAGGGAGACTAGAAATCTACCAACCCACTACCACTATCAGATTAGAGCCATAAGGGAGACTAGATATCTACGACCCCACTACCACCATCATATTAGAGCCACAAAGGAGACTAGACATCTACCATATCTACCACTATCAGATTAGAGCCATAAAGGAGACTAGACATCAACCACCACGATACCACTATCAGATTAGAGCCATAAAGAAGACTAGACATCTACCACCCCACTACCACTATCAGATTAGAGTTATAAAGGAGACTAGACATCTACCAGCCCACTACCACTATCAGATTAGAGTCATAAGGGATACTATATATCTACAACCCCACTACCACCATCATATTAGAGCCACAAAGGAGACTAGACATCTACCATATCTACCACTATCAGATTAGAGCCATAAAGGAGACTAGACATCAACCACCACAAAACCACTATCAGATTAGAGCCATAAAGAAGACTAGACATCTACCACCCCACTACAACTATCAGAATAGAGCCATAAGGGAGACTAGACATCTAGCACCCCACTACCACTATCAGATTAGAGTCATAAGGGAGACTAGACATCTAGCACCCCACTACCACTATCAGATTAGAGCCATAAAAGAGACTAGACATCTAGCACCCCACTACCACTATCATATTAGAGCCATTAGAGAGACTAGACATCTACCAGCCCACTACCACTTTCAGATTAGAGCCATAAGGGAGACTAGACATCTAGCAACCCACTACCACTATCAGATTAGAGCCATAAAGGAGACATCTACCAGCCCACTACCACTATCAGATTAGAGCCATAAGGGAGACCAGACATCTAGCACCCCACTACCACTATCAGATTAGAGCCATAAGGGAGACTAGACATCAACCACCACAAAACCACTATCAGATTAGAGCCATAAAGAAGACTAGACATCTACTACCCCACTACCACTATCAGATTAGAGCCATTAGGGAGACTAGACATCTACCAGCCCACTACCACTATCAGATTAGAGGCATAAAGGAGACTAGACATCTACCAACCCACTACCACTATCAGATTAGAGCCACAAAGGAGACTAGACATCTACCACATCTACCACTATCAGATTAGAGCCATAAGGGAGACTAGACATCTAGCACCCCACTACCACTATCAGATTAGAGTTATAAAGGAGACTAGACATCTACCAACCCACTACCACTATAAGATTAGAGCCACAAGGGAGACTAGACATCTACCAGCCCACTACAACAATCAGATTAGAGCCACAAGGGAGACTAGACATCTACCAACCCACAACCACTATCAGATTAGAGCCACAAGGGAGAATAGACATCTACCAGCTCACTACAACTATCAGATTAGAGCCACAAGGGAGACTAGAAATCTACCAACCCACTACCACTATCAGATTAGAGCCATAAGGGAGACTAGACATCTAGCACCCCACTACCACTATCAGATTAGAGCCATAAAGAAGACTAAACATCTACCAGCCCACTACCACTATCAGATTAGAGCCATAAGGGAGACTAGACATCTAGCACCCCACTACCACTATCAGATTAGAGCCATAAGGGAGACTAGACATCAACCACCACAAAACCACTATCAGATTAGAGCCATAAAGAAGACTAGACATCTACCACCCCACTACCACTATCAGATTAGAGCCACAAGGGAGACTAGACATCTACCAGCCCACTACCATTATCAGATTAGAGTTATAAAGGGAGACTATACATCTACCAACCCAGTACCACTATCAGATTAGAGCCATAAAGGAGACTAGACATCTACCAACCCACTACAACTATCAGATTAGAGCCATTAGGGAGACTAGACATCTACCAGCCCACTACCACTATCAGATTAGAGTTATAAAGGAGACTAGACATCTACCAACCCACTACAACTATCAGATTAGAGCCATTAGGGAGACTAGACACCTACCAGCCCACTACCACTATCAGATTAGAGTTATAAAGGTGACTAGACATCTACCACCCCACTACCACTATCAGATTAGAGTCATAAGGGATACTAGATATCTACAACCCCACTACCACCATCATTAGAGCCACAAAGGAGACTAGACATCTACCACATCTACCACCATCAGATTAGAGCCATAAAGGAGACTAGACATCAACCACCACAAAACCACTATCAGATTAGAGCCATAAAGGAGACTAGACATCTACCAGCCCACTACCACTATCAGATTAGAGCCATAAGGGAGACTAGACATCTAGCACCCCACTACCACTATCAGATTAGAGTTATAAAGGAGACTAGACATCTACCAACCCACTACCACTAACAGATTAGAGTTATAAAGGAGACTAGACATTTACCAGCCCACTACCACTATCAGATTAGAGTCATACGGGATACTAGATATCTACAACCCCACTACCACTATCAGATTAGAGTTATAAAGGAGACTAGACATCTACCAACCCACTACCACTATAAGATTAGAGCCACAAGGGAGACTAGACATCTACCAGCCCACTACAACTATCAGATTAGAGCCACAAGGGAGACTAGACATCTACCAACCCACAACCACTATCAGATTAGAGTTATAAAGGAGACTAGACATCTACCAACCCACTACCACTATAAGATTAGAGCCACAAGGCTAGACTAGACATCTACCAGCCCACTACCACTATCAGATTAGAGTCATACGGGATACTAGATATCTACAACGCACTACCACCATCATATTAGAACCACAAAGGAGACTAGACATCTACCACATCTACCACTATCAGATTAGAGCCATAAAGGAGACTAGACATCAACCACCACAAAACCACTATCAGATTAGAGCCATAAAGGAGACTTGACATCTACCACCCCACTACCACTATCAGATTAGAGACATTAGGGAGACTAGACATCTACCAGCCCACTACCACTATCAGATTAGAGCCATAAGGGAGACTAGACATCTAGCACCCCACTACCACTATAAGATTAGAGTTATAAAGGAGACTAGACATCTACCAACCCACTACCACTATAAGATTAGAGCCACAAGGCAGACTAGACATCTACCAGCCCACTACAACTATCAGATTAGAGCCACAAGGGAGATTAGACATCTACCAACCCACAACCACTATCAGATTAGAGCCACAAGGGAGACTAGACATCTACCAGCTCACTACAACTATCAGATTAGAGCCACAAGGGAGACTAGAAATCTACCAACCCACTACCACTATCAGTTTAGAGCCATAAGGGAGACTAGACATCTAGCACCCCACTACCACTATCAGATTAGAGCCATAAAGAAGACTAGACATCTACCAGCCCACTACCACTATCAGATTAGAGCCATAAGGGAGACTAGACATCTAGCACCCCACTACCACTATCAGATTAGAGCCACAAGGGAGATTAGACATCTACCAACCCACAACCACTATCAGATTAGAGCCACAAGGGAGACTAGACATCTACCAGCTCACTACAACTATCAGATTAGAGCCACAAGGGAGACTAGACATCGACCACCTCACTACCACTATCAGATTAGAGCCATAAGGGAGACTAGATATCTACGACCCCACTACCACCATCATATTAGAGCCACAAAGGAGACTAGACATCTACCATATCTACCACTATCAGATTAGAGCCATAAAGGAGACTAGACATCAACCACCACAATACCACTATCAGATTAGAGCCATAAAGAAGACTAGACATCTACCACCCCACTACCACTATCAGATTAGAGTTATAAAGGAGACTAGACATCTACCAGCCCACTACCACTATCAGATTAGAGTCATAAGGGATACTAGACATCTAGCACCCCACTACCACTATCAGATTAGAGCCATAAAAGAGACTAGACATCTACCACCCCACTACCACTATCAGATTAGAGCCATTAGAGAGACTAGACATCTACCAGCCCACTACCACTATCAGATTAGAGCCATAAGTGAGACTAGACATCTAGCACCCCACTACCACTATCAGATTAGAGGCATAAAGGAGACATCTACCAGCCCACTACCACTATCAGATTAGAGCCATAAGGGAGACCAGACATCTAGCACCACAAAACCACTATCAGATTAGAGCCATAAAGAAGACTATACATCTACCACCCCACTACCACTATCAGATTAGAGCCATTAGGGAGACTAGACATCTACCAGCCCACTACCACTATCAGATTAGAGGCATAAAGGAGACTAGACATCTACCAACCCACTACCACTATCAGATTAGAGCCACAAAGGAGACTAGACATCTACCACATCTACCACTATCAGATTAGAGCCATAAGGGAGACTAGACATCTAGCACCCCACTACCACTATCAGATTAGAGTTATAAAGGAGACTAGACATCTACCAACCCACTACCACTATAAGATTAGAGCCACAAGGGAGACTAGACATCTACCAGCCCACTACAACTATCAGATTAGAGCCACAAGGGAGACTAGACATCTACCAACCCACAACCACTATCAGATTAGAGCCACAAGGGAGACTAGACATCTACCAGCTCACTACAACTATCAGATTAGAGCCACAAGGGAGACTAGAAATCTACCAGCCCACTACCACTAACAGATTAGAGCCATAAGGGAGACTAGACATCTAGCACCCGACTACCACTATCAGATTAGAGCGATAAAGAAGACTAGACATCTACCAGCCCACTACCACTATCAGATTAGAGCCATAAGGGAGACTAGACATCTAGCACCCCACTACCACTATCAGATTAGAGCCATAAGGGAGACTAGACATCAACCACCACAAAACCACTATCAGATTAGAGCCATAAAGAAGACTAGACATCTACCACCCCACTACCACTATCAAATTAGAGGTATAAAGGAGACTAGACATCTACCAACCCACTACCACTCTCAGATTAGAGCCACAAATGACACTAGACATCTACCACATCTACCACTATCAGATTAGAGCCATAAAGGAGACTAGACATCAACCACCCCACTACCACTATCAGATTAGAGTTATAAAGGAGACTAGACATCTACCAGCCCACTACCACTATAAGATTAGAGCCACAAGGGAGACTAGACATCTACCAGCCCACTACAACTATCAGATTAGAGCCACAAGGGAGACTAGATATCTACAACCCCACTACCACCATCATATTAGAGCCACAAAGGAGACTAGACATCTACCATATCTACCACTATCAGATTAGAGCCATAAAGGAGACTAGACATCAACCACCACAAAACCACTATCAGATTAGAGCCATAAAGAAGACTAGACATCTACCACCCCACTACCACTATCAGATTAGAGCCATTAGGGAGACTAGACATCAACCACCACAAAACCACTATCAGATTAGAGCCATAAAGAAGACTAGACAACTAGCACCCCACTACCACTATCAGATTAGAGCCATAAGGGAGACTAGACATCTACCAGCCCACTACCACTATCAGATTAGAGTTATAAAGGAGACTAGACATCTACCAGCCCACTACCACTATCAGATTAGAGCCATAAGGGAGACTAGACATCTAGCACCCCACTACCACTATCAGATTAGAGCCATAAGGGAGACTAGACATCTACCAGCCCACTACCACTATCAGATTAGAGGCATAAAGGAGACTAGACATCAACCACCACAAAACCACTATCAGATTAGAGCCATAAAGGAGACTAGACATCTACCAGCCCACTACCACTATCAGATTAGAGCCATTAGGGAGACTAGACATCTACCAGCCCACTACCATTATCAGATTAGAGCCATAAGGGAGACTAGACATCTAGCACCCCACTACCACTATCAGATTAGAGTTATAAAGGAGACTAGACATCTACCAACCCACTACCACTATAAGATTAGAGCCACAAGGGAGACTAGACATCTACCAGCCCACTATAACTATCAGATTAGAGCCACAAGGGAGACTAGACATCTACCAACCCACAACCACTATCAGATTAGAGCCACAAGGGAGACTAGACATCTACCAGCTCACTACAACTAGCAGATTAGAGCCACAAGGGAGACTAGAAATCTACCAACCCACTACCACTATCATATTAGAGCCATAAGGGAGACTAGATATCTAGCACCCCACTACCACTATCAGATTAGAGCCATAAGGGAGACTAGACATCAACCACCACAAAACCACTATCAGATTAGAGCCATAAAGAAGACTAGACATCTACCACCCCACTACCACTATCAGATTAGAGGTATAAAGGAGACTAGACATCTACCAACCCACTACCACTCTCAGATTAGAGCCACAAATGACACTAGACATCTACCACATCTACCACTATCAGATTAGAGCCATAAGGGAGACTAGACATCTAGCACCCCACTACCACTATCAGATTAGAGTTATAAAGGAGACTAGACATCTACCAACCCACTACCACTATAAGATTAGAGCCACAAGGGAGACTAGACATCTACCAGCCCACTACAACTATCAGATTAGAGCCACAAGGGAGACTAGACATCTACCAACCCACAACCACTATCAGATTAGAGCCACAAGGGAGACTAGACATCTACCAGCTCACTACAACTATCAGATTAGAGCCACAAGGGAGACTAGAAATCTACCAACCCACTACCACTATCAGATTAGAGCCATAAGGGAGACTAGACATCTAGCACCCCACTACCACTATCAGATTAGAGCCATAAAGAAGACTAGACATCTACCAGCCCACTACCACTATCAGATTAGAGCCATAAGGGAGACTAGACATCTAGCACCCCACTAACCACTATCAGATTAGAGCCACAAGGGAGATTAGACATCTACCAACCCACAACCACTATCAGATTAGAGCCACAAGGGAGACTAGACATCTACCAGCTCACTACAACTATCAGATTAGAGCCACAAGGGAGACTAGACATCGACCACCTCACTACCACTATCAGATTAGAGTCATAAGGGATACTAGACATCTAGCACCCCACTACCACTATCAGATTAGAGCCATAAAAGAGACTAGACATCTAGCACCCCACTACCACTATCAGATTAGAGCCATTAGAGAGACTAGACATCTACCAGCCCACTACCACTATCAGATTAGAGCCATAAGGGAGACTAGACATCTAGCACCCCACTACCACTATCAGATTAGAGCCATAAAGGAGACTAGACATCAACCACCACAATACCACTATCAGATTAGAGCCATAAAGAAGACTAGACATCTACCACCCCACTACCACTATCAGATTAGAGTTATAAAGGAGACTAGACATCTACCAGCCCACTACCACTATCAGATTAGAGTCATAAGGGATACTAGACATCTAGCACCCCACTACCACTATCAGATTAGAGCCATAAAAGAGACTAGACATCTAGCACCCCACTACCACTATCAGATTAGAGCCATTAGAGAGACTAGACATCTACCAGCCCACTACCACTATCAGATTAGAGCCATAAGGGAGACTAGACATCTAGCACCCCACTACCACTATCAGATTAGAGGCATAAAGGAGACATCTACCAGCCCACTAACACTATCAGATTAGAGCCATAAGGGAGACCAGACATCTAGCACCACAAAACCACTATCAGATTAGAGCCATAAAGAAGACTAGACATCTACCACCCCACTACCACTATCAGATTAGAGCCATTAGGGAGACTAGACATCTACCAGCCCACTACCACTATCAGATTAGAGGCATAAAGGAGACTAGACATCTACCAACCCACTACCACTATCAGATTAGAGCCACAAAGGAGACTAGACATCTACCACATCTACCACTATCAGATTAGAGCCATAAGGGAGACTAGACATCTAGCACCCCACTACCACTATCAGATTAGAGTTATAAAGGAGACTAGACATCTACCAACCCACTACCACTATAAGATTAGAGCCACAAGGGAGACTAGACATCTACCAGCCCACTACAACTATCAGATTAGAGCCACAAGGGAGACTAGACATCTACCAACCCACAACCACTATCAGATTAGAGCCACAAGGGAGACTAGACATCTACCAGCTCACTACAACTATCAGATTAGAGCCACAAGGGAGACTAGAAATCTACCAACCCACTACCACTATCAGATTAGAGCCATAAGGGAGACTAGACATCTAGCACCCCACTACCACTATCAGATTAGAGCCATAAAGAAGACTAGACATCTACCAGCCCACTACCACTATCAGATTAGAGCCATAAGGGAGACTAGACATCTAGCACCCCACTACCACTATCAGATTAGAGCCATAAGGGAGACTAGACATCAACCACCACAAAACCACTATCAGATTAGAGCCATAAAGAAGACTAGACATCTACCACCCCACTACCACTATCAAATTAGAGGTATAAAGGAGACTAGACATCTACCAACCCACTACCACTCTCAGATTAGAGCCACAAATGACACTAGACATCTACCACATCTACCACTATCAGATTAGAGCCATAAAGGAGACTAGACATCAACCACCCCACTACCACTATCAGATTAGAGTTATAAAGGAGACTAGACATCTACCAGCCCACTACCACTATAAGATTAGAGCCACAAGGGAGACTAGACATCTACCAGCCCACTACAACTATCAGATTAGAGCCACAAGGGAGACTAGATATCTACAACCCCACTACCACCATCATATTAGAGCCACAAAGGAGACTAGACATCTACCATATCTACCACTATCAGATTAGAGCCATAAAGGAGACTAGACATCAACCACCACAAAACCACTATCAGATTAGAGCCATAAAGAAGACTAGACATCTACCACCCCACTACCACTATCAGATTAGAGCCATTAGGGAGACTAGACATCAACCACCACAAAACCACTATCAGATTAGAGCCATAAAGAAGACTAGACATCTAGCACCCCACTACCACTATCAGATTAGAGCCATAAGGGAGACTAGACATCTACCAGCCCACTACCACTATCAGATTAGAGTTATAAAGGAGACTAGACATCTACCAGCCCACTACCACTATCAGATTAGAGCCATAAGGGAGACTAGACATCTAGCACCCCACTACCACTATCAGATTAGAGCCATAAGGGAGACTAGACATCTACCAGCCCACTACCACTATCAGATTAGAGGCATAAAGGAGACTAGACATCAACCACCACAAAACCACTATCAGATTAGAGCCATAAAGGAGACTAGACATCTACCAGCCCACTACCACTATCAGATTAGAGCCATTAGGGAGACTAGACATCTACCAGCCCACTACCATTATCAGATTAGAGCCATAAGGGAGACTAGACATCTAGCACCCCACTACCACTATCAGATTAGAGTTATAAAGGAGACTAGACATCTACCAACCCACTACCACTATAAGATTAGAGCCACAAGGGAGACTAGACATCTACCAGCCCACTATAACTATCAGATTAGAGCCACAAGGGAGACTAGACATCTACCAACCCACAACCACTATCAGATTAGAGCCACAAGGGAGACTAGACATCTACCAGCTCACTACAACTAGCAGATTAGAGCCACAAGGGAGACTAGAAATCTACCAACCCACTACCACTATCATATTAGAGCCATAAGGGAGACTAGATATCTAGCACCCCACTACCACTATCAGATTAGAGCCATAAGGGAGACTAGACATCAACCACCACAAAACCACTATCAGATTAGAGCCATAAAGAAGACTAGACATCTACCACCCCACTACCACTATCAGATTAGAGGTATAAAGGAGACTAGACATCTACCAACCCACTACCACTCTCAGATTAGAGCCACAAATGACACTAGACATCTACCACATCTACCACTATCAGATTAGAGCCATAAAGGAGACTAGACATCAACCACCCCACTACCACTATCAGATTAGAGTTATAAAGGAGACTAGACATCTACCAGCCCACTACCACTATAAGATTAGAGCCACAAGGGAGACTAGACATCTACCAGCCCACTACAACTATCAGATTAGAGCCACAAGGGAGACTAGATATCTACAACCCCACTACCACCATCATATTAGAGCCACAAAGGAGACTAGACATCTACCATATCTACCACTATCAGATTAGAGCCATAAAGGAGACTAGACATCAACCACCACAAAACCACTATCAGATTAGAGCCATAAAGGAGACTAGACATCTACCACCCCACTACCACTATCAGATTAGAGCCATTAGGGAGACTAGACATCTACCAGCCCACTACCACTATCAGATTAGAGCCATAAGGGAGACTAGACATCTAGCACCCCACTACCACTATAAGATTAGAGTTATAAAGGAGACTAGACATCTACCAACCCACTACCACTATAAGATTAGAGCCACAAGGGAGACTAGACATCTACCAGCCCACTACAACTATCAGATTAGAGCCACAAGGGAGACTAAACATCTACCAACCCACAACCACTATCAGATTAGAGCCACAAGGGAGACTAGACAACTACCAGCTCACTACAACTATCAGATTAGAGGCATAAAGGAGACTAGACATCTACCAGCCCACTACCACTATCAGATTAGAGTCATACGGGATACTAGATATCTACAACCCCACTACCACCATCAAATTAGAACCACAAAGGAGACTAGACATCTACCACATCTACCACTATCAGATTAGAGCCATAAAGGAGACTAGACATCAACCACCACAAAACCACTATCAGATTAGAGCCATAAAGGAGACTAGACATCTACCACCCCACTACCACTATCAGATTAGAGCCATTAGGGAGACTAGACATCTACCAGCCCACTACCACTATCAGATTAGAGCCATAAGGGAGACTAGACTTCTAGCACCCCACTACCACTATAAGATTAGAGTTATAAAGGAGACTATACATCTACCAACCCACTACCACTATAAGATTAGAGCCATATATGAGACTAGACATCTACCAGCCCACTACAACTATCAGATTAGAGCCACAAGGGAGACTAGACATCTACCATATCTACCACTATCAGATTAGAGCCATAAAGGAGACTAGACATCAACCACCACAAAACCAATATCAGATTAGAGCCATAAAGAAGACTAGACATCTACCACCCCACTATCAGATTAGAGCCATTAGGGAGACTAGACATCAACCACCACAAAACCACTATCAGATTAGATCCATAAAGGAGACTAGACATCTAGCACCCCACTACCACTATCAGATTAGAGCCATAAGGGAGACTAGACATCTACCAGCCCACTACCACTATCAGATTAGAGGCATAAAGGAGACTAGACATCAACCACCACAAAACCACTATCAGATTAGAGCCATAAAGGAGACTAGACATCTACCAGCCCACTACCACTATCAGATTAGAGCCATTAGGGAGACTAGACATCTACCAGCCCACTACCATTATCAGATTAGAGCCACAAGGGAGACTAGACATCTAGCACCCCACTACCACTATCAGATTAGAGTTATAAAGGAGACTAGACATCTACCAACCCACTACCACTATAAGATTAGAGCCACAAGGGAGACTAGACATCTACCAGCCCACTACAACTATCAGATTAGAGCCACAAGGGAGACTAGACATCTACCAACCCACAACCACTATCAGATTAGAGCCACAAGGGAGACTAGACATCTACCAGCTCACTACAACTAGCAGATTAGAGCCACAAGGGAGACTAGAAATCTACCAACCCACTACCACTATCATATTAGAGCCATAAGGGAGACTAGATATCTAGCACCCCACTACCACCCTCAGATTAGAGCCATAAAGAAGACTAGACATCTACCAGCCCACTACCACTATCAGATTAGAGCCATAAGGGAGACTAGACATCTAGCACCCCACTACCACTATCAGATTAGAGCCATAAGGGAGACTAGACATCAACCACCACAAAACCACTATCAGATTAGAGCCATAAAGAAGACTAGACATCTACCACCCCACTACCACTATCAGATTAGAGGTATAAAGGAGACTAGACATCTACCAACCCACTACCACTCTCAGATTAGAGCCACAAAGGACACTAGACATCTACCACATCTACCACTATCAGATTAGAGCCATAAAGGAGACTAGACATCAACCACCCCACTACCACTATCAGATTAGAGTTATAAAGGAGACTAGACATCTACCAGCCCACTACCACTATCAGATTAGAGCCATTAGGGAGACTAGACATCTACCAGCCCACTACCATTATCAGATTAGAGCCATAAGGGAGACTAGACATCTAGCATCCCACTACCACTATCAGATTAGAGTTATAAAGGAGACTAGACATCTACCAACCCACTACCACTATAAGATTAGAGCCACAAGGGAGACTAGACATCTACCAGCCCACTACAACTATCAGATTAGAGCCATTAGGGAGACTAGACATCTACCAGCCCACTACCACTATCAGATTAGAGTTATAAAGGAGACTAGACATCTACCAACCCACTACAACTATCAGATTAGAGCCACAAGGGAGACTAGATATCTACAACCCCACTACCACCATCATATTAGAGCCACAAAGGAGACTAGACATCTACCATATCTACCACTATCAGATTAGAGCCATAAAGGAGACTAGACATCAACCACCACAAAACCACTATCAGATTAGAGCCATAAAGGAGACTAGACATCTACCACCCCACTACCACTATCAGATTAGAGCCATTAGGGAGACTAGACATCTACCAGCCCACTACCACTATCAGATTAGAGCCATAAGGGAGACTAGACATCTAGCACCCCACTACCACTATAAGATTAGAGTTATAAAGGAGACTAGACATCTACCAACCCACTACCACTATAAGATTAGAGCCACAAGGGAGACTAGACATCTACCAGCCCACTACAACTATCAGATTAGAGCCACAAGGGAGACTAGACATCTACCAACCCACAACCACTATCAGATTAGAGCCACAAGGGAGACTAGACAACTACCAGCTCACTACAACTATCAGATTAGAGGCATAAAGGAGACTAGACATCTACCAGCCCACTACCACTATCAGATTAGAGTCATACGGGATACTAGATATCTACAACCCCACTACCACCATCAAATTAGAACCACAAAGGAGACTAGACATCTACCACATCTACCACTATCAGATTAGAGCCATAAAGGAGACTAGACATCAACCACCACAAAACCACTATCAGATTAGAGCCATAAAGGAGACTAGACATCTACCACCCCACTACCACTATCAGATTAGAGCCATTAGGGAGACTAGACATCTACCAGCCCACTACCACTATCAGATTAGAGCCATAAGGGAGACTAGACTTCTAGCACCCCACTACCACTATAAGATTAGAGTTATAAAGGAGACTATACATCTACCAACCCACTACCACTATAAGATTAGAGCCATATATGAGACTAGACATCTACCAGCCCACTACAACTATCAGATTAGAGCCACAAGGGAGACTAGACATCTACCATATCTACCACTATCAGATTAGAGCCATAAAGGAGACTAGACATCAACCACCACAAAACCAATATCAGATTAGAGCCATAAAGAAGACTAGACATCTACCACCCCACTATCAGATTAGAGCCATTAGGGAGACTAGACATCAACCACCACAAAACCACTATCAGATTAGAGCCATAAAGGAGACTAGACATCTAGCACCCCACTACCACTATCAGATTAGAGCCATAAGGGAGACTAGACATCTACCAGCCCACTACCACTATCAGATTAGAGGCATAAAGGAGACTAGACATCAACCACCACAAAACCACTATCAGATTAGAGCCATAAAGGAGACTAGACATCTACCAGCCCACTACCACTATCAGATTAGAGCCATTAGGGAGACTAGACATCTACCAGCCCACTACCATTATCAGATTAGAGCCACAAGGGAGACTAGACATCTAGCACCCCACTACCACTATCAGATTAGAGTTATAAAGGAGACTAGACATCTACCAACCCACTACCACTATAAGATTAGAGCCACAAGGGAGACTAGACATCTACCAGCCCACTACAACTATCAGATTAGAGCCACAAGGGAGACTAGACATCTACCAACCCACAACCACTATCAGATTAGAGCCACAAGGGAGACTAGACATCTACCAGCTCACTACAACTAGCAGATTAGAGCCACAAGGGAGACTAGAAATCTACCAACCCACTACCACTATCATATTAGAGCCATAAGGGAGACTAGATATCTAGCACCCCACTACCACCCTCAGATTAGAGCCATAAAGAAGACTAGACATCTACCAGCCCACTACCACTATCAGATTAGAGCCATAAGGGAGACTAGACATCTAGCACCCCACTACCACTATCAGATTAGAGCCATAAAGGAGACTAGACATCAACCACCACAAAACCACTATCAGATTAGAGCCATAAAGAAGACTAGACATCTACCACCCCACTACCACTATCAGATTAGAGGTATAAAGGAGACTAGACATCTACCAACCCACTACCACTCTCAGATTAGAGCCACAAAGGACACTAGACATCTACCACATCTACCACTATCAGATTAGAGCCATAAAGGAGACTAGACATCAACCACCCCACTACCACTATCAGATTAGAGTTATAAAGGAGACTAGACATCTACCAGCCCACTACCACTATCAGATTAGAGCCATTAGGGAGACTAGACATCTACCAGCCCACTACCATTATCAGATTAGAGCCATAAGGGAGACTAGACATCTAGCATCCCACTACCACTATCAGATTAGAGTTATAAAGGAGACTAGACATCTACCAACCCACTACCACTATAAGATTAGAGCCACAAGGGAGACTAGACATCTACCAGCCCACTACAACTATCAGATTAGAGCCATTAGGGAGACTAGACATCTACCAGCCCACTACCACTATCAGATTAGAGTTATAAAGGAGACTAGACATCTACCAACCCACTACAACTATCAGATTAGAGCCATTAGGGAGACTAGACATCTACCAGCCCACTACCACTATCAGATTAGAGTTATAAAGGTGACTAGACATCTACCACCCCACTACCACTATCAGATTAGAGTCATAAGGGATACTAGATATCTACAACCCCACTACCACCATCATATTAGAGCCACAAAGGAGACTAGACATATTCCACATCTACCACTATCAGATTAGAGCCATAAAGGAGACTAGACATCAACCACCACAAAACCACTATCAGATTAGAGCCATAAAGGAGACTAGACATCTACCAGCCCACTACCACTATCAGATTAGAGCCATAAAGGAGACTAGATATCTACCAACCCACTACCACTATAAGATTAGAGCCACAAGGGAGATTAGACATCTACCAACCCACAACCACTATCAGATTACAGCCACAAGGTAGACTAGACATCTACCAGCTCATTACAACTATCAGATTAGAGCCATAAGGGAGACTAGACTTCTAGCACCCCACTACCACTATAAGATTAGAGTTATAAAGGAGACTATACATCTACCAACCCACTACCACTATAAGATTAGAGCCATATATGAGACTAGACATCTACCAGCCCACTACAACTATCAGATTAGAGCCACAAGGGAGACTAGACATCTACCATATCTACCACTATCAGATTAGAGCCATAAAGGAGACTAGACATCAACCACCACAAAACCAATATCAGATTAGAGCCATAAAGAAGACTAGACATCTACCACCCCACTATCAGATTAGAGCCATTAGGGAGACTAGACATCAACCACCACAAAACCACTATCAGATTAGAGCCATAAAGGAGACTAGACATCTAGCACCCCACTACCACTATCAGATTAGAGCCATAAGGGAGACTAGACATCTACCAGCCCACTACCACTATCAGATTAGAGGCATAAAGGAGACTAGACATCAACCACCACAAAACCACTATCAGATTAGAGCCATAAAGGAGACTAGACATCTACCAGCCCACTACCACTATCAGATTAGAGCCATTAGGGAGACTAGACATCTACCAGCCCACTACCATTATCAGATTAGAGCCACAAGGGAGACTAGACATCTAGCACCCCACTACCACTATCAGATTAGAGTTATAAAGGAGACTAGACATCTACCAACCCACTACCACTATAAGATTAGAGCCACAAGGGAGACTAGACATCTACCAGCCCACTACAACTATCAGATTAGAGCCACAAGGGAGACTAGACATCTACCAACCCACAACCACTATCAGATTAGAGCCACAAGGGAGACTAGACATCTACCAGCTCACTACAACTAGCAGATTAGAGCCACAAGGGAGACTAGAAATCTACCAACCCACTACCACTATCATATTAGAGCCATAAGGGAGACTAGATATCTAGCACCCCACTACCACCCTCAGATTAGAGCCATAAAGAAGACTAGACATCTACCAGCCCACTACCACTATCAGATTAGAGCCATAAGGGAGACTAGACATCTAGCACCCCACTACCACTATCAGATTAGAGCCATAAGGGAGACTAGACATCAACCACCACAAAACCACTATCAGATTAGAGCCATAAAGAAGACTAGACATCTACCACCCCACTACCACTATCAGATTAGAGGTATAAAGGAGACTAGACATCTACCAACCCACTACCACTCTCAGATTAGAGCCACAAAGGAGACTAGACATCTACCACATCTACCACTATCAGATTAGAGCCATAAAGGAGACTAGACATCAACCACCCCACTACCACTATCAGATTAGAGTTATAAAGGAGACTAGACATCTACCAGCCCACTACCACTATCAGATTAGAGCCATTAGGGAGACTAGACATCTACCAGCCCACTACCATTATCAGATTAGAGCCATAAGGGAGACTAGACATCTAGCATCCCACTACCACTATCAGATTAGAGTTATAAAGGAGACTAGACATCTACCAACCCACTACCACTATAAGATTAGAGCCACAAGGGAGACTAGACATCTACCAGCCCACTACAACTATCAGATTAGAGCCATTAGGGAGACTAGACATCTACCAGCCCACTACCACTATCAGATTAGAGTTATAAAGGAGACTAGACATCTACCAACCCACTACAACTATCAGATTAGAGCCATTAGGGAGACTAGACATCTACCAGCCCACTACCACTATCAGATTAGAGTTATAAAGGTGACTAGACATCTACCACCCCACTACCACTATCAGATTAGAGTCATAAGGGATACTAGATATCTACAACCCCACTACCACCATCATATTAGAGCCACAAAGGAGACTAGACATATTCCACATCTACCACTATCAGATTAGAGCCATAAAGGAGACTAGACATCAACCACCACAAAACCACTATCAGATTAGAGCCATAAAGGAGACTAGACATCTACCAGCCCACTACCACTATCAGATTAGAGCCATAAAGGAGACTAGACATCTACCAACCCACTACCACTATAAGATTAGAGCCACAAGGGAGATTAGACATCTACCAACCCACAACCACTATCAGATTACAGCCACAAGGTAGACTAGACATCTACCAGCTCATTACAACTATCAGATTAGAGCCACAAGGGAGACTAGACATCTAGCACCCCACTACCACTATCAGATTAGAGGCATAAAGGAGACTAGACATCTACCAACCCACTACCACTATCAGATTAGAGCCACAAAGGAGACTAGACATCTACCACATCTACCACTATCACATTAGAGCCATAAAGGAAACTAGACATCTACCAACCCACTACCACTATAAGATTAGAGCCATAAGGGAGACTAGACATCTACCAGCCCACTACCACTATCAGATTAGATCCATAAGGGAGACTAAATATCTACGACCCCACTACCACCATCATATTAGAGCCACAAAAGAGACTAGACATCTACCTCATCTACCACCATCAGATTAGAGCCATAAAGGAGACTAGACATCAACCACCACAAAACCACTATCAGATTAGAGCCATAAAGGAGACTTGACATCTACCACCCCACTACCACTATCAGATTAGAGCCATAAAGGAGACTAGACATCTAGCACCCCACTACCACTATAAGATTAGAGTTAGAAAGGAGACTAGACATCTACCAACCCACTACTACTATAAGATTAGAGCCACAAGGGAGACTAGACATCTACCAGCCCACTACAACTATCAGATTAGAGCCACAAGGGAGACTAGACATCTACCAACCCACAACCACTATCAGATTAGAGCCATAAGGGAGACTAGAAATCTACCAACCCACTATCACTATCAGATTAGAGCCATAAGGGAGACTAGATATCTACGACCCCACTACCACCATCATATTAGAGCCACAAAGGAGACTAGACATCTACCATATCTACCACTATCAGATTAGAGCCATAAAGGAGACTAGACATCAACCACCACAAAACCACTATCAGATTAGAGCCATAAAGAAAACTAGACATCTACCAGCCCACTACCACTATCAGATTAGAGCCATAAGGGAGACTAGACATCTAGCACCCCACTACCACTATCAGATTAGAGCCATAAGGGAGACTAGACATCAACCACCACAAAACCACTATCAGATTAGAGCCATAAAGAAGACTAGACATCTACCACCCCACTACCACTATCAGATTAGAGGTATAAAGGAGACTAGACATCTACCAACCCACTACCACTCTCAGATTAGAGCCACAAAGGACACTAGACATCTACCACATCTACCACTATCAGATTAGAGCCATAAAGGAGACTAGACATCAACCACCCCACTACCACTATCAGATTAGAGTTATAAAGGAGACTAGACATCTACCAGCCCACTACCACTATCAGATTAGAGCCATTAGGGAGACTAGACATCTACCAGCCCACTACCATTATCAGATTAGAGCCATAAGGGAGACTAGACATCTAGCATCCCACTACCACTATCAGATTAGAGCCATAAAGGAGACTAGACATCTACCAACCCACTACCACTATAAGATTAGAGCCACAAGGGAGACTAGACATCTACCAGCCCACTACAACTATCAGATTAGAGCCATTAGGGAGACTAGACATCTACCAGCCCACTACCACTATCAGATTAGAGTTATAAAGGAGACTAGACATCTACCAACCCACTACAACTATCAGATTAGAGCCATTAGGGAGACTAGACATCTACCAGCCCACTACCACTATCAGATTAGAGTTATAAAGGTGACTAGACATCTACCACCCCACTACCACTATCAGATTAGAGTCATAAGGGATACTAGATATCTACAACCCCACTACCACCATCATATTAGAGCCACAAAGGAGACTAGACATATTCCACATCTACCACTATCAGATTAGAGCCATAAAGGAGACTAGACATCAACCACCACAAAACCACTATCAGATTAGAGCCATAAAGGAGACTAGACATCTACCAGCCCACTACCACTATCAGATTAGAGCCATAAAGGAGACTAGACATCTACCAACCCACTACCACTATAAGATTAGAGCCACAAGGGAGATTAGACATCTACCAACCCACAACCACTATCAGATTACAGCCACAAGGTAGACTAGACATCTACCAGCTCATTACAACTATCAGATTAGAGCCACAAGGGAGACTAGACATCTAGCACCCCACTACCACTATCAGATTAGAGGCATAAAGGAGACTAGACATCTACCAACCCACTACCACTATCAGATTAGAGCCACAAAGGAGACTAGACATCTACCACATCTACCACTATCAGATTAGAGCCATAAAGGAAACTAGACATCTACCAACCCACTACCACTATAAGATTAGAGCCATAAGGGAGACTAGACATCTACCAGCCCACTACCACTATCAGATTAGATCCATAAGGGAGACTAGATATCTACGACCCCACTACCACCATCATATTAGAGCCACAAAAGAGACTAGACATCTACCTCATCTACCACCATCAGATTAGAGCCATAAAGGAGACTAGACATCAACCACCACAAAACCACTATCAGATTAGAGCCATAAAGGAGACTTGACATCTACCACCCCACTACCACTATCAGATTAGAGCCATAAAGGAGACTAGACATCTAGCACCCCACTACCACTATAAGATTAGAGTTAGAAAGGAGACTAGACATCTACCAACCCACTACTACTATAAGATTAGAGCCACAAGGGAGACTAGACATCTACCAGCCCACTACAACTATCAGATTAGAGCCACAAGGGAGACTAGACATCTACCAACCCACAACCACTATCAGATTAGAGCCACAAGGGAGACTAGACATCTACCATATCTACCACTATCAGATTAGAGCCATAAAGGAGACTAGACATCAACCACCACAAAACCACTATCAGATTAGAGCCATAAAGAAGACTAGACATCTACCGCCCCACTACCACTATCAGATTAGAGCCATTAGGAAGACTAGACATCTAGCACCCCACTACCACTATCAGATTAGAGCCATAAGGGAGACTAGACATCTACCAGCCCACTACCACTATCAGATTAGAGTTATAAAGGAGACTAGACATCTACCAGCCCACTACCACTATCAGATTAGATCCATAAGGGAGACTAGACATCTAGCACCCCACTACAACTATCAGATTTGAGCCATAAGGGAGACTAGACATCTACCAGCCCACTACCACTATCAGATTAGAGGCATAAAGGAGACTAGACATCTACCAACCCACTACCACTATCAGATTAGAGCCACAAAGGAGACTAGACATCTACCACATCTACCACTATCAGATTAGAGCCATAAAGGAGACTAGACATCAACCACCCCACTACCACTATCAGATTAGAGTTATAAAGGAGACTAGACATCTACCAACCCACTACCACTATAAGATTAGAGCCACAAGGGAGACTAGACATCTACCAGCCCACTACAACTATCAGATTAGAGTCACAAGGGAGACTAGACATCTACCAGCCCACTACCATTATCAGATTAGAGTTATAAAGGAGACTAGACATCTACCAACCCAGTACCACTATCAGATTAGAGTTATAAAGGAGACTATACATCTACCAACCCACTACACCTATCAGATTAGAGCCATTAGGGAGACTAGACATCTACCAGCCCACTACCACTATCAGATTAGAGTTATAAAGGAGACTATACATCTACCAACCCACTACAACTATCAGATTAGAGCCATTAGGGAGACTAGACATCTACCACCCCACTACCACTATCAGATTAGAGTCATAAGGGATACTAGATATCTACAACCCCACTACCACCATCATATTAGAGCCACAAAGGAGACTAGACATATTCCACATCTACCACTATCAGATTAGAGCCATAAAGGAGACTAGACATCAACCACCACAAAACCACTATCAGATTAGAGCCATAAAGGAGACTAGACATCTACCAGCCCACTACCACTATCAGATTAGAGCCATAAAGGAGACTAGACATCTACCAGCCCACTACCACTATCAGATTAGAGTTATAAAGGAGACTAGACATCTACCAACCCACTACCACTATAAGATTAGAGCCACAAGGGAGATTAGACATCTACCAACCCACAACCACTATCAGATTACAGCCACAAGGGAGACTAGACATCTACCAGCTCACTACAACTATCAGATTAGAGCCACACGGGAGACTAGACATCTAGCACCCCACTACCACTATCAGATTAGAGGCATAAAGGAGACTAGACATCTACCAACCCACTACCACTATCAGATTAGAGCCACAAAGGAGACTAGACATCTACCACATCTACCACTATCAGATTAGAGCCATAAAGGAGACTAGACATCTACCAACCCACTACCACTATCAGATTAGAGCCACAAGGGAGACTAGACATCTACCAGCCCACTACAACTATCCGATTAGAGCCACAAGGGAGACTAGACATATACCAACCCACTACCATTATCAGATTAGAGTTATAAATGAGACTAGACATCTACCAACCCAGTACCACTATCAGATTAGAGCCATAAAGGAGACTAGACATCTACCAACCCACTACAACTATCAGATTAGAGCCATTAGGGAGACTAGACATCTACCAGCCCACTACCACTATCAGATTAGAGTTATAAAGGTGACTAGACATCGACCACCCCACTACCACTATCAGATTAGAGTCATAAGGGATACTAGATATCTACAACCCCACTACCACCATCATATTAGAGCCACAAAGGAGACTAGACATATTCCACATCTACCACTATCAGATTAGAGCCATAAAGGAGACTAGACATGCACCAGCCCACTACCACTATCAGATTAGATCCATAAAGGAGACTAGACATCTACCAGCCCACTACCACTATCAGATTAGAGTTATAAAGGAGACTAGACATCTACCAACCCACTACCACTATAAGATTAGAGCCACAAGGGAGACTAGACATCTACCAACCCACAACCACTATCAGATTACAGCCACAAGGGAGACTAGACATCTACCAGCTCACTACAACTATCAGATTAGAGCCACAAGGGAGACTAGACATCGACCACCTCACTACCACTATAAGATTAGAGCCATAAGGGAGAATAGAAATCTACGACCCCACTACCACCATCATATTAGAGCCACAAAGGAGACTAGACATCTACCATATCTACCACTATCAGATTAGAGCCATAAAGGAGACTAGACATCAACCACCACAATACCACTATCAGATTAGAGCCATAAAGAAGACTAGACATCTACCACCCCACTACCACTATCAGATTAGAGCCATTAGGGAGACTAGACATCTACCAGCCCACTACCACTATCAGATTAGAGCCATAAGGGAGACTAGACATCTAGCACCCCACTACCACTATAAGATTAGAGTTATAAAGGAGACTAGACATCTACCAACCCACTACCACTATAAGATTAGAGCCACAAGGGAGACTAGACATCTACCAGCCCACTACAACTATCATATTAGAGCCACAAGGGAGACTAGACATCTACCAACCCACAACCACTATCAGATTAGAGCCACAAGGGAGACTAGACATCTACCATATCTACCACTATCAGATTAGAGCCATAAAGGAGACTAGACATCAACCACCACAAAACCACTATCAGATTAGAGCCATAAAGAAGACTAGACATCTACCACCCCACTACCACTATCAGATTAGAGCCATTAGGGAGACTAGACATCAACCACCACAAAACCACTATCAGATTAGAGCCATAAAGAAGACTAGACATCTACCACCCCACTACCACTATCAGATTAGAGCCATTAGGGAGACTAGACATCTACCAACCCACAACCACTATCAGATTAGAGCCACAAGGGAGACTAGACAACTACCAGCTCACTACAACTATCAAATTAGAGGCATAAAGGAGACTAGACATCTACCAGCCCACTACCACTATCAGATTAGAGTCATACGGGATACTAGATATCTACAACCCCACTACCACCATCATATTAGAACCACAAAGGAGACTAGACATCTACCACATCTACCACTATCAGATTAGAGCCATAAAGGAGACTAGACATCAACCACCACAAAACCACTATCAGATTAGAGCCATAAAGGAGACTTGACATCTACCACCCCACTACCACTATCAGATTAGAGCCATTAGGGAGACTAGACATCTACCAGCCCACTACCACTATCAGATTAGAGCCATAAGGGAGACTAGACATCTAGCACCCCACTACCACTAAAAGATTAGAGTTATAAAGGAGACTAGACATCTACCAGCTATCAGATTCAGATTAGAGCCATAAGGGAGACTAGACATCTAGCACCCCACTACCACTATCAGATTAGAGCCATAAGGGAGACTAGACATCTACCAGCCCACTACCACTATCAGATTAGAGGCATAAAGGAGACTAGACATCTACCAACCCACTACCACTATCAGATTAGAGCCACAAAGGAGACTAGACATCTACCAGCCCACTACCACTATCAGATTAGAGCCATAAGGGAGACTAGACATCTAGCACCCCACTACCACTATCAGATAAGAGTTATAAAGGAGACTAGACATCTACCAACCCACTACCACTATAAGATTAGAGCCACAAGGGAGACTAGACATCTACCAGCCCACTACAACTATCAGATTAGAGCCACAAGGGAGACTAGACATCTACCAGCCCACTACCATTATCAGATTAGAGTTATAAAGGAGACTAGACATCTACCAACCCAGTACCACTATCAGATTAGAGCCATAAAGGAGACTAGACATCTACCAACCCACTACAACTATCAGATTAGAGCCATTAGGGAGACTAGACATCTACCAGCCCACTACCACTATCAGATTAGAGTTATAAAGGAGACTAGACATCTACCAACCTACTACAACTATCAGATTAGAGCCATTAGGGAGACTAGACATCTACCAGCCCACTACCACTATCAGATTAGAGTCATACGGGATACTAGATATCTACAACCCCACTACCACCATCATATTAGAACCACAAAGGAGACTAGACATCTACCACATCTACCACCATCAGATTAGAGCCATAAAGGAGACTAGACATCTACCAGCCCACTACCACTATCAGATTAGAGCCATAAGGGAGACTAGACATCTAGCACCCCACTACCACTATCAGATTAGAGTTATAAAGGAGACTAGACATCTACCAGCCCACTACCACTATCAGATTAGAGTCATACGGGATACTAGATATCTACAACCCCACTACCACTATCAGATTAGAGTTATAAAGGAGACTAGACATCTACCAACCCACTACCACTATAAGATTAGAGCCACAAGGGAGACTAGACATCTACCAGCCCACTACAACTATCAGATTAGAGCCACAAGGGAGACTAGACATCTACCAACCCACAACCACTATCAGATTAGAGTTATAAAGGAGACTAGACATCTACCAACCCACTACCACTATAAGATTAGAGCCACAAGGGAGACTAGACATCTACCAGCCCACTACCACTATCAGATTAGAGTCATACGGGATACTAGATATCTACAACCCCACTACCACCATCATATTAGAGCCACAAAGGAGACTAGACATCTACCACATCTACCACTATCAGATTAGAGCCATAAAGGAGACTAGACATCAACCACCACAAAACCACTATCAGATTAGAGCCATAAAGGAGACTTGACATCTACCACCCCACTAACACTATCAGATTAGAGCCATTAGGGAGACTAGACATCTACCAGCCCACTACCACTATCAGATTAGAGCCATAAGGGAGACTAGACATCTAGCACCCCACTACCACTATAAGATTAGAGTTATAAAGGAGACTAGACATCTACCAACCCACTACCACTATAAGATTAGAGCCACAAGGCAGACTAGACATCTACCAGCCCACTACAACTATCAGATTAGAGCCACAAGGGAGACTAGACATCTACCAACCCACAACCACTATCAGATTAGAGCCACAAGGGAGACTAGACATCTACCAGCTCACTACAACTATCAGATTAGAGCCACAAGGGAGACTAGACATCGACCACCTCACTACCACTAGAAGATTAGAGCCATACGGGAGACTAGAATTCTACCAACCCACTACCACTATCAGATTAGAGCCATAAGGGAGACTAGATATCTACGACCCCACTACCACCATCATATTAGAGCCACAAAGGAGACTAGACATCTACCATATCTACCACTATCAGATTAGAGCCATAAAGAAGACTAGACATCTACCACCCCACTACCACTATCAGATTAGAGTTATAAAGGAGACTAGACATCTACCAGCCCACTACCACTATCAGATTAGAGTCATAAGGGATACTATATATCTACAACCCCACTACCACCATCATATTAGAGCCACAAAGGAGACTAGACATCTACCATATCTACCACTATCAGATTAGAGCCATAAAGGAGACTAGACATCAACCACCACAAAACCACTATCAGATTAGAGCCATAAAGAAGACTAGACATCTACAACCCCACTACAACTATCAGAATAGAGCCATAAGGGAGACTAGACATCTAGCACCCCACTACCACTATCAGATTAGAGTCATAAGGGAGACTAGACATCTAGCACCCCACTACCACTATCAGATTAGAGCCATAAAAGAGACTAGACATCTAGCACCCCACTACCACTATCATATTAGAGCCATTAGAGAGACTAGACATCTACCAGCCCACTACCACTATCAGATTAGAGCCATAAGGGAGACTAGACATCTAGCACCCCACTACCACTATCAGATTAGAGGCATAAAGGAGACATCTACCAGCCCACTACCACTATCAGATTAGAGCCATAAGGGAGACCAGACATCTAGCACCCCACTACCACTATCAGATTAGAGCCATAAGGGAGACTAGACATCAACCACCACAAAACCACTATCAGATTAGAGCCATAAAGAAGACTAGACATCTACCACCCCACTACCACTATCAGATTAGAGCCATTAGGGAGACTAGACATCTACCAGCCCACTACCACTATCAGATTAGAGGCATAAAGGAGACTAGACATCTACCAACCCACTACCACTATCAGATTAGAGCCACAAAGGAGACTAGACATCTACCACATCTACCACTATCAGATTAGAGCCATAAGGGAGACTAGACATCTAGCACCCCACTACCACTATCAGATTAGAGTTATAAAGGAGACTAGACATCTACCAACCCACTACCACTATAAGATTAGAGCCACAAGGGAGACTAGACATCTACCAGCCCACTACAACTATCAGATTAGAGCCACAAGGGAGACTAGACATCTACCAACCCACAACCACTATCAGATTAGAGTCATACGGGATACTAGATATCTACAACCCCACTACCACCATCATATTAGAACCACAAAGGAGACTAGACATCTACCACATCTACCACTATCAGATTAGAGCCATAAAGGAGACTAGACATCAACCACCACAAAACCACTATCAGATTAGAGCCATAAAGGAGACTTGACATCTACCACCCCACTAACACTATCAGATTAGAGCCATTAGGGAGACTAGACATCTACCAGCCCACTACCACTATCAGATTAGAGCCATAAGGGAGACTAGACATCTAGCACCCCACTACCACTATAAGATTAGAGTTATAAAGGAGACTAGACATCTACCAACCCACTACCACTATAAGATTAGAGCCACAAGGCAGACTAGACATCTACCAGCCCACTACAACTATCAGATTAGAGCCACAAGGGAGACTAGACATCTACCAACCCACAACCACTATCAGATTAGAGCCACAAGGGAGACTAGACATCTACCAGCTCACTACAACTATCAGATTAGAGCCACAAGGGAGACTAGACATCGACCACCTCACTACCACTAGAAGATTAGAGCCATACGGGAGACTAGAAATCTACCAACCCACTACCACTATCAGATTAGAGCCATAAGGGAGACTAGATATCTACGACCCCACTACCACCATCATATTAGAGCCACAAAGGAGACTAGACATCTACCATATCTACCACTATCAGATTAGAGCCATAAAGAAGACTAGACATCTACCACCCCACTACCACTATCAGATTAGAGTTATAAAGGAGACTAGACATCTACCAGCCCACTACCACTATCAGATTAGAGTCATAAGGGATACTATATATCTACAACCCCACTACCACCATCATATTAGAGCCACAAAGGAGACTAGACATCTACCATATCTACCACTATCAGATTAGAGCCATAAAGGAGACTAGACATCAACCACCACAAAACCACTATCAGATTAGAGCCATAAAGAAGACTAGACATCTACCACCCCACTACAACTATCAGAATAGAGCCATAAGGGAGACTAGACATCTAGCACCCCACTACCACTATCAGATTAGAGTCATAAGGGAGACTAGACATCTAGCACCCCACTACCACTATCAGATTAGAGCCATAAAAGAGACTAGACATCTAGCACCCCACTACCACTATCATATTAGAGCCATTAGAGAGACTAGACATCTACCAGCCCACTACCACTATCAGATTAGAGCCATAAGGGAGACTAGACATCTAGCACCCCACTACCACTATCAGATTAGAGGCATAAAGGAGACATCTACCAGCCCACTACCACTATCAGATTAGAGCCATAAGGGAGACCAGACATCTAGCACCCCACTACCACTATCAGATTAGAGCCATAAGGGAGACTAGACATCAACCACCACAAAACCACTATCAGATTAGAGCCATAAAGAAGACTAGACATCTACCACCCCACTACCACTATCAGATTAGAGCCATTAGGGAGACTAGACATCTACCAGCCCACTACCACTATCAGATTAGAGGCATAAAGGAGACTAGACATCTACCAACCCACTACCACTATCAGATTAGAGCCACAAAGGAGACTAGACATCTACCACATCTACCACTATCAGATTAGAGCCATAAGGGAGACTAGACATCTAGCACCCCACTACCACTATCAGATTAGAGTTATAAAGGAGACTAGACATCTACCAACCCACTACCACTATAAGATTAGAGCCACAAGGGAGACTAGACATCTACCAGCCCACTACAACTATCAGATTAGAGCCACAAGGGAGACTAGACATCTACCAACCCACAACCACTATCAGATTAGAGCCACAAGGGAGACTAGACATCTACCAGCTCACTACAACTATCAGATTAGAGCCACAAGGGAGACTAGAAATCTACCAACCCACTACCACTATCAGATTAGAGCCATAAGGGAGACTAGACATCTAGCACCCCACTACCACTATCAGATTAGAGCCATAAAGAAGACTAAACATCTACCAGCCCACTACCACTATCAGATTAGAGCCATAAGGGAGACTAGACATCTAGCACCCCACTACCACTATCAGATTAGAGCCATAAGGGAGACTAGACATCAACCACCACAAAACCACTATCAGATTAGAGCCATAAAGAAGACTAGACATCTACCACCCCACTACCACTATCAGATTAGAGGTATAAAGGAGACTAGACATCTACCAACCCACTACCACTCTCAGATTAGAGCCACAAGGGAGACTAGACATCTACCAGCCCACTACAACTATCAGATTAGAGCCACAAGGGAGACTAGACATCTACCAGCCCACTACCATTATCAGATTAGAGTTATAAAGGGAGACTAGACATCTACCAACCCAGTACCACTATCAGATTAGAGCCATAAAGGAGACTAGACATCTACCAACCCACTACAACTATCAGATTAGAGCCATTAGGGAGACTAGACATCTACCAGCGCACTACCACTATCAGATTAGAGTTATAAAGGAGACTAGACATCTACCAACCCACTACAACTATCAGATTAGAGCCATTAGGGAGACTAGACATCTACCAGCCCACTACCACTATCAGATTAGAGTTATAAAGGTGACTAGACATCTACCACCCCACTACCACTATCAGATTAGAGTCATAAGGGATACTAGATATCTACAACCCCACTACCACCATCATTAGAGCCACAAAGGAGACTAGACATCCACCACATCTACCACCATCAGATTAGAGCCATAAAGGAGACTAGACATCAACCACCACAAAACCACTATCAGATTAGAGCCATAAAGGAGACTAGACATCTACCAGCCCACTACCACTATCAGATTAGAGCCATAAGGGAGACTAGACATCTAGCACCCCACTACCACTATCAGATTAGAGTTATAAAGGAGACTAGACATCTACCAACCCACTACCACTAACAGATTAGAGTTATAATGGAGACTAGACATCTACCAGCCCACTACCACTATCAAATTAGAGTCATACGGGATACTAGATATCTACAACCCCACTACCACTATCAGATTAGAGTTATAAAGGAGACTAGACATCTACCAACCCACTACCACTATAAGATTAGAGCCACAAGGGAGACTAGACATCTACCAGCCCACTACAACTATCAGATTAGAGCCACAAGGGAGACTAGACATCTACCAACCCACAACCACTATCAGATTAGAGTTATAAAGGAGACTAGACATCTACCAACCCACTACCACTATAAGATTAGAGCCACAAGGCTAGACTAGACATCTACCAGCCCACTACCACTATCAGATTAGAGTCATACGGGATACTAGATATCTACAACCCCACTACCACCATCATATTAGAACCACAAAGGAGACTAGACATCTACCACATCTACCACTATCAGATTAGAGCCATAAAGGAGACTAGACATCAACCACCACAAAACCACTATCAGATTAGAGCCATAAAGGAGACTTGACATCTACCATCCCACTACCACTATCAGATTAGAGTTATAAAGGAGACTAGACATCTACCACCCCACTACCACTATCAGATTAGAGCCATTAGGGAGACTAGACATCTACCATCCCACTACCACTATCAGATTAGAGCCATAAGGGAGACTAGACATCTAGCACCCCACTACCACTATAAGATTAGAGTTATAAAGGAGACTAGACATCTACCAACCCACTATCACTATAAGATTAGAGCCACAAGGCAGACTAGACATCTACCAGCCCACTACAACTATCAGATTAGAGCCACAAGGGAGACTAGACATCTACCAACCCACAACCACTATCAGATTAGAGCCACAAGGGAGACTAGACATCTACCAGCTCACTACAACTATCAGATTAGAGCCACAAGGGAGACTAGACATCGACCACCTCACTACCACTAGAAGATTAGAGCCATAAGGGAGACTAGAAATCTACCAGCCCACTACCACTATCAGATTAGAGTCATAAGGGATACTAGATATCTACAACCCCACTACCACCATCATATTAGAGCCACAAAGGAGACTAGACATCTACCATATCTACCACTATCAGATTAGAGCCATAAAGGAGACTAGACATCAACCACCACAAAACCACTATCAGATTAGAGCCATAAAGAAGACTAGACATCTACCACCCCACTACAACTATCAGAATAGAGCCATAAGGGAGACTAGACATCTAGCACCCCACTACCACTATCAGATTAGAGCCATAAGGGAGACTAGACATCTAGCACCCCACTACCACTATCAGATTAGAGCCATAAAAGAGACTAGACATCTAGCACCCCACTACCACTATCAGATTAGAGCCATTAGAGAGACTAGACATCTACCAGCCCACTACCACTATCAGATTAGAGCCATACGGGAGACCAGACATCTAGCACCACAAAACCACTATCAGATTAGAGCCATAAAGAAGACTAGACATCTACCACCCCACTACCACTATCAGATTAGAGCCATTAGGGAGACTAGACATCTACCAGCCCACTACCACTATCAGATTAGAGGCATAAAGGAGACTAGACATCTACCAACCCACTACCACTATCAGATTAGAGCCACAAAGGAGACTAGACATCTACCACATCTACCACTATCAGATTAGAGCCATAAGGGAGACTAGACATCTAGCACCCCACTACCACTATCAGATTAGAGTTATAAAGGAGACTAGACATCTACCAACCCACTACCACTATAAGATTAGAGCCACAAGGGAGACTAGACATCTACCAGCCCACTACAACTATCAGATTAGAGCCACAAGGGAGACTAGACATCTAGCACCCCACTACCACTATCAGATTAGAGCCATAAAGAAGACTAGACATCTACCAGCCCACTACCACTATCAGATTAGAGCCATAAGGGAGACTAGACATCTAGCACCCCACTACTACTATCAGATTAGAGCCATAAGGGAGACTAGACATCAACCACCACAAAACCACTATCAGATTAGAGCCATAAAGAAGACTAGACATCTACCACCCCACTACCACTATCAAATTAGAGGTATAAAGGAGACTAGACATCTACCAACCCACTACCACTCTCAGATTAGAGCCACAAATGACACTAGACATCTACCACATCTACCACTATCAGATTAGAGCCATAAAGGAGACAAGACATCAACCACCCCACTACCACTATCAGATTAGAGTTATAAAGGAGACTAGACATCTACCAGCCCACTACCACTATAAGATTAGAGCCACAAGGGAGACTAGACATCTACCAGCCCACTACAACTATCAGATTAGAGCCACAAGGGAGACTAGATATCTACAACCCCACTACCACCATCATATTAGAGCCACAAAGGAGACTAGACATCTACCACATCTACCACTATCAGATTAGAGCCATAAAGGAGACTAGACATCAACCACCACAAAACCACTATCAGATTAGAGCCATAAAGGAGACTTGACATCTACCACCCCACTACCACTATCAGATTAGAGCCATTAGGGAGACTAGACATCTACCAGCCCACTACCACTATCAGATTAGAGCCATAAGGGAGACTAGACATCTAGCACCCCACTACCACTATAAGATTAGAGTTATAAAGGAGACTAGACATCTACCAACCCACTACCACTATCAGATTAGAGCCACAAGGGAGACTAGACATCTACCAGCTCACTACAACTATCAGATTAGAGCCACAAGGGAGACTAGACATCGACCACCTCACTACCACTAGAAGATTAGAGCCATAAGGGAGACTAGAAATCTACCAGCCCACTACCACTATCAGATTAGAGCCATAAGGGATACTAGATATCTACAACCCCACTACCACCATCATATTAGAGCCACAAAGGAGACTAGACATCTACCATATCTACCACTATCAGATTAGAGCCATAAAGGAGACTAGACATCAACCACCACAAAACCACTATCAGATTAGAGCCATAAAGAAGACTAGACATCTACCACCCCACTACAACTATCAGAATAGAGCCATAAGGGAGACTAGACATCTAGCACCCCACTACCACTATCAGATTAGAGCCATAAGGGAGACTAGACATCTAGCACCCCACTACCACTATCAGATTAGAGCCATAAAAGAGACTAGACATCTAGCACCCCACTACCACTATCAGATTAGAGCCATTAGAGAGACTAGACATCTACCAGCCCACTACCACTATCAGATTAGAGCCATAAGGGAGACTAGACATCTAGCACCCCACTACCACTATCAGATTAGAGGCATAAAGGAGACATCTACCAGCCCACTACCACTATCAGATTAGAGCCATACGGGAGACCAGACATCTAGCACCACAAAACCAATATCAGATTAGAGCCATAAAGAAGACTAGACATCTACCACCCCACTACCACTATCAGATTAGAGCCATTAGGGAGACTAGACATCTACCAGCCCACTACCACTATCAGATTAGAGGCATAAAGGAGACTAGACATCTACCAACCCACTACCACTATCAGATTAGAGCCACAAAGGAGACTAGACATCTACCACATCTACCACTATCAGATTAGAGCCATAAGGGAGACTAGACATCTAGCACCCCACTACCACTATCAGATTAGAGTTATAAAGGAGACTAGACATCTACCAACCCACTACCACTATAAGATTAGAGCCACAAGGGAGACTAGACATCTACCAGCCCACTACAACTATCAGATTAGAGCCACAAGGGAGACTAGACATCTACCAACCCACAACCACTATCAGATTAGAGCCACAAGGGAGACTAGACATCTACCAGCTCACTACAACTATCAGATTAGAGCCACAAGGGAGACTAGAAATCTACCAACCCACTACCACTATCAGATTAGAGCCATAAGGGAGACTAGACATCTAGCACCCCACTACCACTATCAGATTAGAGCCATAAAGAAGACTAGACATCTACCAGCCCACTACCACTATCAGATTAGAGCCATAAGGGAGACTAGACATCTAGCACCCCACTACCACTATCAGATTAGAGCCATAAGGGAGACTAGACATCAACCACCACAAAACCACTATCAGATTAGAGCCATAAAGAAGACTAGACATCTACCACCCCACTACCACTATCAAATTAGAGGTATAAAGGAGACTAGACATCTACCAACCCACTACCACTCTCAGATTAGAGCCACAAATGACACTAGACATCTACCACATCTACCACTATCAGATTAGAGCCATAAAGGAGACAAGACATCAACCACCACACTACCACTATCAGATTAGAGCCATAAAGGAGACTAGACATCTACCAGCCCACTACCACTATCAGATTAGAGCCACAAGGGAGACTAGACATCTACCAGCCCACTACCACTATCAGATTAGAGCCACAAGGGAGACTAGATATCTACAACCCCACTACCACCATCATATTAGAGCCACAAAGGAGACTAGACATCTACCATATCTACCACTATCAGATTAGAGCCATAAAGGAGACTAGACATCAACCACCACAAAACCACTATCAGATTAGAGCCATAAAGGAGACTAGACATCTACCACCCCACTACCACTATCAGATTAGAGCCATAAGGGAGACTAGACATCTACCATCCCACTACCACTATCAGATTAGAGCCATAAGGGAGACTAGACATCTAGCACCCCACTACCACTATAAGATTAGAGTTATAAAGGAGACTAGACATCTACCAACCCACTACCACTATAAGATTAGAGCCACAAGGCAGACTAGACATCTACCAGCCCACTACAACTATCAGATTAGAGCCACAAGGGAGACTAGACATCTACCAACCCACAACCACTATCAGATTAGAGCCACAAGGGAGACTAGACATCTACCAGCTCACTACAACTATCAGATTAGAGCCACAAGGGAGACTAGACATCGACCACCTCACTACCACTAGAAGATTAGAGCCATAAGGGAGACTAGAAATCTACCAGCCCACTACCACTATCAGATTAGAGTCATAAGGGATACTAGATATCTACAACCCCACTACCACCATCATATTAGAGCCACAAAGGAGACTAGACATCTACCATATCTACCACTATCAGATTAGAGCCATAAAGGAGACTAGACATCAACCACCACAAAACCACTATCAGATTAGAGCCATAAAGAAGACTAGACATCTACCACCCCACTACAACTATCAGAATAGAGCCATAAGGGAGACTAGACATCTAGCACCCCACTACCACTATCAGATTAGAGCCATAAGGGAGACTAGACATCTAGCACCCCACTACCACTATCAGATTAGAGCCATAACAGAGACTAGACATCTAGCACCCCACTACCACTATCAGATTAGAGCCATTAGAGAGACTAGACATCTACCAGCCCACTACCACTATCAGATTAGAGCCATAAGGGAGACTAGACATCTAGCACCCCACTACCACTATCAGATTAGAGGCATAAAGGAGACATCTACCAGCCCACTACCACTATCAGATTAGAGCCATACGGGAGACCAGACATCTAGCACCACAAAACCACTATCAGATTAGAGCCATAAAGAAGACTAGACATCTACCACCCCACTACCACTATCAGATTAGAGGCATAAAGGAGACTAGACATCTACCAACCCACTACCACTATCAGATTAGAGCCACAAAGGAGACTAGACATCTACCACATCTACCACTATCAGATTAGAGCCATAAGGGAGACTAGACATCTAGCACCCCACTACCACTATCAGATTATAGTTATAAAGGAGACTAGACATCTACCAACCCACTACCACTATAAGATTAGAGCCACAAGGGAGACTAGACATCTACCAGCTCACTACAACTATCAGATTAGAGCCACAAGGGAGACTAGAAATCTACCAACCCACTACCACTATCAGATTAGAGCCATAAGGGAGACTAGACATCTAGCACCCCACTACCACTATCAGATTAGAGCCATAAAGAAGACTAGACATCTACCAGCCCACTACCACTATCAGATTAGAGCCATAAGGGAGACTAGACATCTAGCACCCCACTACCACTATCAGATTAGAGCCATAAGGGAGACTAGACATCAACCACCACAAAACCACTATCAGATTAGAGCCATAAAGAAGACTAGACATCTACCACCCCACTACCACTATCAAATTAGAGGTATAAAGGAGACTAGACATCTACCAACCCACTACCACTCTCAGATTAGAGCCACAAATGACACTAGACATCTACCACATCTACCACTATCAGATTAGAGCCATAAAGGAGACAAGACATCAACCACCCCACTACCACTATCAGATTAGAGTTATAAAGGAGACTAGACATCTACCAGCCCACTACCACTATAAGATTAGAGCCACAAGGGAGACTAGACATCTACCAGCCCACTACAACTATCAGATTAGAGCCACAAGGGAGACTAGATATCTACAACCCCACTACCACCATCATATTAGAGCCACAAAGGAGACTAGACATCTACCATATCTACCACTATCAGATTACAGCCATAAAGGAGACTAGACATCAACCACCACAAAACCACTATCAGATTAGAGCCATAAAGAAGACTAGACATCTACCACCCCACTACCACTATCAGATTAGAGCCATTAGGGAGACTAGACATCAACCACCACAAAACCACTATCAGATTAGAGCCATAAAGAAGACTAGACATCTAGCACCCCACTACCACTATCAGATTAGAGCCATAAGGGAGACTAGACATCTACCAGCCCACTACCACTATCAGATTAGAGTTATAAAGGAGATTAGACATCTACCAGCCCACTACCACTATCAGATTAGAGCCATAAGGGAGACTAGACATCTAGCACCCCACTACCACTATCAGATTAGAGCCATAAGGGAGACTAGACATCTACCAGCCCACTACCACTATCAGATTAGAGGCATAAAGGAGACTAGACATCAACCACCACAAAACCACTATCAGATTAGAGCCATAAAGGAGACTAGACATCTACCAGCCCACTACCACTATCAGATTAGAGCCATTAGGGAGACTAGACATCTACCAGCCCACTACCATTATCAGATTAGAGCCATAAGGGAGACTAGACATCTAGCACCCCACTACCACTATCAGATTAGAGTTATAAAGGAGACTAGACATCTACCAACCCACTACCACTATAAGATTAGAGCCACAAGGCTAGACTAGACATCTACCAGCCCACTACCACTATCAGATTAGAGTCATACGGGATACTAGATATCTACAACCCCACTACCACCATCATATTAGAACCACAAAGGAGACTAGACATCTACCACATCTACCACTATCAGATTAGAGCCATAAAGGAGACTAGACATCAACCACCACAAAACCACTATCAGATTAGAGCCATAAAGGAGACTTGACATCTACCACCCCACTACCACTATCAGATTAGAGCCATTAGGGAGACTAGACATCTACCATCCCACTACCACTATCAGATTAGAGCCATAAGGGAGACTAGACATCTAGCACCCCACTACCACTATAAGATTAGAGTTATAAAGGAGACTAGACATCTACCAACCCACTACCACTATAAGATTAGAGCCACAAGGCAGACTAGACATCTACCAGCCCACTACAACTATCAGATTAGAGCCACAAGGGAGACTAGACATCTACCAACCCACAACCACTATCAGATTAGAGCCACAAGGGAGACTAGACATCTACCAACCCACAACCACTATCAGATTAGAGCCACAAGGGAGACTAGACATCTACCAGCTCACTACAACTATCAGATTAGAGCCACAAGGGAGACTAGACATCGACCACCTCACTACCACTAGAAGATTAGAGCCATAAGGGAGACTAGAAATCTACCAGCCCACTACCACTATCAGATTAGAGTCATAAGGGATACTAGATATCTACAACCCCACTACCACCATCATATTAGAGCCACAAAGGAAACTAGACATCTACCATATCTACCACTATCAGATTAGAGCCATAAAGGAGACTAGACATCAACCACCACAAAACCACTATCAGATTAGAGCCATAAAGAAGACTAGACATCTACCACCCCACTACAACTATCAGATTAGAGCCATAAGGGAGACTAGACATCTAGCACCCCACTACCACTATCAGATTAGAGCCATAAGGGAGACTAGACATCTAGCACCCCACTACCACTATCAGATTAGAGCCATAAAAGAGACTAGACATCTAGCACCCCACTACCACTATCAGATTAGAGCCATTAGAGAGACTAGACATCTACCAGCCCACTACCACTATCAGATTAGAGCCATAAGGGAGACTAGACATCTAGCACCCCACTACCACTATCAGATTAGAGGCATAAAGGAGACATCTACCAGCCCACTACCACTATCAGATTAGAGCCATACGGGAGACCAGACATCTAGCACCACAAAACCACTATCAGATTAGAGCCATAAAGAAGACTAGACATCTACCACCCCACTACCACTATCAGATTAGAGCCATTAGGGAGACTAGACATCTACCAGCCCACTACCACTATCAGATTAGAGGCATAAAGGAGACTAGATATCTACCAACCCACTACCACTATCAGATTAGAGCCACAAAGGAGACTAGACATCTACCACATCTACCACTATCAGATTAGAGCCATAAGGGAGACTAGACATCTAGCACCCCACTACCACTATAAGATTAGAGTTATAAAGGAGACTAGACATCTACCAACCCACTACCACTATAAGATTAGAGCCACAAGGGAGACTAGACATCTACCAGCCCACTACAACTATCAGATTAGAGCCACAAGGGAGACTAGACATCTACCAACCCACAACCACTATCAGATTAGAGCCACAAGGGAGACTAGACATCTACCAGCTCACTACAACTATCAGATTAGAGCCACAAGGGAGACTAGAAATCTACCAACCCACTACCACTATCAGATTAGAGCCATAAGGGAGACTAGACATCTAGCACCCCACTACCACTATCAGATTAGAGCCATAAAGAAGACTAGACATCTACCAGCCCACTACCACTATCAGATTAGAGCCATAAGGGAGACTAGACATCTAGCACCCCACTACCACTATCAGATTAGAGCCATAAGGGAGACTAGACATCAACCACCACAAAACCACTATCAGATTAGAGCCATAAAGAAGACTAGACATCTACCACCCCACTACCACTATCAGATTAGAGGTATAAAGGAGACTAGACATCTACCAACCCACTACCACTCTCAGATTAGAGCCACAAATGACACTAGACATCTACCACATCTACCACTATCAGATTAGAGCCATAAAGGAGACAAGACATCAACCACCCCACTACCACTATCAGATTAGAGTTATAAAGGAGACTAGACATCTACCAGCCCACTACCACTATAAGATTAGAGCCACAAGGGAGACTAGACATCTACCAGCCCACTACAACTATCAGATTAGAGCCACAAGGGAGACTAGATATCTACAACCCCACTACCACCATCATATTAGAGCCACAAAGGAGACTAGACATCTACCATATCTACCACTATCAGATTAGAGCCATAAAGGAGACTAGACATCAACCACCACAAAACCACTATCAGATTAGAGCCATAAAGAAGACTAGACATCTACCACCCCACTACCACTATCAGATTAGAGCCATTAGGGAGACTAGACATCTACCAGCCCACTACCACTATCAGATTAGAGGCATAAAGGAGACTAGATATCTACCAACCCACTACCACTATCAGATTAGAGCCACAAAGGAGACTAGACATCTACCACATCTACCACTATCAGATTAGAGCCATAAGGGAGACTAGACATCTAGCACCCCACTACCACTATAAGATTAGAGTTATAAAGGAGACCAGACATCTACCAACCCACTACCACTATAAGATTAGAGCCACAAGGGAGACTAGACATCTACCAGCCCACTACAACTATCAGATTAGAGCCACAAGGGAGACTAGACATCTACCAACCCACAACCACTATCAGATTAGAGCCACAAGGGAGACTAGACATCTACCAGCTCACTACAACTATCAGATTAGAGCCACAAGGGAGACTAGAAATCTACCAACCCACTACCACTATCAGATTAGAGCCATAAGGGAGACTAGACATCTAGCACCCCACTACCACTATCAGATTAGAGCCATAAAGAAGACTAGACATCTACCAGCCCACTACCACTATCAGATTAGAGCCATAAGGGAGACTAGACATCTAGCACCCCACTACCACTATCAGATTAGAGCCATAAGGGAGACTAGACATCAACCACCACAAAACCACTATCAGATTAGAGCCATAAAGAAGACTAGACATCTACCACCCCACTACCACTATCAAATTAGAGGTATAAAGGAGACTAGACATCTACCAACCCACTACCACTCTCAGATTAGAGCCACAAAGGACACTAGACATCTACCACATCTACCACTATCAGATTAGAGCCATAAAGGAGACAAGACATCAACCACCCCACTACCACTATCAGATTAGAGTTATAAAGGAGACTAGACATCTACCAGCCCACTACCACTATAAGATTAGAGCCACAAGGGAGACTAGACATCTACCAGCCCACTACAACTATCAGATTAGAGCCACAAGGGAGACTAGATATCTACAACCCCACTACCACCATCATATTAGAGCCACAAAGGAGACTAGACATCTACCATATCTACCACTATCAGATTAGAGCCATAAAGGAGACTAGACATCAACCACCACAAAACCACTATCAGATTAGAGCCATAAAGAAGACTAGACATCTACCACCCCACTACCACTATCAGATTAGAGCCATTAGGGAGACTAGACATCAACCACCACAAAACCACTATCAGATTAGAGCCATAAAGAAGACTAGACATCTAGCACCCCACTACCACTATCAGATTATAGCCATAAGGGAGACTAGACATCTACCAGCCCACTACCACTATCAGATTAGAGTTATAAAGGAGATTAGACATCTACCAGCCCACTACCACTATCAGATTAGAGCCATAAGGGAGACTAGACATCTAGCACCCCACTACCACTATCAGATTAGAGCCATAAGGGAGACTAGACATCTACCAGCCCACTACCACTATCAGATTAGAGGCATAAAGGAGACTAGACATCAACCACCACAAAACCACTATCAGATTAGAGCCATAAAGGAGACTAGACATCTACCAGCCCACTACCACTATCAGATTAGAGCCATTAGGGAGACTAGACATCTACCAGCCCACTACCATTATCAGATTAGAGCCATAAGGGAGACTAGACATCTAGCACCCCACTACCACTATCAGATTAGAGTTATAAAGGAGACTAGACATCTACCAACCCACTACCACTATAAGATTAGAGCCACAAGGGAGACTAGACATCTACCAGTCCACTATAACTATCAGATTAGAGCCACAAGGGAGACTAGACATCTACCAACCCACAACCACTATCAGATTAGAGCCACAAGGGAGACTAGACATCTACCAGCTCACTACAACTAGCAGATTAGAGCCACAAGGGAGACTAGAAATCTACCAACCCACTACCACTATCATATTAGAGCCATAAGGGAGACTAGATATCTAGCACCCCACTACCACTATCAGATTAGAGCCATAAGGGAGACTAGACATCAACCACCACAAAACCACTATCAGATTAGAGCCATAAAGAAGACTAGACATCTACCACCCCACTACCACTATCAGATTAGAGGTATAAAAGAGACTAGACATCTACCAACCCACTACCACTCTCAGATTAGAGCCACAAATGACACTAGACATCTACCACATCTACCACTATCAGATTAGAGCCATAAAGGAGACTAGACATCAACCACCTCACTACCACTATCAGATTAGAGTTATAAAGGAGACTAGACATCTACCAGCCCACTACCACTATAAGATTAGAGCCACAAGGGAGACTAGACATCTACCAGCCCACTACAACTATCAGATTAGAGCCACAAGGGAGACTAGATATCTACAACCCCACTACCACCATCATATTAGAGCCACAAAGGAGACTAGACATCTACCATATCTACCACTATCAGATTAGAGCCATAAAGGAGACTAGACATCAACCACCACAAAACCACTATCAGATTAGAGCCATAAAGGAGACTAGACATCTACCACCCCACTACCACTATCAGATTAGAGCCATTAGGGAGACTAGACATCTACCAGCCCACTACCACTATCAGATTAGAGCCATAAGGGAGACTAGACATCTAGCACCCCACTACCACTATAAGATTAGAGTTATAAAGGAGACTAGACATCTACCAACCCACTACCACTATAAGATTAGAGCCACAAGGGAGACTAGACATCTACCAGCCCACTACAACTATCAGATTAGAGCCACAAGGGAGACTAGACATCTACCAACCCACAACCACTATCAGATTAGAGCCACAAGGGAGACTAGACAACTACCAGCTCACTACAACTATCAGATTAGAGGCATAAAGGAGACTAGACATCTACCAGCCCACTACCACTATCAGATTAGAGTCATACGGGATACTAGATATCTACAACCCCACTACCACCATCAAATTAGAACCACAAAGGAGACTAGACATCTACCACATCTACCACTATCAGATTAGAGCCATAAAGGAGACTAAACATCAACCACCACAAAACCACTATCAGATTAGAGCCATAAAGGAGACTAGACATCTACCACCCCACTACCACTATCAGATTAGAGCTATTAGGGAGACTAGACATCTACCAGCCCACTACCACTATCAGATTAGAGCCATAAGGGAGACTAGACTTCTAGCACCCCACTACCACTATAAGATTAGAGTTATAAAGGAGACTATACATCTACCAACCCACTACCACTATAAGATTAGAGCCATATATGAGACTAGACATCTACCAGCCCACTACAACTATCATATTAGAGCCACAAGGGAGACTAGACATCTACCAACCCACAACCACTATCAGATTAGAGCCACAAGGGAGACTAGACATCTACCATATCTACCACTATCAGATTAGAGCCATAAAGGAGACTAGACATCAACCACCACAAAACCAATATCAGATTAGAGCCATAAAGAAGACTAGACATCTACCACCCCACTATCAGATTAGAGCCATTAGGGAGACTAGACATCAACCACCACAAAACCACTATCAGATTAGAGCCATAAAGAAGACTAGACATCTAGCACCCCACTACCACTATCAGATTAGAGCCATTAGGGAGACTAGACATCTACCAGCCCACTACCATTATCAGATTAGAGCCATAAGGGAGACTAGACATCTAGCACCCCACTACCACTATCAGATTAGAGTTATAAAGGAGACTAGACATCTACCAGCCCACTACCACTATCAGATTAGAGTTATAAAGGAGACTAGACATCTACCAGCCCACTACCACTATCAGATTAGAGCCATAAAGGAGACTAGACATCTAGCACCCCACTACCACTATCAGATTAGAGCCATAAGGGAGACTAGACATCTACCAGCCCACTACCACTATCAGATTAGAGGCATAAAGGAGACTAGACATCAACCACCACAAAACCACTATCAGATTAGAGCCATAAAGGAGACTAGACATCTACCAGCCCACTACCACTATCAGATTAGAGCCATTAGGGAGACTAGACATCTACCAGCCCACTACCATTATCAGATTAGAGCCATAAGGGAGACTAGACATCTAGCACCCCACTACCACTATCAGATTAGAGTTATAAAGGAGACTAGACATCTACCAACACACTACCACTATAAGATTAGAGCCACAAGGGAGACTAGACATCTACCAGCCCACTACAACTATCAGATTAGAGCCACAAGGGAGACTAGACATCTACCAACCCACAACCACTATCAGATTAGAGCCACAAGGGAGACTAGACATCTACCAGCTCACTACAACTAGCAGATTAGAGCCACAAGGGAGACTAGAAATCTACCAACCCACTACCACTATCATATTAGAGCCATAAGGGAGACTAGATATCTAGCACCCCACTACCACCCTCAGATTAGAGCCATAAAGAAGACTAGACATCTACCAGCCCACTACCACTATCAGATTAGAGCCATAAGGGAGACTAGACATCTAGCACCCCACTACCACTATCAGATTAGAGCCATAAGGGAGACTAGACATCAACCACCACAAAACCACTATCAGATTAGAGCCATAAAGAAGACTAGACATCTACCACCCCACTACCACTATCAGATTAGAGGTATAAAGGAGACTAGACATCTACCAACCCACTACCACTCTCAGATTAGAGCCACAAAGGACACTAGACATCTACCACATCTACCACTATCAGATTATAGCCATAAAGGAGACTAGACATCAACCACCCCACTACCACTATCAGATTAGAGTTATAAAGGAGACTAGACATCTACCAGCCCACTACCACTATAAGATTAGAGCCACAAGGGAGACTAGACATCTACCAGCCCACTACAACTATCAGATTAGAGCCACAAGGGAGACTAGATATCTACAACCCCACTACCACCATCATATTAGAGCCACAAAGGAGACTAGACATCTACCATATCTACCACTATCAGATTAGAGCCATAAAGGAGACTAGACATCAACCACCACAAAACCACTATCAGATTAGAGCCATAAAGGAGACTAGACATCTACCACCCCACTACCACTATCAGATTAGAGCCATTAGGGAGACTAGACATCTACCAGCCCACTACCACTATCAGATTAGAGCCATAAGGGAGACTAGACATCTAGCACCCCACTACCACTATAAGATTAGAGTTATAAAGGAGACTAGACATCTACCAACCCACTACCACTATAAGATTAGAGCCACAAGGGAGACTAGACATCTACCAGCCCACTACAACTATCAGATTAGAGCCACAAGGGAGACTAGACATCTACCAACCCACAACCACTATCAGATTAGAGCCACAAGGGAGACTAGACAACTACCAGCTCACTACAACTATCAGATTAGAGGCATAAAGGAGACTAGACATCTACCAGCCCACTACCACTATCAGATTAGAGTCATACGGGATACTAGATATCTACAACCCCACTACCACCATCAAATTAGAACCACAAAGGAGACTAGACATCTACCACATCTACCACTATCAGATTAGAGCCATAAAGGAGACTAGACATCAACCACCACAAAACCACTATCAGATTAGAGCCATAAAGGAGACTAGACATCTACCACCCCACTACCACTATCAGATTAGAGCCATTAGGGAGACTAGACATCTACCAGCCCACTACCACTATCAGATTAGAGCCATAAGGGAGACTAGACTTCTAGCACCCCACTACCACTATAAGATTAGAGTTATAAAGGAGACTATACATCTACCAACCCACTACCACTATAAGATTAGAGCCATATATGAGACTAGACATCTACCAGCCCACTACAACTATCATATTAGAGCCACAAGGGAGACTAGACATCTACCAACCCACAACCACTATCAGATTAGAGCCACAAGGGAGACTAGACATCTACCATATCTACCACTATCAGATTAGAGCCATAAAGGAGACTAGACATCAACCACCACAAAACCAATATCAGATTAGAGCCATAAAGAAGACTAGACATATACCACCCCACTATCAGATTAGAGCCATTAGGGAGACTAGACATCAACCACCACAAAACCACTATCAGATTAGAGTTATAAAGGAGACTAGACATCTACCAACCCACTACCACTATAAGATTCAATCAATCAATCAATTTTATTTTATATAGCCCTTCGTACATCAGCTAATATCTCGAATTGCTGTACAGACACCCAGCCTAAAACCCCAAACAGCTAGTAATGCAGGTGTAGAAGCACGGTGGCTAGGAAAAACTCCCTAGAAAGGCCAAAACCTAGGAAGAAACCTAGAGAGGAACCAGGCTATGAGGGGTGGCCAGTCCTCTTCTGGCTGTGCCGGGTGGAGATTATAACAGAACTATGCCAAGATGTTCAAAAATGTTCATAAGTGACAAGCATGGTCAAATAATAATCATGAATAATTTTCAGTTGGCTTTTCATAGCCGATCATCAAGAGTTGAAAAACAACAGGTCTGGGACAGGTGGCGGTTCCATAACCGCAGGCAGAACAGCTGAAACTGGAATAGCAGCAAGGCCAGGCGGACTGGGGACAGCAAGGAGTCACCACGGGCGGCAGTCCCGACGCATGGTCCTAGGGCCCAGGTCCTCCGAGAGAAAGAAAGAGAGAAGGAGAAAATTAGAGAGAGCCAAGATTTTCAAAATGTTCATAAATGACAAGCATGGTCAAATAATAATCAGGAATAAATCTCAGTTGGCTTTTCATAGCCGATCATTAAGAGTTGAAAACAGCAGGTCTGGGACAGGTAGGGGTTCCATAACCGCAGGCAGAACAGTTGAAACTGGAATAGCAGCAAGGCCAGGCGGACTGGGGACAGCAAGGAGTCACCACGGCCGGTAGTCCCGACGTATGGTCCTAGGGCTCAGGTCCTCCGAGAGAAAGAAAGAGAGAAGGAGAAAATTAGAGAGCGCCAAGATTTTCAAAATGTTCATAAATGACAAGCATGGTCAAATAATAATCAGGAATAAATCTCAGTTGGCTTTTCATAGCCGATCATTAAGAGTTGAAAACAGCAGGTCTGGGACAGGTAGGGGTTCCGTAACCGCAGACAGAACAGTTGAAACTGGAATAGCAGCAAGGCCAGGCGGACTGGGGACAGCAAGGTGTCATCATGCCCGGTAGTCCTGACATATGGTCCTAGGGCTCAGGTTCTCAGAGAGAAAGAGAGAACGAGAGAATTAGAGAGAGCATACTTAAATTCACACAGGACACTGGATAAGACAGGAGAAGTACTCCAGGTAACCAACTGACCCTAGCCCCCCGACACATAAACTACTGCAGCATAAATACTGGAGGCTGAGACAGGAGCGGTCAGGAGACACTGTGGCCCCATCCGAAGAAACCCCCGGACAGGGCCAAACAGGAAGGATATAACCCCACCCACTTTGCCAAAGCACAGCCCCCGCACCACTAGAGGGAAATCCTCAACCACCAACATTACAATCCTGAGACAAGGCCGAGTATAACCCACAAAGGTCTCCACCACAGCACAAGCCAAGGGGGGTCGCCAACCCAGACAGGAAGATCACGTCAGTAACTCAACCCACTCAAGTGACGCACCCCTCCTAGGGACGGCATGAAAGAGCACCAGCAAGCCAGTGACTCAGCCCCTGTAACAGGGTTAGAGGCAGAGAATCCCAGTGGAGAGAGGGGAACCGGCCTGGCAGAGACAGCAAGGGCGGTTCGTTGCTCCAGAGCCTTTCCGTTCACCTTCACACTCCTGGGCCAGACTACACTCAATCATATGACCTACTGAAGAGATAAGTCTTCAGTAAAGACTTAAAGGTTGAGACCGAGTCTGCGTCTCTCACATGGGTAGGCAGACTGTTCCATAAAAATGGAGATCTATAGGAGAAAGCCCTGCCTCCCGCTGTTTGCTTAGAAATTCTAGGGACAATTAGGAGGCCTGCGTCTTGTGACCGTAGCGTACGTATTGGTATGTACGGCAGGACCAACTCAGAAAGATAGGTAGGAGCAAGCCCATGTAACGCTTTATAGGTTAACAGTAAAACCTTGAAATCAGCCCTTGCCTTAACAGGAAGCCAGTGTAGGGAAGCTAGCACTGGAGTAATATGATCAAATTTCTTGGTTCTAGTCAGGATTCTAGCAGCCGTATTTAGCACTAACTGAAGTTTATTTAGTGCTTTATCCGGGTAGCCGGAAAGTAGAGCATTGCAGTAGTCTAACCTAGAAGTAACAAATGCATGGATTAATTTTTCTGCATCATTTTTGGACAGAAAATTTCGGATTTTTGCAATGTTACGTAGATGGAAAAAAGCTGTCCTTGAAACAGTCTTGATGTGTTCGTCAAAAGAGAGATCAGGGTCAAGAGTAACGCCGAGGTCCTTCACAGTTTTATTTGAGACGACTTTACAACCATCAAGATGAATTGTCAGATTTAACAGAAGATCTCTTTGTTTCTTGGGACCTAGAACAAGCATCTCTGTTTTGTCCGAGTTTAAAAGTAGAAAGTTGTCAGCCATCCACTTCCTTATGTCTGAAACACAGGCTTCTAGCGAGGGCAATTTTGGGGCTTCACCATGTTTCATTGAAATGTACAGCTGTGTGTCATCCGCATAGCAGTGAAAGTTCACATTATGTTTTCGAATAACATCCCCAAGAGGTAAAATATATAGTGAAAACAATAGTGGTCCTAAAACGGAACCTTGAGGAACACCGAAATGTACAGTTGATTTGTCAGAGGACAGACCATTCACAGAGACAAACTGATATCTTTCCGACAGGTAAGATCTAAACCAGGCCAGAACTTGTCCGTGTAGACCAATTTGGGTTTCCAGTCTCTCCAAAAGAATATGGTGATCGATGGTGTCAAAGGCAGCACTAAGGTCTAGTAGCACGAGGACAGATGCAGAGCCTCGGTCTGACGCCATTAAAAGGTCATTTACCACCTTCACAAGTGCAGTCTCAGTGCTATGATGGGGTCTAAAACCAGACTGAAGCATTTCGTATACATTGTTTGTCTTCAGAAAGGCAGTGAGTTGCTGCGCAACAGCTTTTTCTAAAATTTTTGAGAGGAATGGAAGATTCGATATAGGCCGATAGTTTTTTATATTTTCCGGGTCAAGGTTTGGCTTTTTCAAGAGGCTTTATCACTGCCACTTTTAGTGAGTTTGGTACACATCCGGTGGATAGAGAGCTGTTTATTATGTTCAACATAGGAGGGCCAAGCACAGGAAGCAGCTCCTTCAGCAGTTTAGTAGGAATAGGATCCAGTATGCAGCTTGAAGGTTTAGAGGCCATGATTATTTTCATCATTGTGTCAAGAGATATAGTACTAAAACACTTAAGTGTCTCTCCCGATCCCAGGCCCTCGCAGAGCTGTGCGGATCCAGGACAGCTAAGCCCTGGAGGAATACGCAGATTCAAAGAGGAGTCCGTAATTTGCTTTCTAATGGTCATGATCTTTTCCTCAAAGAAGTTCATGAATTTATTACTGCTGAAGTGAAAGCCATCCTCTCTGATTAGAGCCACAAGGGAGACTAGACATCTACCAGCCCACTACAACTATCAGATTAGAGCCACAAGGGAGACTAGACATCTACCAACCCACAACCACTATCAGATTAGAGCCACAAGGGAGACTAGACATCAACCACCACAAAACCACTATCAGATTAGAGCCATAAAGAAGACTAGACATCTACCACCCCACTACCACTATCAGATTAGAGGTATAAAGGAGACTAGACATCTACCAACCCACTACCACTCTCAGATTAGAGCCACAAAGGACACTAGACATCTACCACATCTACCACTATCAGATTAGAGCCATAAAGGAGACTAGACATCAACCACCCCACTACCACTATCAGATTAGAGTTATAAAGGAGACTAGACATCTACCAGCCCACTACCACTATAAAATTAGAGCCACAAGGGAGACTAGACATCTACCAGCCCACTACAACTATCAGATTAGAGCCACAAGGGAGCCTAGATATCTACGACCCCACTACCACCATCATATTAGAGCCACAAAGGAGACTAGACATCTACCACATCTACCACTATCAGATTAGAGCCATAAAGGAGACTAGACATCAACCACCCCACTACCACTATCAGATTAGAGTTATAAAGGAGACTAGACATCTACCAGCCCACTACCACTATAAAATTAGAGCCACAAGGGAGACTAGACATCTACCAGCCCACTACAACTATCACATTAGAGCCACAAGGGAGCCTAGATATCTACGACCCCACTACCACCATCATATTAGAGCCACAAAGGAGACTAGACATCTACCATATCTACCACTATCAGATTAGAGCCATAAAGGAGACTAGACATCAACCACCACAAAACCACTATCAGATTAGAGCCATTAGGGAGACTAGACATCTACCAGCCCACTACCACTATCAGATTAGAGCCATAAGGGAGACATCTAGCACCCCACTACCACTATAAGATTAGAGTTATAAAGGGGACTAGACATCTACCAACCCACTACCACTATAAGATTAGAGCCACAAGGGAGACTAGACATCTACCAGCCCACTACAACTATCAGATTAGAGCCACAAGGGAGACTAGACATCTACCAACCCACAACCACTATCAGATTAGAGCCACAAGGGAGAATAGACAACTACCAGCTCACTACAACTATCAGATTAGAGGCATAAAGGAGACTAGACATCTACCATATCTACCACTATCAGATTAGAGCCATAAAGGAGACTAGACATCAACCACCACAAAACCAATATCAGATTAGAGCCATAAAGAAGACTAGACATCTACCACCCCACTACCACTATCAGATTAGAGCCATTAGGGAGACTAGACATCAACCACCACAAAACCACTATCAGATTAGAGCCATAAAGAAGACTAGACATCTAGCACCCCACTACCACTATCAGATTAGAGCCATAAGGGAGACTAGACATCTACCAGCCCACTACCACTATCAGATTAGAGTTATAAAGGAGACTAGACATCTACCAGCCCACTACCACTATCAGATTAGAGACATAAGGGAGACTAGACATCTAGCACCCCACTACCACTATCAGATTAGAGCCATAAGGGAGACTAGACATCTACCAGCCCACTACCACTATCAGATTAGAGTTATAAAGGAGACTAGACATCTACCAGCCCACTACCACTATCAGATTAGAGCCATAAGGGAGACTAGACATCTAGCACCCCACTACCACTATCAGATTAGAGCCATAAGGGAGACTAGACATCTACCAGCCCACTACCACTATCAGATTAGAGGCATAAAGGAGACTAGACATCAACCACCACAAAACCACTATCAGATTAGAGCCATAAAGGAGACTAGACATCTACCAGCCCACTACCACTATCAGATTAGAGCCATTAGGAAGACTAGACATCTACCTGCCCACTACCATTATCAGATTAGAGCCATAAGTGAGACTAGACATCTAGCACCCCACTACCACTATCAGATTAGAGTTATAAAGGAGACTAGACATCTACCAACCCACTACCACTATAAGATTAGAGCCACAAGGGAGACTAGACATCTACCAGCCCACTACAACTATCAGATTAGAGCCACAAGGGAGACTAGACATCTACCAACCCACAACCACTATCAGATTAGAGCCACAAGGGAGACTAGACATCTACCAGCTCACTACAACTATCAGATTAGAGCCACAAGGGAGACTAGAAATCTACCAACCCACTACCACTATCAGATTAGAGCCATAAGGGAGACTAGACATCTAGCACCCCACTACCACTATCAGATTAGAGCCATAAAGAAGACTAGACATCTACCAGCCCACTACCACTATCAGATTAGAGCCATAAGGGAGACTAGACATCTAGCACCCCACTACCACTATCAGATTAGAGCCATAAGGGAGACTAGACATCAACCACCACAAAACCACTATCAGATTAGAGCCATAAAGAAGACTAGACATCTACCACCCCACAACCACTATCAGATTAGAGGTATAAAGGAGACTAGACATCTACCAACCCACTACCACTCTCAGATTAGAGCCACAAAGGACACTAGACATCTACCACATCTACCATTATCAGATTAAAGCCATAAAGGAGACTAGACATCAACCACCCCACTACCACAATCAGATTAGAGTTATAAAGGAGACTAGACATCTACCACCCCACTACCACTATCAGATTAGAGCCATAAAGAAGACTAGACATCTACCAACCCACTACCACTATCAGATTAGAGCCACAAGGGAGACTAGACATCTACCAGCTCACTACAACTATCAGATTAGAGCCACAAGGGAGACTAGAAATCTACCAACCCACTACCACTATCAGATTAGAGCCATAAGGGAGACTAGACATCTAGCACCCCACTACCACTATCAGATTAGAGCCATAAAGAAGACTAGACATCTACCAGCCCACTACCACTATCAGATTAGAGCCATAAGGGAGACTAGACATCTAGCACCCCACTACCACTATCAGATTAGAGCCATAAGGGAGACTAGACATCAACCACCACAAAACCACTATCAGATTAGAGCCATAAAGAAGACTAGACATCTACCACCCCACAACCACTATCAGATTAGAGGTATAAAGGAGACTAGACATCTACCAACCCACTACCACTCTCAGATTAGAGCCACAAAGCACACTAGACATCTACCACATCTACCACTATCAGATTAAAGCCATAAAGGAGACTAGACATCAACCACCCCACTACCACAATCAGATTAGAGTTATAAAGGAGACTAGACATCTACCAGCCCACTACCACTATAAGATTAGCGCCACAAGGGAGACTAGACATCTACCAGCCCACTACAACTATCATATTAGAGCCACAAGGGTGACTAGACATCTACCAACCCACAACCACTATCAGATTAGAGCCACAAGGGAGACTAGACATCTACCATATCTACCACTATCAGATTAGAGCCATAAAGGAGACTAGACATCAACCACCACAAAACCAATATCAGATTAGAGCCATAAAGAAGACTAGACATCTACCACCCCACTACCACTATCAGATTAGAGCCATTAGGGAGACTAGACATCAACCACCACAAAACCACTATCAGATTAGAGCCATAAAGAAGACTAGACATCTAGCACCCCACTACCACTATCAGATTAGAGCCATAAGGGAGACTAGACATCTAGCACCCCACTACCACTATCAGATTAGAGCCATAAGGGAGACTAGACATCTACCAGCCCACTACCACTATCAGATTAGAGCCATTAGGGAGACTAGACATCTACCAGCCCACTACCATTATCAGATTAGAGCCATAAGGGAGACTAGACATCTAGCACCCCACTACCACTATCAGATTAGAGTTATAAAGGAGACTAGACATCTACCAACCCACTACCACTATAAGATTAGAGCCACAAGGGAGACTAGACATCTACCAACCCACAACCACTATCAGATTAGAGCCACAAGGGAGACTAGACATCTACCATATCTACCACTATCAGATTAGAGCCATAAAGGAGACTAGACATCAACCACCACAAAACCAATATCAGATTAGAGCCATAAAGAAGACTAGACATCTAGCACCCCACTACCACTATCAGATTAGATCCATAAAGGAGACTAGACATCTACCAGCCCACTACCACTATCAGATTAGAGCCATAAGGGAGACTAGACATCTAGCACCCCACTACCACTATCAGATTAGAGCCATAAGGGAGACTAGACATCTACCAGCCAACTACCACTATCAGATTAGAGGCATAAAGGAGACTAGACATCAACCACCACAAAACCACTATCAGATTAGAGCCACAAGGGAGACTAGACATCTACCAGCCCACTACAACTATCAGATTAGAGCCACAAGGGAGACTAGACATCTACCAACCCACAACCACTATCAGATTAGAGCCACAAGGGAGACTAGACATCTACCAGCTCACTACAACTATCAGATTAGAGCCACAAGGGAGACTAGAAATCTACCAACCCACTACCACTATCAGATTAGAGCCATAAGGGAGACTAGACATCTAGCACCCCACTACCACTATCAGATTAGAGCCATAAAGAAGACTAGACATCTACCAGCCCACTACCACTATCAGATTAGAGCCATAAGGGAGACTAGACATCTAGCACCCCACTACCAATATCAGATTAGAGCCATAAGGGAGACTAGACATCAACCGCCACAAAACCACTATCAGATTGGAGCCATAAAGAAGACTAGACATCTACCACCCCACAACCACTATCAGATTAGAGGTATAAAGGAGACTAGACATCTACCAACCCACTACCACTCTCAGATTAGAGCCACAAAGGACACTAGACATCTACCACATCTACCACTATCAGATTAAAGCCATAAAGGAGACTAGACATCAACCACCCCACTACCACAATCAGATTAGAGTTATAAAGGAGACTAGACATCTACCAGCCCACTACCACTATAAGATTAGCGCCACAAGGGAGACTAGACATCTACCAGCCCACTACAACTATCAGATTAGAGCCACAAGGGAGCCTAGATATCTACGACCCCACTACCACCATCATATTAGAGCCACAAAGGAGACTAGACATCTACCATATCTACCACTATCAGATTAGAGCCATAAGGGAGACTAGACTTCTAGCACCCCACTACCACTATAAGATTAGAGTTATAAAGGAGACTAGACATCTACCAACCCACTACCACTATAAGATTAGAGCCATAAAGGAGACTAGACATCTACCAGCCCACTACATCTATCATATTAGAGCCACAAGGGAGACTAGACATCTACCAACCCACAACCACTATCAGATTAGAGCCACAAGGGAGACTAGACATCTACCATATCTACCACTATCAGATTAGAGCCATAAAGGAGACTAGACATCAACCACCACAAAACCAATATCAGATTAGAGCCATAAAGAAGACTAGACATCTACCACCCCACTACCACTATCAGATTAGAGCCATTAGGGAGACTAGACATCAACCACCACAAAACCACTATCAGATTAGAGCCATAAAGAAGACTAGACATCTAGCACCCCACTACCACTATCAGATTAGAGCCATAAGGGAAACTAGACATCTACCAGCCCACTACCACTATCAGATTAGAGTTATAAAGGAGACTAGACATCTACCAGCCCACTACCACTATCAGATTAGAGACATAAGGGAGACTAGACATCTAGCACCCCACTACCACTATCAGATTAGAGCCATAAGGGAGACCAGACATCTACCAGCCCACTACCACTATCAGATTAGAGTTATAAAGGAGACTAGACATCTACCAGCCCACTACCACTATCAGATTAGAGCCATAAGGGAGACTAGACATCTAGCACCCCACTACCACTATCAGATTAGAGCCATAAGGGAGACTAGACATCTACCAGCCCACTACCACTATCAGATTAGAGGCATAAAGGAGACTAGACATCAACCACCACAAAACCACTATCAGATTAGAGCCATAAAGGAGACTAGACATCTACCAGCCCACTACCACTATCAGATTAGAGCCATTAGGGAGACTAGACATCTACCAGCCCACTACCACTATCAGATTAGAGCCATAAGGGAGACTAGACATCTAGCACCCCGCTACCACTATCAGATTAGAGCCATAAGGGAGACTAGACATCTACCAGCCCACTACCACTATCAGATTAGAGGCATAAAGGAGACTAGACATCAACCACCACAAAACCACTATCAGATTAGAGCCATAAAGGAGACTAGACATCTACCAGCCCACTACCACTATCAGATTAGAGCCATAAGGGAGACTAGACATCTAGCACCCCACTACCACTATCAGATTAGAGTTATAAAGGAGACTAGACATCTACCAACCCACTACCACTATAAGATTAGAGCCACAAGGGAGACTAGACATCTACCAACCCACTACAACTATCAGATTAGACCCACAAGGGAGATAAGACATCTACCAACCCACAACCACTATCAGATTAGAGCCACAAGGGAGACTAGACATCTACCAGCTCACTACAACTATCAGATTAGAGCCACAAGGGAGACTAGAAATCTACCAACCCACTACCACTATCAGATTAGAGCCATAAGGGAGACTAGACATCTAGCACCCCACTACCACTATCAGATTAGAGCCATAAAGAAGACTAGACATCTACCAGCCCACTACCACTATCAGATTAGAGCCATAAGGGAGACTAGACATCTAGCACCCCACTACCACTATCAGATTAGAGCCATAAGGGAGACTAGACATCAACCACCACAAAACCACTATCAGATTAGAGCCATAAAGAAGACTAGACATCTACCACCCCACTACCACTATCAGATTAGAGTTATAAAGGAGACTAGACATCTACCAGCCCACTACCACTATAAGATTAGAGCCACAAGGGAGACTAGACATCTACCAGCCCACTACAACTATCAGATTAGAGCCACAAGGGAGACTAGATATCTACGACCCCACTACCACTATCAGATTAGAGCCATAAAGGAGACTAGACATCAACCACCACAAAACCACTATCAGATTAGAGCCATAAAGGAGACTAGACATCTACCAGCCCACTACCACTATCAGATTAGAGCCATAAGGGAGACTAGACTTCTAGCACCCCACTACCACTATAAGATTAGAGTTATAAAGGAGACTATACATCTACCAACCCACTACCACTATAAGATTAGAGGCATAAAGGAGACTAGACATCTACCAACCCACTACCACTATAAGATTAGAGTTATAAAGGAGACTATACATCTACCAACCCACTACCACTATCAGATTAGAGCCATAAAGGAGACTAGACATCTACCAGCCCACTACAACTATCATATTAGAGCCACAAGGGAGACTAGACATCTACCAACCCACAACCACTCTCAGATTAGAGCCACAAGGGAGACTAGACATATACCATATCTACCACTATCAGATTAGAGCCATAAAGGAGACTAGACATCAACCACCACAAAACCAATATCAGATTAGAGCCATAAAGAAGACTAGACATCTACCACCCCACTACCACTATCAGATTAGAGCCATTAGGGAGACTAGACATCAACCACCACAAAACCACTATCAGATTAGAGCCATAAAGAAGACTAGACATCTACCAGCCCACTACCACTATCAGATTAGAGTTATAAAGGAGACTAGACATCTACCAGCCCACTACCACTATCAGATTAGAGCCATAAGGGAGACTAGACATCTAGCACCCCACTACCACTATCAGATTAGAGCCATAAGGGAGACTAGACATCTACCAGCCCACTACCACTATCAGATTAGAGGCATAAAGGAGACTAGACATCTACCAACCCACTACCACTATCAGATTAGAGCCACAAAGGAGAATAGACATCTACCAACCCACTACCATTATAAGATTAGAGTCACAAGGGAGACTAGACATCTACCACATCTACCACTATCAGATTACAGCCATAAGGGAGACTAGACATCTACCAGCCCACTACCACTATCAGATTAGAGTTATAAAGGAGACTAGACATCTACCAGCCCACTACCACTATCAGATTAGAGCCATAAGGGAGACTAGACATCTAGCACCCCACTACCACTATCAGATTAGAGCCATAAGGGAGACTAGACATCTACCAGACCACTACCACTATCAGATTAGAGGCATAAAGGAGACTAGACATCTACCAACCCACTACCACTATCAGATTAGAGCCACAAAGGAGAATAGACATCTACCAACCCACTACCATTATAAGATTAGAGTCACAAGGGAGACTAGACATCTACCACATCTACCACTATCAGATTACAGCCATAAAGGAGCCTAGACATCAACCACCACAAAACCACTATCAGATTAGAGCCATAAAGAAGACTAGACATCTACCACCCCACTACCACTATCAGATTAGAGCCATTAGGGAGACTAGACATCTACTAGCCCACTACCACTATCAGATTAGAGCCATAAGGGAGACTAGACATCTAGCACCCCACTACCACTATCAGATTAGAGCCATAAGGGAGACTAGACATCTACCAGCCCACTACCACTATCAGATTAGAGCCATAAAGGAGACTAGACATCTACCAACCCACTACCACTCTCAGATTAGAGCCACAAAGGACACTAGACATCTACCACATCTACCACTATCAGATTAGAGCCATAAAGGAGACTAGACATCAACCACCCCACTACCACTATCCGATTAGAGTTATAAAGGAGACTAGACATCTACCAGCCCACTACCACTATAAGATTAGAGCCATAAGGGAGACTAGACATCTACCAGCCCACTACCACTATCATATTAGAGTTATAAAGGAGACTAGACATCTACCAGCCCACTACCACTATCAGATTAGAGCCATAAGGGAGACTATACATCTACCAGCCCACTACCACTATCAGATTAGAGGCATAAAGGAGACTAGACATCTACCAACCCACTACCACTATCAGATTAGAGCCACAAAGGAGAATAGACATCTACCAACCCACTACCATTATAAGATTAGAGCCACAAGGGAGACTAGACATCTACCACATCTACCACTATCAGATTACAGCCATAAAGGAGACTAGACATCAACCACCACAAAACCACTATCAGATTAGAGCCATAAAGAAGACTAGACATCTACCACCCCACTACCAATATCAGATTAGAGCCATTAGGGAGACTAGACATCTACCAGCCCACTACCACTATCAGATTAGAGCCATAAGGGAGACTAAACATCTAGCACCCCACTACCACCATCAGATTAGAGCCATAAGGGAGACTAGACATCTACCAGCCCACTACCACTATCAGATTAGAGCCATAAAGGAGACTAGACATCTACCAACCCACTACCACTCTCAGATTAGAGCCACAAAGGACACTAGACATCTACCACATCTACCACTATCAGATTAGAGCCATAAAGGAGACTAGACATCAACCACCCCACTACCACTATCCGATTAGAGTTATAAAGGAGACTAGACATCTACCAGCCCACTACCACTATAAGATTAGAGCCACAAGGGAGACTAGACATCTACCAGCCCACTACAACTATCAGATTAGAGCCACAAGGGAGACTAGATATCTACGACCCCACTACCACCATCATATTAGAGCCAGAAAGGAGACTAGACGTCTACCATATCTACCACTATCAGATTAGAGCCATAAAGGAGACTAGACATCTACCACCCCACTACCACTATCAGATTAGAGCCATTAGGGAGACTAGACATCTACCAGCCCACTACCACTATCAGATTAGAGCCATAAGGGAGACTAGACATCTAGCACCCCACTACCACTATAAGATTAGAGTTATAAAGGAGACTAGACATCTACCAACCCACTACCACTATAAGATTAGAGCCACAAGGGAGACTAGACATCTACCAGCCCACTACAACTATCAGATTAGAGCCACAAGGGAGACTAGACATCTACCAACCCACAACCACTATCAGATTAGAGCCACAAGGGAGACTAGACAACTACCAGCTCACTACAACTATCAGATTAGAGGCATAAAGGAGACTAGACATCTACCAGCCCACTACCACTATCAGATTAGAGTCATACGGGATACTAGATATCTACAACCCCACTACCACCATCATATTAGAACCACAAAGGAGACTAGACATCTACCACATCTACCACTATCAGATTAGAGCCATAAAGGAGACTAGACATCAACCACCACAAAACCACTATCAGATTAGAGCCATAAAGGAGACTTGACATCTACCACCCCACTACCACTATCAGATTAGAGCCATTAGGGAGACTAGACATCTACCAGCCCACTACCACTATCAAATTAGAGCCATAAGGGAGACTAGACATCTAGCACCCCACTACCACTATAAGATTAGAGTTATAAAGGAGACTAGACATCTACCAACCCACTACCACTATAAGATTAGAGCCACAAGGGAGACTAGACATCTACCAGCCCACTACAACTATCATATTAGAGCCACAAGGGAGACTAGACATCTACCAACCCACAACCACTATCAGATTAGAGCCACAAGGGAGACTAGACATCTACCATATCTACCACTATCAGATTAGAGCCATAAAGGAGACTAGACATCAACCACCACAAAACCACTATCAGATTAGAGCCATAAAGAAGACTAGACATCTACCACCCCACTACCACTATCAGATTAGAGCCATTAGGGAGACTAGACATCAACCACCACAAAACCACTATCAGATTAGAGCCATAAAGAAGACTAGACATCTACCACCCCACTACCACTATCAGATTAGAGCCATAAGGGAGACTAGATATCTACCAGCCCACTACCACTATCAGATTAGAGTTATAAAGGAGACTAGACATCTACCAGCCCACTACCACTATCAGATTAGAGCCATAAGGGAGGATAGACATCTAGCACCCCACTACCACTATCAGATTAGAGCCATAAGGGAGACTAGACATCTACCAGCCCACTACCACTATCAGATTAGAGGCATAAAGGAGACTAGACATCTACCAACCCACTACCACTATCAGATTAGAGCCACAAAGGAGAATAGACATCTACCAACCCACTACCATTATAAGATTAGAGCCACAAGGGAGACTAGACATCTACCACATCTACCACTATCAGATTACAGCCATAAAGGAGACTAGACATCAACCACCACAAAACCACTATCAGATTAGAGCCATAAAGAAGACTAGACATCTACCACCCCACTACCAATATCAGATTAGAGCCATTAGGGAGACTAGACATCTACCAGCCCACTACCACTATCAGATTAGAGCCATAAGGGAGACTAGACATCTAGCACCCCACTACCACTATCAGATTAGAGCCATAAGGGAGACTAGACATCTACCAGCCCACTACCACTATCAGATTAGAGCCATAAAGGAGACTAGACATCTACCAACCCACTACCACTCTCAGATTAGAGCCACAAAGGACACTAGACATCTACCACATCTACCACTATCAGATTAGAGCCATAAAGGAGACTAGACATCAACCACCCCACTACCACTATCCGATTAGAGTTATAAAGGAGACTAGACATCTACCAGCCCACTACCACTATAAGATTAGAGCCACAAGGGAGACTAGACATCTACCAGCCCACTACAACTATCAGATTAGAGCCACAAGGGAGACTAGATATCTACGACCCCACTACCACCATCATATTAGAGCCAGAAAGGAGACTAGACGTCTACCATATCTACCACTATCAGATTAGAGCCATAAAGGAGACTAGACATCTACCACCCCACTACCACTATCAGATTAGAGCCATTAGGGAGACTAGACATCTACCAGCCCACTACCACTATCAGATTAGAGCCATAAGGGAGACTAGACATCTAGCACCCCACTACCACTATAAGATTATAGTTATAAAGGAGACTAGACATCTACCAACCCACTACCACTATAAGATTAGAGCCACAAGGGAGACTAGACATCTACCAGCCCACTACAACTATCAGATTAGAGCCACAAGGGAGACTAGACATCTACCAACCCACAACCACTATCAGATTAGAGCCACAAGGGAGACTAGACAACTACCAGCTCACTACAACTATCAGATTAGAGGCATAAAGGAGACTAGACATCTACCAGCCCACTACCACTATCAGATTAGAGTCATACGGGATACTAGATATCTACAACCCCACTACCACCATCATATTAGAGCCACAAAGGAGACTAGACATCTACCACATCTACCACTATCAGATTAGAGCCATAAAGGAGACTAGACATCAACCACCACAAAACCACTATCAGATTAGAGCCATAAAGGAGACTTGACATCTACCACCCCACTACCACTATCAGATTAGAGCCATTAGGGAGACTAGACATCTACCAGCCCACTACCACTATCAAATTAGAGCCATAAGGGAGACTAGACATCTAGCACCCCACTACCACTATAAGATTAGAGTTATAAAGGAGACTAGACATCTACCAACCCACTACCACTATAAGATTAGAGCCACAAGGGAGACTAGACATCTACCAGCCCACTACAACTATCATATTAGAGCCACAAGGGAGACTAGACATCTACCAACCCACAACCACTATCAGATTAGAGCCACAAGGGAGACTAGACATCTACCATATCTACCACTATCAGATTAGAGCCATAAAGGAGACTAGACATCAACCACCACAAAACCACTATCAGATTAGAGCCATAAAGAAGACTAGACATCTACCACCCCACTACCACTATCAGATTAGAGCCATTAGGGAGACTAGACATCAACCACCACAAAACCACTATCAGATTAGAGCCATAAAGAAGACTAGACATCTACCACCCCACTACCACTATCAGATTAGAGCCATTAGGGAGACTAGATATCTACCAGCCCACTACCACTATCAGATTAGAGCCATAAAGGAGACTAGACATCTACCAGCCCACTACCACTATCAGATTAGAGCCATAAGGGAGGATAGACATCTAGCACCCCACTACCACTATCAGATTAGAGCCATAAGGGAGACTATACATCTACCAGCCCACTGCCACTATCAGATTAGAGGCATAAAGGAGACTAGACATCTACCAACCCACTACCACTATCAGATTAGAGCCACAAAGGAGAATAGACATCTACCAACCCACTACCATTATAAGATTAGAGCCACAAGGGAGACTAGACATCTACCACATCTACCACTATCAGATTACAGCCATAAAGGAGACTAGACATCAACCACCACAAAACCACTATCAGATTAGAGCCATAAAGAAGACTAGACATCTACCACCCCACTACCAATATCAGATTAGAGCCATTAGGGAGACTAGACATCTACCAGCCCACTACCACTATCAGATTAGAGCCATAAGGGAGACTAAACATCTAGCACCCCACTACCACTATCAGATTAGAGCCATAAGGGAGACTAGACATCTACCAGCCCACTACCACTATCAGATTAGAGCCATAAAGGAGACTAGACATCTACCAACCCACTACCACTCTCAGATTAGAGCCACAAAGGACACTAGACATCTACCACATCTACCACTATCAGATTAGAGCCATAAAGGAGACTAGACATCAACCACCCCACTACCACTATCCGATTAGAGTTATAAAGGAGACTAGACATCTACCAGCCCACTACCACTATAAGATTAGAGCCACAAGGGAGACTAGACATCTACCAGCCCACTACAACTATCAGATTAGAGCCACAAGGGAGACTAGATATCTACGACCCCACTACCACCATCATATTAGAGCCAGAAAGGAGACTAGACGTCTACCATATCTACCACTATCAGATTAGAGCCATAAAGGAGACTAGACATCTACCACCCCACTACCACTATCAGATTAGAGCCATTAGGGAGACTAGACATCTACCAGCCCACTACCACTATCAGATTAGAGCCATAAGGGAGACTAGACATCTAGCACCCCACTACCACTATAAGATTAGAGTTATAAAGGAGACTAGACATCTACCAACCCACTACCACTATAAGATTAGAGCCACAAGGGAGACTAGACATCTACCAGCCCACTACAACTATCATATTAGAGCCACAAGGGAGACTAGACATCTACCAACCCACAACCACTATCAGATTAGAGCCACAAGGGAGACTAGACATCTACCATATCTACCACTATCAGATTAGAGCCATAAAGGAGACTAGACATCAACCACCACAAAACCACTATCAGATTAGAGCCATAAAGAAGACTAGACATCTACCACCCCACTACCACTATCAGATTAGAGCCATTAGGGAGACTAGACATCAACCACCACAAAACCACTATCAGATTAGAGCCATAAAGAAGACTAGACATCTACCACCCCACTACCACTATCAGATTAGAGCCATAAGGGAGACTAGATATCTACCAGCCCACTACCACTATCAGATTAGAGTTATAAAGGAGACTAGACATCTACCAGCCCACTACCACTATCAGATTAGAGCCATAAGGGAGGATAGACATCTAGCACCCCACTACCACTATCAGATTAGAGCCATAAGGGAGACTATACATCTACCAGCCCACTACCACTATCAGATTAGAGGCATAAAGGAGACTAGACATCTACCAACCCACTACCACTATCAGATTAGAGCCACAAAGGAGAATAGACATCTACCAACCCACTACCATTATAAGATTAGAGCCACAAGGGAGACTAGACATCTACCACATATACCACTATCAGATTACAGCCATAAAGGAGACTAGACATCAACCACCACAAAACCACTATCAGATTAGAGCCATAAAGAAGACTAGACATCTACCACCCCACTACCAATATCAGATTAGAGCCATTAGGGAGACTAGACATCTACCAGCCCACTACCACTATCAGATTAGAGCCATAAGGGAGACTAAACATCTAGCACCCCACTACCACTATCAGATTAGAGCCATAAGGGAGACTAGACATCTACCAGCCCACTACCACTATCAGATTAGAGCCATAAAGGAGACTAGACATCTACCAACCCACTACCACTCTCAGATTAGAGCCACAAAGGACACTAGACATCTACCACATCTACCACTATCAGATTAGAGCCATAAAGGAGACTAGACATCAACCACCCCACTACCACTATCCGATTAGAGTTATAAAGGAGACTAGACATCTACCAGCCCACTACCACTATAAGATTAGAGCCACAAGGGAGACTAGACATCTACCAGCCCACTACAACTATCAGATTAGAGCCACAAGGGAGACTAGATATCTACGACCCCACTACCACCATCATATTAGAGCCAGAAAGGAGACTAGACGTCTACCATATCTACCACTATCAGATTAGAGCCATAAAGGAGACTAGACATCAACCACCACAAAACCACTATCAGATTAGAGCCATAAAGGAGACTAGACATCTACCACCCCACTACCACTATCAGATTAGAGCCATTAGGGAGACTAGACATCTACCAGCCCACTACCACTATCAGATTAGAGCCATAAGGGAGACTAGACATCTAGCACCCCACTACCACTATAAGATTAGAGTTATAAAGGAGACTAGACATCTACCAACCCACTACCACTATAAGATTAGAGCCACAAGGGAGACTAGACATCTACCAGCCCACTACAACTATCAGATTAGAGCCACAAGGGAGACTAGACATCTACCAACCCACAACCACTATCAGATTAGAGCCACAAGGGAGACTAGACAACTACCAGCTCACTACAACTATCAGATTAGAGGCATAAAGGAGACTAGACATCTACCAGCCCACTACCACTATCAGATTAGAGTCATACGGGATACTAGATATCTACAACCCCACTACCACCATCATATTAGAACCACAAAGGAGACTAGACATCTACCACATCTACCACTATCAGATTAGAGCCATAAAGGAGACTAGACATCAACCACCACAAAACCACTATCAGATTAGAGCCATAAAGGAGACTTGACATCTACCACCCCACTACCACTATCAGATTAGAGCCATTAGGGAGACTAGACATCTACCAGCCCACTACCACTATCAAATTAGAGCCATAAGGGAGACTAGACATCTAGCACCCCACTACCACTATAAGATTAGAGTTATAAAGGAGACTAGACATCTACCAACCCACTACCACTATAAGATTAGAGCCACAAGGGAGACTAGACATCTACCAGCCCACTACAACTATCATATTAGAGCCACAAGGGAGACTAGACATCTACCAACCCACAACCACTATCAGATTAGAGCCACAAGGGAGACTAGACATCTACCATATCTACCACTATCAGATTAGAGCCATAAAGGAGACTAGACATCAACCACCACAAAACCACTATCAGATTAGAGCCATAAAGAAGACTAGACATCTACCACCCCACTACCACTATCAGATTAGAGCCATTAGGGAGACTAGACATCAACCACCACAAAACCACTATCAGATTAGAGCCATAAAGAAGACTAGACATCTACCACCCCACTACCACTATCAGATTAGAGCCATAAGGGAGACTAGATATCTACCAGCCCACTACCACTATCAGATTAGAGTTATAAAGGAGACTAGACATCTACCAGCCCACTACCACTATCAGATTAGAGCCATAAGGGAGGATAGACATCTAGCACCCCACTACCACTATCAGATTAGAGCCATAAGGGAGACTAGACATCTACCAGCCCACTACCACTATCAGATTAGAGGCATAAAGGAGACTAGACATCTACCAACCCACTACCACTATCAGATTAGAGCCACAAAGGAGAATAGACATCTACCAACCCACTACCATTATAAGATTAGAGCCACAAGGGAGACTAGACATCTACCACATATACCACTATCAGATTACAGCCATAAAGGAGACTAGACATCAACCACCACAAAACCACTATCAGATTAGAGCCATAAAGAAGACTAGACATCTACCACCCCACTACCAATATCAAATTAGAGCCATTAGGGAGACTAGACATCTACCAGCCCACTACCACTATCAGATTAGAGCCATAAGGGAGACTAAACATCTAGCACCCCACTACCACTATCAGATTAGAGCCATAAGGGAGACTAGACATCTACCAGCCCACTACCACTATCAGATTAGAGCCATAAAGGAGACTAGACATCTACCAACCCACTACCACTCTCAGATTAGAGCCACAAAGGACACTAGACATCTACCACATCTACCACTATCAGATTAGAGCCATAAAGGAGACTAGACATCAACCACCCCACTACCACTATCCGATTAGAGTTATAAAGGAGACTAGACATCTACCAGCCCACTACCACTATAAGATTAGAGCCACAAGGGAGACTAGACATCTACCAGCCCACTACAACTATCAGATTAGAGCCACAAGGGAGACTAGATATCTACGACCCCACTACCACCATCATATTAGAGCCAGAAAGGAGACTAGACGTCTACCATATCTACCACTATCAGATTAGAGCCATAAAGGAGACTAGACATCAACCACCACAAAACCACTATCAGATTAGAGCCATAAAGGAGACTAGACATCTACCACCCCACTACCACTATCAGATTAGAGCCATTAGGGAGACTAGACATCTACCAGCCCACTACCACTATCAGATTAGAGCCATAAGGGAGACTAGACATCTAGCACCCCACTACCACTATAAGATTAGAGTTATAAAGGAGACTAGACATCTACCAACCCACTACCACTATAAGATTAGAGCCACAAGGGAGACTAGACATCTACCAGCCCACTACAACTATCAGATTAGAGCCACAAGGGAGACTAGACATCTACCAACCCACAACCACTATCAGATTAGAGCCACAAGGGAGACTAGACAACTACCAGCTCACTACAACTATCAGATTAGAGGCATAAAGGAGACTAGACATCTACCAGCCCACTACCACTATCAGATTAGAGTCATACGGGATACTAGATATCTACAACCCCACTACCACCATCATATTAGAACCACAAAGGAGACTAGACATCTACCACATCTACCACTATCAGATTAGAGCCATAAAGGAGACTAGACATCAACCACCACAAAACCACTATCAGATTAGAGCCATAAAGGAGACTTGACATCTACCACCCCACTACCACTATCAGATTAGAGCCATTAGGGAGACTAGACATCTACCAGCCCACTACCACTATCAGATTAGAGCCATAAGGGAGACTAGACATCTAGCACCCCACTACCACTATAAGATTAGAGTTATAAAGGAGACTAGACATCTACCAACCCACTACCACTATAAGATTAGAGCCACAAGGGAGACTAGACATCTACCAGCCCACTACAACTATCATATTAGAGCCACAAGGGAGACTAGACATCTACCAACCCACAACCACTATCAGATTAGAGCCACAAAGGAGACTAGACATCTACCATATCTACCACTATCAGATTCGAGCCATAAAGGAGACTAGACATCAACCACCACAAAACCACTATCAGATTAGAGCCATAAAGAAGACTAGACATCTACCACCCCACTATCACTATCAGATTAGAGCCATTAGGGAGACTAGACATCAACCACCACAAAACCACTATCAGATTAGAGCCATAAAGAAGACTAGACATCTACCACCCCACTACCACTATCAGATTAGAGCCATAAGGGAGACTAGATATCTACCAGCCCACTACCACTATCAGATTAGAGTTATAAAGGAGACTAGACATCTACCAGCCCACTACCACTATCAGATTAGAGCCATAAGGGAGACTAGACATCTAGCACCCCACTACCACTATCAGATTAGAGCCATAAGGGAGACTAAACATCTACCAGCCCACTACCACTATCAGATTAGAGGCATAAAGGAGACTAGACATCTACCAACCCACTACCACTATCAGATTAGAGCCACAAAGGAGACTAGACATCTACCACATCTACCACTATCAGATTAGAGCCATAAAGGAGACTAGACATCAACCACCCCACTACCACTATCCGATTAGAGTTATAAAGGAGACTAGACATCTACCAGCCCACTACCACTATAAGATTAGAGCCACAAGGGAGACTAGACATCTACCAGCCCACTACAACTATCAGATTAGAGCCACAAGGGAGACTAGATATCTACGACCCCACTACCACCATCATATTAGAGCCAGAAAGGAGACTAGACGTCTACCATATCTACCACTATCAGATTAGAGCCATAAAGGAGACTAGACATCTACCACCCCACTACCACTATCAGATTAGAGCCACTAGGGAGACTAGACATCTACCAGCCCACTACCACTATCAGATTAGAGCCATAAGGGAGAGTAGACATCTAGCACCCCACTACCACTATAAGATTAGAGTTATAAAGGAGACTAGACATCTACCAACCCACTACCACTATAAGATTAGAGCCACAAGGGAGACTAGACATCTACCAGCCCACTACAACTATCAGATTAGAGCCACAAGGGAGACTAGACATCTACCAACCCACAACCACTATCAGATTAGAGCCACAAGGGAGACTAGACAACTACCAGCTCACTACAACTATCAGATTAGAGGCATAAAGGAGACTAGACATCTACCAGCCCACTACCACTATCAGATTAGAGTCATACGGGATACTAGATATCTACAACCCCACTACCACCATCATATTAGAACCACAAAGGAGACTAGACATCTACCACATCTACCACTATCAGATTAGAGCCATAAAGGAGACTAGACATCAACCACCACAAAACCACTATCAGATTAGAGCCATAAAGGAGACTTGACATCTACCACCCCACTACCACTATCAGATTAGAGCCATTAGGGAGACTAGACATCTACCAGCCCACTACCACTATCAAATTAGAGCCATAAGGGAGACTAGACATCTAGCACCCCACTACCACTATAAGATTAGAGTTATAAAGGAGACTAGACATCTACCAACCCACTACCACTATAAGATTAGAGCCACAAGGGAGACTAGACATCTACCAGCCCACTACAACTATCATATTAGAGCCACAAGGGAGACTAGACATCTACCAACCCACAACCACTATCAGATTAGAGCCACAAGGGAGACTAGACATCTACCATATCTACCACTATCAGATTAGAGCCATAAAGGAGACTAGACATCAACCACCACAAAACCACTATCAGATTAGAGCCATAAAGAAGACTAGACATCTACCACCCCACTACCACTATCAGATTAGAGCCATTAGGGAGACTAGACATCAACCACCACAAAACCACTATCAGATTAGAGCCATAAAGAAGACTAGACATCTACCACCCCACTACCACTATCAGATTAGAGCCATAAGGGAGACTAGATATCTACCAGCCCACTACCACTATCAGATTAGAGTTATAAAGGAGACTAGACATCTACCAGCCCACTACCACTATCAGATTAGAGCCATAAGGGAGGATAGACATCTAGCACCCCACTACCACTATCAGATTAGAGCCATAAGGGAGACTATACATCTACCAGCCCACTACCACTATCAGATTAGAGGCATAAAGGAGACTAGACATCTACCAACCCACTACCACTATCAGATTAGAGCCACAAAGGAGAATAGACATCTACCAACCCAGTACCATTATAAGATTAGAGCCACAAGGGAGACTAGACATCTACCACATCTACCACTATCAGATTACAGCCATAAAGGAGACTAGACATCAACCACCACAAAACCACTATCAGATTAGAGCCATAAAGAAGACTAGACATCTACCTCCCCACTACCAATATCAGATTAGAGCCATTAGGGAGACTAGACATCTACCAGCCCACTACCACTATCAGATTAGAGCCATAAGGGAGACTAAACATCTAGCACCCCACTACCACTATCAGATTAGAGCCATAAGGGAGACTAGACATCTACCAGCCCACTACCACTATCAGATTAGAGCCATAAAGGAGACTAGACATCTACCAACCCACTACCACTCTCAGATTAGAGCCACAAAGGACACTAGACATCTACCACATCTACCACTATCAGATTAGAGCCATAAAGGAGACTAGACATCAACCACCCCACTACCACTATCCGATTAGAGTTATAAAGGAGACTAGACATCTACCAGCCCACTACCACTATAAGATTAGAGCCACAAGGGAGACTAGACATCTACCAGCCCACTACAACTATCAGATTAGAGCCACAAGGGAGACTAGATATCTACGACCCCACTACCACCATCATATTAGAGCCAGAAAGGAGACTAGACATCTACCACCCCACTACCACTATCAGATTAGAGCCATAAGGGAGACTAGACATCTACCAGCCCACTACCACTATCAGATTAGAGCCATTAGGGAGACTAGACATCTACCAGCCCACTACCACTATCAGATTAGAGCCATAAGGGAGACTAGACATCTAGCACCCCACTACCACTATAAGATTAGAGTTATAAAGGAGACTAGACATCTACCAACCCACTACCACTATAAGATTAGAGCCACAAGGGAGACTAGACATCTACCAGCCCACTACAACTATCAGATTAGAGCCACAAGGGAGACTAGACATCTACCAACCCACAACCACTATCAGATTAGAGCCACAAGGGAGACTAGACAACTACCAGCTCACTACAACTATCAGATTAGAGGCATAAAGGAGACTAGACATCTACCAGCCCACTACCACTATCAGATTAGAGTCATACGGGATACTAGATATCTACAACCCCACTACCACCATCATATTAGAACCACAAAGGAGACTAGACATCTACCACATCTACCACTATCAGATTAGAGCCTTAAAGGAGACTAGACATCAACCACCACAAAACCACTATCAGATTAGAGCCATAAAGGAGACTTGACATCTACCACCCCACTACCACTATCAGATTAGAGCCATTAGGGAGACTAGACATCTACCAGCCCACTACCACTATCAAATTAGAGCCATAAGGGAGACTAGACATCTAGCACCCCACTACCACTATAAGATTAGAGTTATAAAGGAGACTAGACATCTACCAACCCACTACCACTATAAGATTAGAGCCACAAGGGAGACTAGACATCTACCAGCCCACTACAACTATCATATTAGAGCCACAAGGGAGACTAGACATCTACCAACCCACAACCACTATCAGATTAGAGCCACAAGGGAGACTAGACATCTACCATATCTACCACTATCAGATTAGAGCCATAAAGGAGACTAGACATCAACCAACACAAAACCACTATCAGATTAGAGCCATAAAGAAGACTAGACATCTACCACCCCACTACCACTATCAGATTAGAGCCATTAGGGAGACTAGACATCAACCACCACAAAACCACTATCAGATTAGAGCCATAAAGAAGACTAGACATCTACCACCCCACTACCACTATCAGATTAGAGCCATAAGGGAGACTAGATATCTACCAGCCCACTACCACTATCAGATTAGAGTTATAAAGGAGACTAGACATCTACCAGCCCACTACCACTATCAGATTAGAGCCATAAGGGAGGATAGACATCTAGCACCCCACTACCACTATCAGATTAGAGCCATAAGGGAGACTATACATCTACCAGCCCACTACCACTATCAGATTAGAGCCATAAAGGAGACTAGACATCTACCAACCCACTACCACTATCAGATTAGAGCCACAAAGGAGAATAGACATCTACCAACCCACTACCATTATAAGATTAGAGCCACAAGGGAGACTAGACATCTACCACATCTACCACTATCAGATTACAGCCATAAAGGAGACTAGACATCAACCACCACAAAACCACTATCAGATTAGAGCCATAAAGAAGACTAGACATCTACCACCCCACTACCAATATCAGATTAGAGCCATTAGGGAGACTAGACATCTACCAGCCCACTACCACTATCAGATTAGAGCCATAAGGGAGACTAAACATCTAGCACCCCACTACCACTATCAGATTAGAGCCATAAGGGAGACTAGACATCTACCAGCCCACTACCACTATCAGATTAGAGCCATAAAGGAGACTAGACATCTACCAACCCACTACCACTCTCAGATTAGAGCCACAAAGGACACTAGACATCTACCACATCTACCACTATCAGATTAGAGCCATAAAGGAGACTAGACATCAACCACCCCACTACCACTATCCGATTAGAGTTATAAAGGAGACTAGACATCTACCAGCCCACTACCACTATAAGATTAGAGCCACAAGGGAGACTAGACATCTACCAGCCCACTACAACTATCAGATTAGAGCCACAAGGGAGACTAGATATCTACGACCCCACTACCACCATCATATTAGAGCCAGAAAGGAGACTAGACGTCTACCATATCTACCACTATCAGATTAGAGCCATAAAGGAGACTAGACATCAACCACCACAAAACCACTATCAGATTAGAGCCATAAAGGAGACTAGACATCTACCACCCCACTACCACTATCAGATTAGAGCAATTAGGGAGACTAGACATCTACCAGCCCACTACCACTATCAGATTAGAGCCATAAGGGAGACTAGACATCTAGCACCCCACTACCACTATAAGATTAGAGTTATAAAGGAGACTAGACATCTACCAACCCACTACCACTATAAGATTAGAGCCACAAGGGAGACTAGACATCTACCAGCCCACTACAACTATCAGATTAGAGCCACAAGGGAGACTAGACATCTACCAACCCACAACCACTATCAGATTAGAGCCACAAGGGAGACTAGACAACTACCAGCTCACTACAACTATCAGATTAGAGGCATAAAGGAGACTAGACATCTACCAGCCCACTACCACTATCAGATTAGAGTCATACGGGATACTAGATATCTACAACCCCACTACCACCATCATATTAGAACCACAAAGGAGACTAGACATCTACCACATCTACCACTATCAGATTAGAGCCATAAAGGACACTAGACATCAACCACCACAAAACCACTATCAGATTAGAGCCATAAAGGAGACTTGACATCTACCACCCCACTACCACTATCAGATTAGAGCCATTAGGGAGACTAGACATCTACCAGCCCACTACCACTATCAGATTAGAGCCATAAGGGAGACTAGACATCTAGCACCCCGCTACCACTATAAGATTAGAGTTATAAAGGAGACTAGACATCTACCAACCCACTACCACTATAAGATTAGAGCCACAAGGGAGACTAGACATCTACCAGCCCACTACAACTATCATATTAGAGCCACAAGGGAGACTAGACATCTACCAACCCACAACCACTATCAGATTAGAGCCACAAGGGAGACTAGACATCTACCATATCTACCACTATCAGATTCGAGCCATAAAGGAGACTAGACATCAACCACCACAAAACCACTATCAGATTAGAGCCATAAAGAAGACTAGACATCTACCACCCCACTACCACTATCAGATTAGAGCCATTAGGGAGACTAGACATCAACCACCACAAAACCACTATCAGATTAGAGCCATAAAGAAGACTAGACATCTACCACCCCACTACCACTATCAGATTAGAGCCATAAGGGAGACTAGATATCTACCAGCCCACTACCACTATCAGATTAGAGTTATAAAGGAGACTAGACATCTACCAGCCCACTACCACTATCAGATTAGAGCCATAAGGGAGACTAGACATCTAGCACCCCACTACCACTATCAGATTAGAGCCATAAGGGAGACTAAACATCTACCAGCCCACTACCACTATCAGATTAGAGGCATAAAGGAGACTAGACATCTACCAACCCACTACCACTATCAGATTAGAGCCACAAAGGAGACTAGACATCTACCACATCTACCACTATCAGATTAGAGCCATAAAGGAGACTAGACATCAACCACCCCGCTACCACTATCAGATTAGAGTTATAAAAGAGACTAGACATCTACCAACCCACTACCACTATAAGATTAGAGCCACAAGGGAGACTAGACATCTACCAGCCCACTACAACTATCAGATTAGAGCCACAAGGGAGACTAGACATCTACCAGCCCACTACCACTATCAGATTAGAGTTATAAAGGAGACTAGACATCTACCAACCCACTACAACTATCAGATTAGAGCCATTAGGGAGACTAGACATCTACCAGCCCACTACAACTATCAGATTAGAGCCATTAGGGAGACTAGACATCTACCACCCCACTACCACTATCAGATTAGAGTTATAAAGGCGACTAGACATCTACCACCCCACTACCAATATCAGATTAGAGTCATAAGGGATACTAGATATCTACAACCCCACTACCAACATCATATTAGAGCCACAAAGGAGCCTAGACATCTACCACATCTACCACCATCAGATTAGAGCCATAAAGGAGACTAGACATCAACCACCACAAAACCACTATCAGATTAGAGCCATAAAGGAGACTAGACATCTACCAGCCCACTACCACTATCAGATTAGAGCCATAAGGGAGACTAGACATCTAGCACCCCACTACCACTATCAGATTAGAGTCATAAAGGAGACTAGACATCTACCAACCCACTACCACTATAAGATTAGAGCCACAAGGCAGACTAGACATCTACCAGCCCACTACCACTATCAGATTAGAGTTATAAAGGCGACTAGACATCTACCACCCCACTATCACTATCAGATTAGAGTCATAAGGGATACTAGATATCTACAACCCCACTACCACCATCATATTAGAGCCACAAAGGAGACTAGACATCTACCACATCTACCACTATCAGATTAGAGCCATAAAGGAGACTAGACATCAACCACCACAAAACCACTATCAGATTAGAGCCATAAAGGAGACTAGACATCTACCAGCCCACTACCACTATCAGATTAGAGCCATAAGGGAGACTAGACATCTAGCACCCCACTACCACTATAAGATTAGAGTTATAAAGGAGACTAGACATCTACCAGCCCACTACCACTATCAGATTAGAGCCACAAAGGAGACTAGACATCTACCAACCCACTACCACTATAAGATTAGAGCCACAAGGCAGACTAGACATCTACCAGCCCATTACAACTATCAGATTAGAGCCACAAGGGAGACTAGACATCTACCAACCCACAACCACTATAAGATTAGAGCCACAAGGCAGACTAGACATCTACCAGCTCACTACAATTATCAGATTAGAGCCACAAGGGAGACTAGACATCGACATCCTCAATACCACTAGAAGATTAGAGCCATAAGGGAGACTAGAAATCTTCCAACCCACTACCACTATCAGATTAGAGCCATAAGGGAGACTAGACATCTAGCACCCCACTACCACTATCAGATTAGAGCCATTAGAGAGACTAGACATCTAACAGCCCACTACCACTATCAGATTAGAGCCATAAGGGAGACTAGACATCTAGCACCCCACTACCACTATCAGATTAGAGTTATAAAGGAGACTAGACATCTACCAGCCCACTACCACTATCAGATTAGAGCCATAAGGGAGACTAGACATCTAGCACCCCACTACCACTATCAGATTAGAGCCATAAAGAAGACTAGACATCTACCAGCCCACTACCACTATCAGATTAGAGCCATTAGGGAGTCTAGACATCTACAAGCCCACTACCACTATCAGATTAGAGGCATAAAGGAGACTAGACATCTAGCACCCCACTACCACTATCAGATTAGAGCCATAAGGGAGACTAGACATCTAGCACCCCACTACCACTATCAGATTAGAGCCATTAGGGAGACTAGACATCTACCAGCCCACTACCACTATCAGATTAGAGCCATAAGGGAGACTAGACATCTAGCACCCCACTACCACTATCAGATTAGAGCCATAAGGGAGACTAGACATCTAGCACCCCACTACCACTATCAGATTAGAGCCATAAGGGAGACTAGACATCAACCACCACAAAACCACTATCAGATTAGAGCCATAAAGAAGACTAGACATCTACCACCACACTACCACTATCAGATTAGAGCCATAAGGGAGACTAGACATCTAGTACCCCACTACCACTATCAGATTAGAGCCATTAGAGAGACTAGACATCTACCAGCCCACTACCACTATCAGATTAGAGCCATAAGGGAGACTAGACATCTAGCACCCCACTACCACTATCAGATTAGAGCCATAAGGGAGACTAGACATCTAGCACCCCACCACCACTATCAGATTAGAGCCATAAGGGAGACTAGACATCAACCACCACAAACCACTATCAGATTAGAGCCATAAAGAAGACTAGACATCTACCACCCCACTACCACTATCAGATTAGAGCCACAAGGGAGACTAGACATCTACCAGCCCACTACAACTATCAGATTAGAGCCACAAGGGAGACTAGACATCTACCAACCCACAACCACTATCAGATTAGAGCCACAAGGGAGACTAGACAACTACCAGCTCACTACAACCATCAGATTAGAGGCATAAAGGAGACTAGACATCTACCAGCCCACTACCACTATCAGATTAGAGTCATACGGGATACTAGATATCTACAACCCCACTACCACCATCATATTAGAGCCACAAAGGAGACTAGACATCTACCACATCTACCACTATCAGATTAGAGCCATAAAGGAGACTAGACATCTACCACCACAAAACCACTATCAGATTAGAGCCATAAAGGAGACTAGACATCTACCACCCCACTACCACTATCAGATTAGAGCCATTAGGGAGACTAGACATCTACCAGCCGACTACCACTATCAGATTAGAGCCATAAGGGAGACTAGACATCTAGCACCCCACTACCACTATAAGATTAGAGTTATAAAGGAGACTAGACATCTACCAACCCACTATCTATAAGATTAGAGCCACAAGGGAGACTAGACATCTACCAGCCCACTACAACTATCAGATTAGAGCCACAAGGGAGACTAGACATCTACCAACCCACAAACACTATCAGATTAGAGCCACAAGGGAGACTAGACATCTACCATATCTACCACTATCAGATTAGAGCCATTAGGGAGACTAGACATCAACCACCACAAAACCACTATCAGATTAGAGCCATAAAGAAGACTAGACATCTACCACCCCACTACCACTATCAGATTAGAGCCATTAGGGAGACTAGACATCAACCACCACAAATCCACTATCAGATTAGAGCCATAAAGAAGACTAGACATCAACCACCCCACTACCACTATCAGATTAGAGCCATTAGGGAGACTAGACATCTAGCACCCCACTACCACTATCAGATTAGAGCCATAAGGGAGACTAGACATCTACCAGCCCACTACCACTATCAGATTAGAGTTATAAAGGAGACTAGACATCTACCAGCCCACTACCACTATCAGATTAGAGCCATAAGGGAGACTAGACATCTAGCACGACACTACCACTATCAGATTAGAGCCATAAGGGAGACTAGACATCTACCAGCCCACTACCACTATCAGATTAGAGGCATAAAGGAGACTAGACATCTACCAACCCACTACCACTATCAGATTAGAGCCACAAAGGAGACTAGACATCTACCACATCTACCACTATCAGATTAGAGCCATAAAGGAGACTAGACATCAACCACCCCACTACCACTATCAGATTAGAGTTATAAAGGAGACTAGACATCTACCAACCCACTACCACTATAAGATTAGAGCCACAAGGGAGACTAGACATCTACCAGCCCACTACCACTATCAGATTAGAGCCATAAGGGAGACTAGCAGAATAGAGTTATAAAGGAGACTAGACATCTACCAACCCAGTACCACTATCAGATTAGAGCCATAAAGGAGACTAGACATCTACCAACCCACTACAACTATCAGATTAGAGCCATTAGGGAGACTAGACATCTACAAGCCCACTACCACTATCAGATTAGAGTTATAAAGGAGACTAGACATCTACCAACCCACTACAACTATCAGATTAGAGCCATTAGGGAGACTAGACATCTACCAGCCCACTACCACTATCAGATTAGAGTTATAAAGGCGACTAGACATCTACCACCCCACTACCACTATCAGATTAGAGTCATAAGGGATACTAGATATCTACAACCCCACTACCACCATCATATTAGAGCCACAAAGGAGACTAGACATCTACCACATCTACCTCTATCAGATTAGAGCCATAAAGGAGACTAGACATCAACCACCACAAAACCACTATCAGATTAGAGCCATAAAGGAGACTAGACATCTACCAGCCCACTACCACTATCAGATTAGAGCCATAAGGGAGACTAGACATCTAGCACCCCACTACCACTATAAGATTAGAGTTATAAAGGAGACTAGACATCTACCAACCCACTACCACTATCAGATTAGAGCCACAAAGGAGACTAGACATCTACCACATCTACCACTATCAGATTAGAGCCATAAAGGAGACTAGACATCAACCACCCCACTACCACTATCAGATTAGAGTTATAAAGGAGACTAGACATCTACCAACCCACTACCACTATAAGATTAGAGCCACAAGGGAGACTAGACATCTACCAGCCCACTACAACTATCAGATTAGAGCCACAAGGGAGACTAGACATCTACCAGCCCACTACCATTATCAGAATAGAGTTATAAAGGAGACTAGACATCTACCAACCCAGTACCACTATCAGATTAGAGCCATAAAGGAGACTAGACATCTACCAACCCACTACAACTATCAGATTAGAGCCATTAGGGAGAAGAGACATATACAAGCCCACTACCACTATCAGATTAGAGTTATAAAGGAGACTAGACATCTACCAACCCACTACAACTATCAGATTAGAGCCATTAGGGAGACTAGACATCAACCACCACAAAACCACTATCAGATTAGAGCCATAAAGGAGACTAGACATCTACCAGCCCACTACCACTATCAGATTAGAGCCATAAGGGAGACTAGACATCTAGCACCCCACTACCACTATCAGATTAGAGTCATAAAGGAGACTAGACATCTACCAACCCACTACCACTATAAGATTAGAGCCACAAGGCAGACTAGACATCTACCAGCCCACTACCACTATCAGATTAGAGTTATAAAGGCGACTAGACATCTACCACCCCACTATCACTATCAGATTAGAGTCATAAGGGATACTAGATATCTACAACCCCACTACCACCATCATATTAGAGCCACAAAGGAGACTAGACATCTACCACATCTACCACTATCAGATTAGAGCCATAAAGGAGACTAGACATCAACCACCACAAAACCACTATCAGATTAGAGCCATAAAGGAGACTAGACATCTACCAGCCCACTACCACTATCAGATTAGAGCCATAAGGGAGACTAGACATCTAGCACCCCACTACCACTATAAGATTAGAGTTATAAAGGAGACTAGACATCTACCAACCCACTACCACTATCAGATTAGAGCCACAAAGGAGACTAGACATCTACCAACCCACTACCACTATAAGATTAGAGCCACAAGGCAGACTAGACATCTACCAGCCCATTACAACTATCAGATTAGAGCCACAAGGGAGACTAGACATCTACCAACCCACAACCACTATAAGATTAGAGCCACAAGGCAGACTAGACATCTACCAGCTCACTACAATTATCAGATTAGAGCCACAAGGGAGACTAGACATCGACATCCTCAATACCACTAGAAGATTAGAGCCATAAGGGAGACTAGAAATCTTCCAACCCACTACCACTATCAGATTAGAGCCATAAGGGAGACTAGACATCTAGCACCCCACTACCACTATCAGATTAGAGCCATTAGAGAGACTAGACATCTAACAGCCCACTACCACTATCAGATTAGAGCCATAAGGGAGACTAGACATCTAGCACCCCACTACCACTATCAGATTAGAGGCATAAAGGAGACTAGACATCTACCAGCCCACTACCACTATCAGATTAGAGCCATAAGGGAGACTAGACATCTAGCACCCCACTACCACTATCAGATTAGAGCCATAAAGAAGACTAGACATCTACAACCCCACTACCACTATCAGATTAGAGCCATTAGGGAGTCTAGACATCTACAAGCCCACTACCACTATCAGATTAGAGGCATAAAGGAGACTAGACATCTAGCACCCCACTACCACTATCAGATTAGAGCCATAAGGGAGACTAGACATCTAGCACCCCACTACCACTATCAGATTAGAGCCATTAGAGAGACTAGACATCTACCAGCCCACTACCACTATCAGATTAGAGCCATAAGGGAGACTAGACATCTAGCACCCCACTACCACTATCAGATTAGAGCCATAAGGGAGACTAGACATCTAGCACCCCACTACCACTATCAGATTAGAGCCATAAGGGAGACTAGACATCAACCACCACAAAACCACTATCAGATTAGAGCCATAAAGAAGACTAGACATCTACCACCACACTACCACTATCAGATTAGAGCCATAAGGGAGACTAGACATCTAGTACCCCACTACCACTATCAGATTAGAGCCATTAGAGAGACTAGACATCTACCAGCCCACTACCACTATCAGATTAGAGCCATAAGGGAGACTAGACATCTACCACCCCACTACCACTATCAGATTAGAGCCATAAGGGAGACTAGACATCTACCACCCCACCACCACTATCAGATTAGAGCCATAAGGGAGACTAGACATCTACCACCCCACCACCACTATCAGATTAGAGCCATAAAGAAGACTAGACATCTACCACCCCACTACCACTATCAGATTAGAGCCACAAGGGAGACTAGACATCTACCAGCCCACTACAACTATCAGATTAGAGCCACAAGGGAGACTAGACATCTACCAACCCACAACCACTATCAGATTAGAGCCACAAGGGAGACTAGACAACTACCAGCTCACTACAACCATCAGATTAGAGGCATAAAGGAGACTAGACATCTACCAGCCCACTACCACTATCAGATTAGAGTCATACGGGATACTAGATATCTACAACCCCACTACCACCATCATATTAGAGCCACAAAGGAGACTAGACATCTACCACATCTACCACTATCAGATTAGAGCCATAAAGGAGACTAGACATCAACCACCACAAAACCACTATCAGATTAGAGCCATAAGGGAGACTAGACATCGACCACCCCACAACCACTATCAGATTAGAGCCATTAGGGAGACTAGACATCTACCAGCCGACTACCACTATCAGATTAGAGCCATAAGGGAGACTAGACATCTAGCACCCCACTACCACTATAAGATTAGAGTTATAAAGGAGACTAGACATCTACCAACCCACTATCTATAAGATTAGAGCCACAAGGGAGACTAGACATCTACCAGCCCACTACAACTATCAGATTAGAGCCACAAGGGAGACTAGACATCTACCAACCCACAAACACTATCAGATTAGAGCCACAAGGGAGACTAGACATCTACCATATCTACCACTATCAGATTAGAGCCATTAGGGAGACTAGACATCAACCACCACAAAACCACTATCAGATTAGAGCCATAAAGAAGACTAGACATCTACCACCCCACTACCACTATCAGATTAGAGCCATTAGGGAGACTAGACATCAACCACCACAAATCCACTATCAGATTAGAGCCATAAAGGAGACTAGACATCAACCACCCCACTACCACTATCAGATTAGAGCCATTAGGGAGACTAGACATCTAGCACCCCACTACCACTATCAGATTAGAGCCATAAGGGAGACTAGACATCTACCAGCCCACTACCACTATCAGATTAGAGTTATAAAGGAGACTAGACATCTACCAGCCCACTACCACTATCAGATTAGAGCCATAAGGGAGACTAGACATCTAGCACGACACTACCACTATCAGATTAGAGCCATAAGGGAGACTAGACATCTACCAGCCCACTACCACTATCAGATTAGAGGCATAAAGGAGACTAGACATCTACCAACCCACTACCACTATCAGATTAGAGCCACAAAGGAGACTAGACATCTACCACATCTACCACTATCAGATTAGAGCCATAAAGGAGACTAGACATCAACCACCCCACTACCACTATCAGATTAGAGTTATAAAGGAGACTAGACATCTACCAACCCACTACCACTATAAGATTAGAGCCACAAGGGAGACTAGACATCTACCAGCCCACTACAACTATCAGATTAGAGCCACAAGGGAGACTAGCCATCTACCAGCCCACTACCATTATCAGAATAGAGTTATAAAGGAGACTAGACATCTACCAACCCAGTACCACTATCAGATTAGAGCCATAAAGGAGACTAGACATCTACCAACCCACTACAACTATCAGATTAGAGCCATTAGGGAGACTAGACATCTACAAGCCCACTACCACTATCAGATTAGAGTTATAAAGGAGACTAGACATCTACCAACCCACTACAACTATCAGATTAGAGCCATTAGGGAGACTAGACATCTACCAGCCCACTACCACTATCAGATTAGAGTTATAAAGGCGACTAGACATCTACCACCCCACTACCACTATCAGATTAGAGTCATAAGGGATACTAGATATCTACAACCCCACTACCACCATCATATTAGAGCCACAAAGGAGACTAGACATCTACCACATCTACCTCTATCAGATTAGAGCCATAAAGGAGACTAGACATCAACCACCACAAAACCACTATCAGATTAGAGCCATAAAGGAGACTAGACATCTACCAGCCCACTACCACTATCAGATTAGAGCCATAAGGGAGACTAGACATCTAGCACCCCACTACCACTATAAGATTAGAGTTATAAAGGAGACTAGACATCTACCAACCCACTACCACTATCAGATTAGAGCCACAAAGGAGACTAGACATCTACCACATCTACCACTATCAGATTAGAGCCATAAAGGAGACTAGACATCAACCACCCCACTACCACTATCAGATTAGAGTTATAAAGGAGACTAGACATCTACCAACCCACTACCACTATAAGATTAGAGCCACAAGGGAGACTAGACATCTACCAGCCCACTACAACTATCAGATTAGAGCCACAAGGGAGACTAGACATCTACCAGCCCACTACCATTATCAGAATAGAGTTATAAAGGAGACTAGACATCTACCAACCCAGTACCACTATCAGATTAGAGCCATAAAGGAGACTAGACATCTACCAACCCACTACAACTATCAGATTAGAGCCATTAGGGAGAAGAGACATCTACAAGCCCACTACCACTATCAGATTAGAGTTATAAAGGAGACTAGACATCTACCAACCCACTACAACTATCAGATTAGAGCCATTAGGGAGACTAGACATCTACCAGCCCACTACCACTATCAGATTAGAGTTATAAAGGCGACTAGACATCTACCACCCCACTACCACTATCAGATTAGAGTCATAAGGGATACTAGATATCTACAACCCCACTACCACCATCATATTAGAGCCACAAAGGAGACTAGACATCTACCACATCTACCTCTATCAGATTAGAGCCATAAAGGAGACTTGACATCAACCACCACAAAACCACTATCAGATTAGAGCCATAAAGGAGACTAGACATCTACCAGCCCACTACCACTATCAGATTAGAGCCATAAGGGAGACTAGACATCTAGCACCCCACTACCACTATAAGATTAGAGTTATAAAGGAGACTAGACATCTACCAACCCACTATCTATAAGATTAGAGCCACAAGGGAGACTAAACATCTACCAGCCCACTACAACTATCAGATTAGAGCCACAAGGGAGACTAGACATCTACCATATCTACCAATTTCAGATTAGAGCCATTAGGGAGACTAGACATCAACCACCACAAAACCACTATCAGATTAGAGCCATAAAGAAGACTAGACATCTACCACCCCACTACCACTATCAGATTAGAGCCATTAGGGAGACTAGACATCAACCACCACAAAACCACTATAAGATTAGAGCCATAAAGAAGACTAGACATCTACCACCCCACTACCACTATCAGATTAGAGCCATTAGGGAGACTAGACATCTAGCACCCCACTACTACTATCAGATTAGAGCCATAAGGGAGACTAGACATCTACCAGCCCACTACCACTATCAGATTAGAGTTATAAAGGAGACTAGACATCTACCAGCCCACTACCACTATCAGATTAGAGCCATAAGGGAGACTAGACATCTAGCAGCCCACTACCACTATCAGATTAGAGGAATAAAGGAGACGAGACATCTACCAACCCACTACCACTATCAGATTAGAGCCACAAAGGAGACTAGACATCTACCACATCTACCACTATCAGATTAGAGCCATAAAGGAGACTAGACATCAACCACCCCACTACCACTATCAGATTAGAGTTATAAAGGAGACTAGACATCTACCAACCCACTACCACTATAAGATTAGAGCCACAAGGGAGACTAGACATCTACCAGCCCACTACAACTATCAGATTAGAGCCACAAGGGAGACTAGACATCTACCAGCCCACTACCATTATCAGATTAGAGTTATAAAGGAGACTAGACATCTACCAACCCAGTACCACTATCAGATTAGAGCCATAAAGGAGACTAGACATCTACCAACCCACTACAACTATCAGATTAGAGCCATTAGGGAGACTAGACATCTACCAGCCCACTACCACTATCAGATTAGAGTTATAAAGGAGACTAGACATCTACCAAACCACTACAACTATCAGATTAGAGCCATTAGGGAGACTAGACATCTACCAGCCCACTACCACTATCAGATTAGAGTTATAAAGGCGACTAGACATCTACCACCCAACTACCACTATCAGATTAGAGTCATAAGGGATGCTAGATATCTACAACCCCACTACCACCATCATATTAGAGCCACAAAGGAGACTAGACATCTACCACATCTACCACTATCAGATTAGAGCCATAAAGGAGACTAGACATCAACCACCACAAAACCACTATCAGATTAGAGCCATAAAGAAGACTAGACATCTAGCACCCCACTACCACTATCAGATTTGAGCCATATTGGAGACTAGACATCTAGCACCCCACTACCACTATCAGATTAGAGCCACAAGGGAGACTAGACATCTACCAACCCACAACCACTATCAGATTACAGCCACAAGGGAGACTAGACATCTACCATATCTACCAATTTCAGATTAGAGCCATTAGGGAGACTAGACATCAACCACCACAAAACCACTATCAGATTAGAGCCATAAAGAAGACTAGACATCTACCACCCCACTACCACTATCAGATTAGAGCCATTAGGGAGACTAGACATCAACCACCACAAAACCACTATCAGATTAGAGCCATAAAGAAGACTAGACATCTACCAACCCACTACCACTATCAGATTAGAGCCATTAGGGAGACTAGACATCTAGCACCCCACTACCACTATCAGATTAGAGCCATAAGGGAGACTAGACATCTACCAGCCCACTACCACTATCAGATTAGAGTTATAAAGGAGTCTAGACATCTACCAGCCCACTACCACTATCAGATTAGAGCCATAAGGGAGACTAGACATCTACCAGCCCACTACCACTATCTGATTAGAGGCATAAAGGAGACTAGACATCTACCAACCCACTACCACTATCAGATTAGAGCCACAAAGGAGACTAGACATCTACCACATCTACCACTATCAGATTAGAGCCATAAGGGAGACTAGACATCTACCAGCCCACTACCACTATCAGATTAGAGTTATAAAGGAGTCTAGACATCTACCAGCCCAGTACCACTATCAGATTAGAGCCATAAGGGAGACTAGACATCTAGCACGACGCTACCACTATCAGATTAGAGCCATAAGGGAGACTAGACATCAACCACCCCACTACCACTATCAGATTAGAGTTATAAAGGAGACTAGACATCTACCAACCCACTACCACTATAAGATTAGAGCCACAAGGGAGACTAGACATCTACCAGCCCACTACAACTATCAGATTAGAGCCACAAGGGAGACTAGACATCTACCAGCCCACTACCATTATCAGATTAGAGTTATAAAGGAGACTAGACATCTACCAACCCAGTACCACTATCAGATTAGAGCCATAAAGGAGACTAGACATCTACCAACCCACTACAACTATCAGATTAGAGCCATTAGGGAGACTAGACATCTACCAGCCCACTACCACTATCAGATTAGAGTTATAAATGAGACTAGACATCTACCACCCCACTACAACTATCAGATTAGAGCCATTAGGGAGACTAGACATCTACCAGCCCACTACCACTATCAGATTAGAGTTATAAAGGCGACTAGACATCTACCACCCCACTACCACTATCAGATTAGAGTCATAAGGGATACTAGATATCGACAACCCCACTACCACCATCATATTAGAGCCACAAAGGAGACTAGACATCTACCACATCTACCACTATCAGATTAGAGCCATAAAGGAGACTAGACATCAACCACCACAAAACCACTATCAGATTAGAGCCATAAAGAAGACTAGACATCTAGCACCCCACTACCACTATCAGATTTGAGCCATAAGGGAGACTAGACATCTACCAGCCCACTACCACTATCAGATTAGAGCCATAAAGGAGACTAGACATCTACCAGCCCACTACCACTATCAGATTAGAGCCATAAGGGAGACTAGACATCTAGCACCCCACTACCACTATCAGATCAGAGCCATAAGGGAGACTAGACATCTACCAGCCCACTACCACTATCAGATTAGAGGCATAAAGGAGACTAGACATCTACCAACCCACTACCACTATCAGATTAGAGCCACAAAGGAGACTAGACATCTACCACATCTACCACTATCAGATTAGAGCCATAAAGGAGACTAGACATCAACCACCCTGCTACCACTATCAGATTAGAGTTATAAAGGAGACTAGACATCTACCAACCCACTACCACTATAAGATTAGAGCCACAAGGGAGACTAGACATCTACCACATCTACCACTATCAGATTACAGCCATAAAGGAGACTAGACATCAACCACCACAAAACCACTATCAGATTAGAGCCATAAAGAAGACTAGACATCTACCACCCCACTACCACTATCAGATTAGAGCCATTAGGGAGACTAGACATCTACCAGCCCACTACCACTATCAGATTAGAGCCATAAGGGAGACTAGACATCTAGCACCCCACTACCACTATCAGATTAGAGCCATAAGGGAGACTAGACATCTACCAGCCCACTACCACTATCAGATTAGAGCCATAAAGGAGACTAGACATCTACCAACCCACTACCACTCTCAGATTAGAGCCACAAAGGACACTAGACATCTACCACATCTACCACTATCAGATTAGAGCCATAAAGGAGACTAGATATCAACCACCCCACTACCACTATCCGATTAGAGTTATAAAGGAGACTAGACATCTACCAGCCCACTACCACTATAAGATTAGAGCCACAAGGGAGACTAGACATCTACCAGCCCACTACAACTATCAGATTAGAGCCACAAGGGAGACTAGACATCTACCATATCTACCACTATCAGATTAGAGCCATAAAGGAGACTAGACATCAACCACCACAAAACCACTATCAGATTAGAGCCATAAAGGAGACTAGACATCTACCACCCCACTACCACTATCAGATTAGAGCCATTAGGGAGACTAGACATCTACCAGCCCACTACCACTATCAGATCAGAGCCATAAGGGAGACTAGACATCTAGCACCACACTACCACTATAAGATTAGAGCCATAAGGGAGACTAGACATCTAGCACCCCACTACCACTATCAGATTAGAGCCATAAGGGAGACTAGACATCTAGCACCCCACTACCACTATCAGATTAGAGCCATAAGGGAGACTAGACATCAACCACCACAAAACCACTATCAGATTAGAGCCATAAAGAAGACTAGACATCTACCACCACACTACCACTATCAGATTAGAGCCATAAGGGAGACTAGACATCTAGTACCCCACTACCACTATCAGATTAGAGCCATTAGAGAGACTAGACATCTACCAGCCCACTACCACTATCAGATTAGAGTCATAAAGAAGACTAGACATCTACCACCCCACTACCACTATCAGATTAGAGCCACAAGGGAGACTAGACATCTAGCACCCCACCACCACTATCAGATTGGAGCCATAAGGGAGACTAGACATCAACCACCACAAAACCACTATCAGATTAGAGTCATAAAGAAGACTAGACATCTACCACCCCACTACCACTATCAGATTAGAGCCACAAGGGAGACTAGACATCTACCAGCCCACTACAACTATCAGATTAGAGCCACAAGGGAGTCTAGACATCTACCAACCCACAACCCCTATCAGATTAGAGCCACAAGGGAGACTAGACAACTACCAGCTCACTACAACCATCAGATTAGAGGCATAAAGGAGACTAGACATCTACCAGCCCACTACCACTATCAGATTAGAGTCATACGGGATACTAGATATCTACAACCCCACTACCACCATCATATTAGAGCCACAAAGGAGACTAGACATCTACCACATCTACCACTATCAGATTAGAGCCATAAAGGAGACTAGACATCTACCACCACAAAACCACTATCAGATTAGAGCCATAAAGGAGACTAGACATCTACCACCCCACTACCACTATCAGATTAGAGCCATTAGGGAGACTAGACATCTACCAGCCCACTACCACTATCAGATTAGAGCTATAAGGGAGACTAGACATCTAGCACCCCACTACCACTATAAGATTAGAGTTATAAAGGAGACTAGACATCTACCAACCCACTATCTATAAGATTAGAGCCACAAGGGAGACTAGACATCTACCAGCCCACTACAACTATCAGATTAGAGCCACAAGGGAGACTAGACATCTACCAACCCACAACCACTATCAGATTAGAGCCACAAGGGAGACTAGACATCTACCATATCTACCACTATCAGATTAGAGCCATTAGGGAGACTAGACATCAACCACCACAAAACCACTATCAGATTAGAGCCATAAAGAAGACTAGACATCTACCACCCCACTACCACTATCAGATTAGAGCCATTAGGGAGACTAGACATCAAACACCACAAATCCACTATCAGATTAGAGCCATAAAGAAGACTAGACATCAACCACCCCACTACCACTATCAGATTAGAGCCATTAGGGAGACTAGACATCTAGCACCCCACTACCACTATCAGATTAGAGCCATAAGGGAGACTAGACATCTACCAGCCCACTACCACTATCAGATTAGAGCCATAAGGGAGACTAGACATCTAGCACGACACTACCACTATCAGATTAGAGCCATAAGGGAGACTAGACATCTACCAGCCCACTACCACTCTCAGATTAGAGGCATAAAGGAGACTAGACATCTACCAACCCACTACCACTATCAGATTAGAGCCACAAAGGAGACTAGACATCTACCACATCTACCACTATCAGATTAGAGCCATAAAGGAGACTAGACATCAACCACCCCACTACCACTATCAGATTAGAGTTATAAAGGAGACTAGACATCTACCAACCCACTACCACTATAAGATTAGAGCCACAAGGGAGACTAGACATCTACCAGCCCACTACAACTATCAGATTAGAGCCACAAGGGAGACTAGCCATCTACCAGCCCACTACCATTATCAGATTAGAGTTATAAAGGAGACTAGACATCTACCAACCCAGTACCACTATCAGATTAGAGCCATAAAGGAGACTAGACATCTACCAACCCACTACAACTATCAGATTAGAGCCATTAGGGAGACTAGACATCTACAAGCCCACTACCACTATCAGATTAGAGTTATAAAGGAGACTAGACATCTACCAACCCACTACAACTATCAGATTAGAGCCATTAGGGAGACTAGACATCTACCAGCCCACTACCACTATCAGATTAGAGTTATAAAGGCGACTAGACATCTACCACCCCACTACCACTATCAGATTAGAGTCATAAGGGATACTAGATATCTACAACCCCACTACCACCATCATATTAGAGCCACAAAGGAGACTAGACATCTACCACATCTACCACTATCAGATTAGAGCCATAAAGGAGACTAGACATCAACCACCACAAAACCACTATAAGATTAGAGCCATAAAGGAGACTAGACATCTACCAGCCCACTACCACTATCAGATTAGAGCCATAAGGGAGACTAGACATCTAGCACCCCACTACCACTATAAGATTAGAGTTATAAAGGAGACTAGACATCTACCAACCCACTACCACTATCAGATTAGAGCCACAAAGGAGACTAGACATCTACCACATCTACCACTATCAGATTAGAGCCATAAAGGAGACTAGACATCAACCACCCCACTACCACTATCAGATTAGAGTTATAAAGGAACTAGACATCTACCAACCCACTACCACTATAAGATTAGAGCCACAAGGGAGACTAGACATCTACCAGCCCACTACAACTATCAGATTAGAGCCACAAGGGAGACTAGACATCTACCAGCCCACTACCATTATCAGAATAGAGTTATAAAGGAGACTAGACATCTACCAACCCAGTACCACTATCAGATTAGAGCCATAAAGGAGACTAGACATCTACCAACCCACTACAACTATCAGATTAGAGCCATTAGGGAGAAGAGACATCTACAAGCCCACTACCACTATCAGATTAGAGTTATAAAGGAGACTAGACATCTACCAACCCACTACAACTATCAGATTAGAGCCATTAGGGAGACTAGACATCTACCAGCCCACTACCACTATCAGATTAGAGTTATAAAGGAGACTAGACATCTACCACCCCACTACCACTATCAGATTAGAGTCATAAGGGATACTAGATATCTACAACCCCACTACCACCATCATATTAGAGCCACAAAGGAGACTAGACATCTACCACATCTACCTCTATCAGATTAGAGCCATAAAGGAGACTTGACATCAACCACCACAAAACCACTATCAGATTAGAGCCATAAAGGAGACTAGACATCTACCAGCCCACTACCACTATCAGATTAGAGCCATAAGGGAGACTAGACATCTAGCACCCCACTACCACTATAAGATTAGAGTTATAAAGGAGACTAGACATCTACCAACCCACTATCTATAAGATTAGAGCCACAAGGGAGACTAGACATCTACCAGCCCACTACAACTATCAGATTAGAGCCACAAGGGAGACTAGACATCTACCAACCCACAACCACTATCAGATTAGAGCCACAAGGGAGACTAGACATCTACCATATCTACCACTATCAGATTAGAGCCATAAGGGAGACTAGACATCAACCACCACAAAACCACTATCAGATTAGAGCCATAAAGAAGAATAGACATCTACCACCCCACTACCACTATCAGATTAGAGCCATAAGGGAGACTAGACATCAACCACCACAAAACCACTATAAGATTAGAGCCATAAAGAAGACTAGACATCTACCACCCCACTACCACTATCAGATTAGAGCCATTAGGGAGACTAGACATCTAGCACCCCACTACTACTATCAGATTAGAGCCATAAGGGAGACTAGACATCTACCAGCCCACTACCACTATCAGATTAGAGCCATAAAGGAGACTAGACATCTACCAGCCCACTACCACTATCAGATTAGAGCCATAAGGGAGACTAGACATCTAGCAGCCCACTACCACTATCAGATTAGAGGCATAAAGGAGACGAGACATCTACCAACCCACTACCACTATCAGATTAGAGCCACAAAGGAGACTAGACATCTACCACATCTACCACTATCAGATTAGAGCCATAAAGGAGACTAGACATCAACCACCCCACTACCACTATCAGATTAGAGTTATAAAGGAGACTAGACATCTACCAACCCACTACCACTATAAGATTAGAGCCACAAGGGAGACTAGACATCTACCAGCCCACTACAACTATCAGATTAGAGCCACAAGGGAGACTAGACATCTACCAGCCCACTACCATTATCAGATTAGAGTTATAAAGGAGACTAGACATCTACCAACCCAGTACCACTATCAGATTAGAGCCATAAAGGAGACTAGACATCTACCAACCCACTACAACTATCAGATTAGAGCCATTAGGGAGACTAGACATCTACCAGCCCACTACCACTATCAGATTAGAGTTATAAAGGAGACTAGACATCTACCAACCCACTACAACTATCAGATTAGAGCCATTAGGGAGACTAGACATCTACCAGCCCACTACCACTATCCGATTAGAGTTATAAAGGCGACTAGACATCTACCACCCCACTACCACTATCAGATTAGAGTCATAAGGGATACTAGATATCTACAACCCCACTACCACCATCATATTAGAGCCACAAAGGAGACTAGACATCTACCACATCTACCTCTATCAGATTAGAGCCATAAAGGAGACTTGACATCAACCACCACAAAACCACTATCAGATTAGAGCCATAAAGGAGACTAGACATCTACCAGCCCACTACCACTATCAGATTAGAGCCATAAGGGAGACTAGACATCTAGCACCCCACTACCACTATAAGATTAGAGTTATAAAGGAGACTAGACATCTACCAACCCACTATCTATAAGATTAGAGCCACAAGGGAGACTAGACATCTACCAGCCCACTACAACTATCAGATTAGAGCCACAAGGGAGGATAGACATCTACCAACCCACAACCACTATCAGATTAGAGCCACAAGGGAGACTAGACATCTACCATATCTACCAATTTCAGATTAGAGCCATTAGGGAGACTAGACATCAACCACCACAAAACCACTATCAGATTAGAGCCATAAAGAAGAATAGACATCTACCACCCCACTACCACTATCAGATTAGAGCCATTAGGGAGACTAGACATCAACCACCACAAAACCACTATAAGATTAGAGCCATAAAGAAGACTAGACATCTACCACCCCACTACCACTATCAGATTAGAGCCATTAGGGAGACTAGACATCTAGCACCCCACTACTACTATCAGATTAGAGCCATAAGGGAGACTAGACATCTACCAGCCCACTACCACTATCAGATTAGAGTTATAAAGGAGACTAGACATCTACCAGCCCACTACCACTATCAGATTAGAGCCATAAGGGAGACTAGACATCTAGCAGCCCACTACCACTATCAGATTAGAGGCATAAAGGAGACGAGACATCTACCAACCCACTACCACTATCAGATTAGAGGCATAAAGGAGACGAGACATCTACCACATCTACCACTATCAGATTAGAGCCATAAAGGAGACTAGACATCAACCACCCCACTACCACTATCAGATTAGAGTTATAAAGGAGACTAGACATCTACCAACCCACTACCACTATAAGATTAGAGCCACAAGGGAGACTAGACATCTACCAGCCCACTACAACTATCAGATTAGAGCCACAAGGGAGACTAGACATCTACCAGCCCACTACCATTATCAGATTAGAGTTATAAAGGAGACTAGACATCTACCAACCCACTACAACTATCAGATTAGAGCCATTAGGGAGACTAGACATCTACCAGCCCACTACCACTATCAGATTAGAGTTATAAAGGCGACTAGACATCTACCACCCAACTACCACTATCAGATTAGAGTCATAAGGGATGCTAGATATCTACAACCCCACTACCACCATCATATTAGAGCCACAAAGGAGACTAGACATCTACCACATCTACCACTATCAGATTAGAGCCATAAAGGAGACTAGACATCAACCACCACAAAACCACTATCAGATTAGAGCCATAAAGAAGACTAGACATCTAGCACCCCACTACCACTATCAGATTTGAGCCATAAGGGAGACTAGACATCTAGCACCCCACTACCACTATAAAATTAGAGTTATAAAGGAGACTAGACATCTACCAACCCACTATCTATAAGATTAGAGCCACAAGGGAGACTAGACATCTACCAGCCCACTACAACTATCAGATTAGAGCCACAAGGGAGACTAGACATCTACCAACCCACAACCACTATCAGATTAGAGCCACAAGGGAGACTAGACATCTACCATATCTACCAATTTCAGATTAGAGCCATTAGGGAGACTAGACATCAACCACCACAAAACCACTATCAGATTAGAGCCATAAAGAAGACTAGACATCTACCACCCCACTACCACTATCAGATTAGAGCCATTAGGGAGACTAGACATCAACCACCACAAAACCACTATCAGATTAGAGCCATAAAGAAGACTAGACATCTACCAACCCACTACCACTATCAGATTAGAGCCATTAGGGAGACTAGACATCTAGCACCCCACTACCACTATCAGATTAGAGCCATAAGGGAGACTAGACATCTACCAGCACACTACCACTATCAGAATAGAGTTATAAAGGAGTCTAGACATCTACCAGCCCACTACCACTATCAGATTAGAGCCATAAGGGAGACTAGACATCTAGCACGACACTACCACTATCAGATTAGAGCCATAAGGGAGACTAGACATCTACCAGCCCACTACCACTATCAGATTAGAGGCATAAAGGAGACTAGACATCTACCAACCCACTACCACTATCAGATTAGAGCCACAAAGGAGACTAGACATCTACCACATCTACCACTATCAGATTAGAGCCATAAGGGAGACTAGACATCTACCAGCCCACTACCACTATCAGATTAGAGTTATAAAGGAGTCTAGACATCTACCAGCCCACTACCACTATCAGATTAGAGCCATAAGGGAGACTAGACATCAACCACCCCACTACCACTATCAGATTAGAGTTATAAAGGAGACTAGACATCTACCAACCCACTACCACTATAAGATTAGAGCCACAAGGGAGACTAGACATCTACCAGCCCACTACAACTATCAGATTAGAGCCACAAGGGAGACTAGACATCTACCAGCCCACTACCATTATCAGATTAGAGTTATAAAGGAGACTAGACATCTACCAACCCAGTACCACTATCAGATTAGAGCCATAAAGGAGACTAGGCATCTACCAACCCACTACAACTATCAGATTAGAGCCATTAGGGAGACTAGACATCTACCAGCCCACTACCACTATCAGATTAGAGTTATAAAGGAGACTAGACATCTACCACCCCACTACAACTATCAGATTAGAGCCATTAGGGAGACTAGACATCTACCAGCCCACTACCACTATCAGATTAGAGTTATAAAGGCGACTAGACATCTACCACCCCACTACCACTATCAGATTAGAGTCATAAGGGATACTAGATATCTACAACCCCACTACCACCATCATATTAGAGCCACAAAGGAGACTAGACATCTACCACATCTACCACTATCAGATTAGAGCCATAAAGGAGACTAGACATCAACCACCACAAAACCACTATCAGATTAGAGCCATAAAGAAGACTAGACATCTAGCACCCCACTACCACTATCAGATTTGAGCCATAAGGGAGACTAGACATCTACCACCCCACTACCACTATCAGATTAGAGCCATAAAGGAGACTAGACATCTACCAACCCACTACCACTATCAGATTAGAGCCATAAGGGAGACTAGACATCTAGCACCCCACTACCACTATCAGATTAGAGCCATAAGGGAGACTAGACATCTACCAGCCCACTACCACTATCAGATTAGAGGCATAAAGGAGACTAGACATCTACCAACCCACTACCACTATCAGATTAGAGCCACAAAGGAGACTAGACATCTACCACATCTACCACTATCAGATTAGAGCCATAAAGGAGACTAGACATCAACCACCCTGCTACCACTATCAGATTAGAGTTATAAAGGAGACTAGACATCTACCAACCCACTACCACTATAAGATTAGAGCCACAAGGGAGACTAGACATCTACCACATCTACCACTATCAGATTACAGCCATAAAGGAGACTAGACATCAACCACCACAAAACCACTATCAGATTAGAGCCATAAAGGAGACTAGACATCTACCACCCCTCTACCACTATCAGATCAGAGCCATAAGGGAGACTAGACATCTACCAGCCCACTACAACTATCAGATTAGAGCCAAAAGGGAGACTAGACATCTACCATATCTACCACTATCAGATTAGAGCCATAAAGGAGACTAGACATCAACCACCACAAAACCACTATCAGATTAGAGCCATAAAGGAGACTAGACATCTACCACCCCACTACCACTATCAGATTAGAGCCATTAGGGAGACTAGACATCTACCAGCCCACTACCACTATCAGATCAGAGCCATAAGGGAGACTAGACATCTAGCACCACACTACCACTATAAGATTAGAGTTATAAAGGAGACTAGACATCTACCAACCCACAACCACTATCAGATTAGAGCCACAAGGGTGACTAGACATCTACCATATCTACCACTATCAGATTAGAGCCATAAAGGAGACTAGACATCAACCACCACAAAACCACTATCAGATTAGAGCCATAAAGAAGACTAGACATCTACCACCCCACTACCACTATCAGATTAGAGCCATTAGGGAGACTAGACATCAACCACCACAAAACCACTATCAGATTAGAGCCATAAAGAAGACTAGACATCTACCAGCCCACTACCACTATCAGATTAGAGCCATAAGGGAGACTATACATCTAGCACCCCACTACCACTATCAGATTAGAGCCATATGGGAGACTAGACATCTACCAGCCCACTACCACTATCAGATTAGAGGCATAAAGGAGACTAGACATCTACCAACCCACTACCACTATCAGATTAGAGCCACAAATGAGACTAGACATCTACCACATCTACCACTATCAGATTAGAGCCATAAAGGAGACTAGACATCAACCACCCCACTACCACTATCCGATTAGAGTTATAAAGGAGACTAGACATCTACCAACCCACTACCACTATAAGATTAGAGCCACAAGGGAGACTAGACATCTACCAGCCCACTACAACTATCAGATTAGAGCCATTAGGGAGACTAGACATCTACCAGCCCACTACCACTATCAGATTAGAGTTATAAAGGAGACTAGACATCTACCAACCCACTACAACTATCAGATTAGAGCCATTAGGGAGACTAGACATCTACCAGCCCACTACCACTATCAGATTAGAGTTATAAAGGCGACTAGACATCTACCACATCTACCACTATCAGATTAGAGCCATAAAGGAGACTAGACATCAACCACCACAAAACCACTATCAGATTAGAGCCATAAAGAAGACTAGACATCTAGCACCCCACTACCACTATCAGATTTGAGCCATAAGGGAGACTAGACATCTAGCACCCCACTACCACTATAAGATTAGAGTTATAAAGGAGACTAGACATCTACCAACCCACTATCTATAAGATTAGAGCCACAAGGGAGACTAGACATCTACCAGCCCACTACAACTATCAGATTAGAGCCACAAGGGAGACTAGACATCTACCAACCCACTATCTATAAGATTAGAGCCACAAGGGAGACTAGACATCTACCAGCCCACTACAACTATCAGATTAGAGCCACAAGGGAGACTAGACATCTACCAACCCACAACCACTATCAGATTAGAGCCACAGGGGGAGACTAGACATCTACCATATCTACCAATTTCAGATTAGAGCCATTAGGGAGACTAGACATCAACCACCACAAAACCACTATCAGATTAGAGCCATAAAGAAGACTAGACATCTAGCACCCCACTACCACTATCAGATTTGAGCCATAAGGGAGACTAGACATCTAGCACCCCACTACCACTATAAGATTAGAGTTATAAAGGAGACTAGACATCTACCAACCCACTATCTATAAGATTAGAGCCACAAGGGAGACTAGACATCTACCAGCCCACTACAACTATCAGATTAGAGCCACAAGGGAGACTAGACATCTACCAACCCACTATCTATAAGATTAGAGCCACAAGGGAGACTAGACATCTACCAGCCCACTACAACTATCAGATTAGAGCCACAAGGGAGACTAGACATCTACCAACCCACAACCACTATCAGATTAGAGCCACAAGGGAGACTAGACATCTACCATATCTACCACTTTCAGATTAGAGCCATTAGGGAGACTAGACATCAACCACCACAAAACAACTATCAGATTAGAGCCATAAAGAAGACTAGACATCTACCACCCCACTACCACTATCAGATTAGAGCCATTAGGGAGACTAGACATCAACCACCACAAAACCACTATCAGATTAGAGCCATAAAGAAGACTAGACATCTACCACCCCACTACCACTATCAGATTAGAGCCATTAGGGAGACTAGACATCTAGCACCCCACTACCACTATCAGATTAGAGCCACAAGGGAGACTAGACATCTACCAACCCACAACCACTATCAGATTAGAGCCACAAGGGAGACTAGACATCTACCATATCTACCAATTTCAGATTAGAGCCATTAGGGAGACTAGACATCAACCACCACAAAACCACTATCAGATTAGAGCCATAAAGAAGACTAGACATCTACCACCCCACTACCACTATCAGATTAGAGCCATTAGGGAGACTAGACATCAACCACCACAAAACCACTATCAGATTAGAGCCATAAAGAAGACTAGACATCTACCAACCCACTACCACTATCAGATTAGAGCCATTAGGGAGACTAGACATCTAGCACCCCACTACCACTATCAGGTTAGAGCCATAAGGGAGACTAGACATCTACCAGCCCACTTCCACTATCAGATTAGAGTTATAAAGGAGACTAGACATCTACCAGCCCACTACCACTATCAGATTAGAGCCATAAGGGAGACTAGACATCTAGCACGACACTACCACTATCAGATTAGAGCCATAAGGGAGACTAGACATCTACCAGCGCACTACCACTATCAGATTAGAGGCATAAAGGAGACTAGACATCTACCAACCCACTACCACTATCAGATTAGAGCCACAAAGGAGACTAGACATCTACCACATCTACCACTATCAGATTAGAGCCATAAAGGAGACTAGACATCAACCACCCCACTACCACTATCAGATTAGAGTTATAAAGGAGACTAGACATCTACCAACCCACTACCACTATAAGATTAGAGCCACAAGGGAGACTAGACATCTACCAGCCCACTACAACTATCAGATTAGAGCCATAAGGGAGACTAGACATCTACCAGCCCACTACCACTATCAGATTAGAGTTATAAAGGAGACTAGACATCTACCAACCCACTACAACTATCAGATTAGAGCCATTAGGGAGACTAGACATCTACCAGCCCACTACCACTATCAGATTAGAGTTATAAAGGCGACTAGACATCTACCACATCTACCACTATCAGATTAGAGCCATAAAGGAGACTAGACATCAACCACCACAAAACCACTATCAGATTAGAGCCATAAAGAAGACTAGACATCTAGCACCCCACTACCACTATCAGATTTGAGCCATAAGGGAGACTAGACATCTAGCACCCCACTACCACTATAAGATTAGAGTTATAAAGGAGACTAGACATCTACCAACCCACTATCTATAAGATTAGAGCCACAAGGGAGACTAGACATCTACCAGCCCACTACAACTATCAGATTAGAGCCACAAGGGAGACTAGACATCTACCAACCCACTATCTATAAGATTAGAGCCACAAGGGAGACTAGACATCTACCAGCCCACTACAACTATCAGATTAGAGCCACAAGGGAGACTAGACATCTACCAACCCACAACCACTATCAGATTAGAGCCACAAGGGAGACTAGACATCTACCATATCTACCAATTTCAGATTAGAGCCATTAGGGAGACTAGACATCAACCACCACAAAACCACTATCAGATTAGAGCCATAAAGAAGACTAGACATCTACCACCCCACTACCACTATCAGATTAGAGCCATTAGGGAGACTAGACATCAACCACCACAAAACCACTATCAGATTAGAGCCATAAAGAAGACTAGACATCTACCACCCCACTACCACTATCAGATTAGAGCCATTAGGGAGACTAGACATCTAGCACCCCACTACCACTATCAGATTAGAGCCACAAGGGAGACTAGACATCTACCAACCCACAACCACTATCAGATTAGAGCCACAAGGGAGACTAGACATCTACCATATCTACCAATTTCAGATTAGAGCCATTAGGGAGACTAGACATCAACCACCACAAAACCACTATCAGATTAGAGCCATAAAGAAGACTAGACATCTACCAACCCACTACCACTATCAGATTAGAGCCACAAAGGAGACTAGACATCTACCACATCTACCACTATCAGATTAGAGCCATAAAGGAGACTAGACATCAACCACCCCACTACCACTATCAGATTAGAGTTATAAAGGAGACTAGACATCTACCAACCCACTACCACTATAAGATTAGAGCCACAAGGGAGACTAGACATCTACCAGCCCACTACAACTATCAGATTAGAGCCATTAGGGAGACTAGACATCTACCAGCCCACTACCACTATCAGATTAGAGTTATAAAGGAGACTAGACATCTACCAACCCACTACAACTATCAGATTAGAGCCATTAGGGAGACTAGACATCTACCAGCCCACTACCACTATCAGATTAGAGTTATAAAGGCGACTAGACATCTACCACATCTACCACTATCAGATTAGAGCCATAAAGGAGACTAGACATCAACCACCACAAAACCACTATCAGATTAGAGCCATAAAGAAGACTAGACATCTAGCACCCCACTACCACTATCAGATTTGAGCCATAAGGGAGACTAGACATCTAGCACCCCACTACCACTATAAGATTAGAGTTATAAAGGAGACTAGACATCTACCAACCCACTATCTATAAGATTAGAGCCACAAGGGAGACTAGACATCTACCAGCCCACTACAACTATCAGATTAGAGCCACAAGGGAGACTAGACATCTACCAACCCACTATCTATAAGATTAGAGCCACAAGGGAGACTAGACATCTACCAGCCCACTACAACTATCAGATTAGAGCCACAAGGGAGACTAGACATCTACCAACCCACAACCACTATCAGATTAGAGCCACAAGGGAGACTAGACATCTACCATATCTACCAATTTCAGATTAGAGCCATTAGGGAGACTAGACATCAACCACCACAAAACCACTATCAGATTAGAGCCATAAAGAAGACTAGACATCTACCACCCCACTACCACTATCAGATTAGAGCCATTAGGGAGACTAGACATCAACCACCACAAAACCACTATCAGATTAGAGCCATAAAGAAGACTAGACATCTACCACCCCACTACCACTATCAGATTAGAGCCATTAGGGAGACTAGACATCTAGCACCCCACTACCACTATCAGATTAGAGCCACAAGGGAGACTAGACATCTACCAACCCACAACCACTATCAGATTAGAGCCACAAGGGAGACTAGACATCTACCATATCTACCAATTTCAGATTAGAGCCATTAGGGAGACTAGACATCAACCACCACAAAACCACTATCAGATTAGAGCCATAAAGAAGACTAGACATCTACCACCCCACTACCACTATCAGATTAGAGCCATTAGGGAGACTAGACATCAACCACCACAAAACCACTATCAGATTAGAGCCATAAAGAAGACTAGACATCTACCAACCCACTACCACTATCAGATTAGAGCCATTAGGGAGACTAGACATCTAGCACCCCACTACCACTATCAGATTAGAGCCATAAGGGAGACTAGACATCTACCAGCCCACTACCACTATCAGATTAGAGTTATAAAGGAGACTAGACATCTACCAGCCCACTACCACTATCAGATTAGAGCCATAAGGGAGACTAGACATCTAGCACCCCACTACCACTATCAGATTAGAGCCATAAGGGAGACTAGACATCTACCAGCGCACTACCACTATCAGATTAGAGGCATAAAGGAGACTAGACATCTACCAACCCACTACCACTATCAGATTAGAGCCACAAAGGAGACTAGACATCTACCACATCTACCACTATCAGATTAGAGCCATAAAGGAGACTAGACATCAACCACCCCACTACCACTATCAGATTAGAGTTATAAAGGAGACTAGACATCTACCAACCCACTACCACTATAAGATTAGAGCCACAAGGGAGACTAGACATCTACCAGCCCACTACAACTATCAGATTAGAGCCACAAGGGAGACTAGACATCTACCAGCCCACTAACATTATCAGATTAGAGTTATAAAGGAGACTAGACATCTACCAACCCAGTACCACTATCAGATTAGAGCCATAAAGGAGACTAGACATCTACCAACCCACTACAACTATCAGATTAGAGCCATTAGGGAGACTAGACATCTACCAGCCCACTACCACTATCAGATTAGAGTTATAAAGGAGACTAGACATCTACCAACCCATTACAACTATCAGATTAGAGCCATTAGGGAGACTAGACATCTACCAGCCCACTACCACTATCAGATTAGAGTTATAAAGGCGACTAGACATCTACCACCCCACTACCACTATCAGATTAGAGTCATAAGGGATACTAGATATCTACAACCCCACTACCACCATCATATTAGAGCCACAAAGGAGACTAGACATCTACCACATCTACCACTATCAGATTAGAGCCATAAAGGAGACTAGACATCAACCACCACAAAACCACTATCAGATTAGAGCCATAAAGAAGACTAGACATCTACCAGCCCACTACCACTATCAGATTAGAGTTATAAAGGAGACTAGACATCTACCAGCCCACTACCACTATCAGATTAGAGCCATAAGGGAGACTAGACATCTAGCACCCCACTACCACTATCAGATTAGAGCCATAAGGGAGACTAGACATCTACCAGCCCACTACCACTATCAGATTAGAGGCATAAAGGAGACTAGACATCTACCAACCCACTACCACTATCAGATTAGAGCCACAAAGGAGACTAGACATCTACCACATCTACCACTATCAGATTAGAGCCATAAAGGAGACTAGACATCAACCACCCTGCTACCACTATCAGATTAGAGTTATAAAGGAGACTAGACATCTACCAACCCACTACCACTATAAGATTAGAGCCACAAGGGAGACTAGACATCTACCACATCTACCACTATCAGATTACAGCCATAAAGGAGACTAGACATCAACCACCACAAAACCACTATCAGATTAGAGCCATAAAGAAGACTAGACATCTACCACCCCACTACCACTATCAGATTAGACCCATTAGGGAGACTAGACATCTACCAGCCCACTACCACTATCAGATTAGAGCCATAAGGGAGACTAGACATCTACCACCCCACTACCACTATCAGATTAGAGCCATAAGGGAGACTAGACATCTACCAGCCCACTACCACTATCAGATTAGAGCCATAAAGGAGACTAGACATCTACCAACCCACTACCACTCTCAGATTAGAGCCACAAAGGACACTAGACATCTACCACATCTACCACTATCAGATTAGAGCCATAAAGGAGACTAGATATCAACCACCCCACTACCACTATCCGATTAGAGTTATAAAGGAGACTAGACATCTACCAGCCCACTACCACTATAAGATTAGAGCCACAAGGGAGACTAGACATCTACCAGCCCACTACCACTATAAGATTAGAGCCACAAGGGAGACTAGACATCTACCACATCTACCACTATCAGATTACAGCCATAAAGGAGACTAGACATCAACCACCACAAAACCACTATCAGATTAGAGCCATAAAGAAGACTAGACATCTACCACCCCACTACCACTATCAGATTAGAGCCATTAGGGAGACTAGACATCTACCAGCCCACTACCACTATCAGATTAGAGCCATAAGGGAGACTAGACATCTAGCACCCCACTACCACTATCAGATTAGAGCCATAAGGGAGACTAGACATCTACCAGCCCACTACCACTATCAGATTAGAGCCATAAAGGAGACTAGACATCTACCAACCCACTACCACTCTCAGATTAGAGCCACAAAGGACACTAGACATCTACCACATCTACCACTATCAGATTAGAGCCATAAAGGAGACTAGATATCAACCACCCCACTACCACTATCCGATTAGAGTTATAAAGGAGACTAGACATCTACCAGCCCACTACCACTATAAGATTAGAGCCACAAGGGAGACTAGACATCTACCAGCCCACTACAACTATCAGATTAGAGCCACAAGGGAGACTAGACATCTACCATATCTACCACTATCAGATTAGAGCCATAAAGAAGACTAGACATCTACCACCCCACTACCACTATCAGATTAGAGCCATTAGGGAGACTAGACATCAACCACCACAAAACCACTATCAGATTAGAGCCATAAAGAAGACTAGACATCTACCACCCCACTACCACTAACAGATTAGAGCCATAAGGGAGACTAGACATCTACCAGCCCACTACCACTATCAGATTAGAGTTATAAAGGAGACTAGACATCTACCAGCCCACTACCACTATCAGATTAGAGCCATAAGGGAGACTAGACATCTAGCACGACACTACCACTATCAGATGAGAGCCATAAGGGAGACTAGACATCTACCAGCCCACTACCACTATCAGATTAGAGGCATAAAGGAGACTAGACATCTACCAACCCACTACCACTATCAGATTAGAGCCACAAAGGAGACTAGACATCTACCACATCTACCACTATCAGATTAGAGCCATAAAGGAGACTAGACATCAACCACCCCACTACCACTATCAGATTAGAGTTATAAAGGAGACTAGACATCTACCACTCCACTACCACTATAAGATTAGAGCCACAAGGGAGACTAGACATCTACCAGCCCACTACCACTATCAGATTAGAGCCACAAGGGAGACTAGACATCTACCAGCCCACTACCACTATCAGATTAGAGTTATAAAGGAGACTAGACATCTACCAGCCCACTACCACTATCAGATTAGAGTTATAAAGGAGACTAGACATCTACCAGCCCACTACAACTATCAGATTAGAGCCACAAGGGAGACTAGACATCTACCAGCCCACTACCACTATCAGATTAGAGTTATAAAGGCGACTAGACATCTACCACCCCACTACCACTATCAGATTAGAGTCATAAGGGATACTAAATATCTACAACCCCACTACCACCATCATATTAGAGCCACAAAGGAGACTAGACATCTACCACATCTACCACTATCAGATTAGAGCCATAAAGGAGACTAGACATCAACCACCACAAAACCACTATCAGATTAGAGCCATAAAGGAGACTAGACATCTAACAGCCCACTACCACTATCAGATTAGAGCCATAAAGGAGACTAGACATCTACCAGCCCACTACCACTATCAGATTAGAGTTATAAAGGAGACTAGACATCTACCAACCAACTACCACTATAAGATTAGAGCCACAAGGCAGACTAGACATCTACCAGCCCACTACAACTATCAGATTAGAGCCACAAGGGAGACTAGACATCTACCAACCCACAACCACTATCAGATTACAGCCACAAGGGAGACTAGACATCTACCAGCTCACTACAACTATCAGATTAGAGCCACAAGGGAGACTAGACATCGACCACCTCACTACCACTATAAGATTAGAGCCATAAGGGAGAATAGAAATCTACCAACCCACTACCACTATCAGATTAGAGCCATAAGGGAGACTAGATATCTACGACCCCACTACCACCATCATATTAGAGCCACAAAGGAGACTAGACATCTACCACATCTACCACTATCAGATTAGAGCCATAAAGGAGACTAGACATCAACCACCACAAAACCACTATCAGATTAGAGCCATAAAGAAGACTAGACATCTAGCACCCCACTACCACTATCAGATTTGAGCCATAAGGGAGACTAGACATCTAGCACCCCACTACCACTATAAGATTAGAGTTATAAAGGAGACTAGACATCTACCAACCCACTATCTATAAGATTAGAGCCACAAGGGAGACTAGACATCTACCAGCCCACTACAACTATCAGATTAGAGCCACAAGGGAGACTAGACATCTACCAACCCACAACCACTATCAGATTAGAGCCACAAGGGAGACTAGACATCTACCATATCTACCAATTTCAGATTAGAGCCATTAGGGAGACTAGACATCAACCACCACAAAACCACTATCAGATTAGAGCCATAAAGAAGACTAGACATCTACCACCCCACTACCACTATCAGATTAGAGCCATTAGGGAGACTAGACATCAACCACCACAAAACCACTATCAGATTAGAGCCATAAAGAAGACTAGACATCTACCACCCCACTACCACTATCAGATTAGAGCCATTAGGGAGACTAGACATCTAGCACCCCACTACCACTATCAGATTAGAGCCACAAGGGAGACTAGACATCTACCAACCCACAACCACTATCAGATTAGAGCCACAAGGGAGACTAGACATCTACCATATCTACCAATTTCAGATTAGAGCCATTAGGGAGACTAGACATCAACCACCACAAAACCACTATCAGATTAGAGCCATAAAGAAGACTAGACATCTACCACCCCACTACCACTATCAGATTAGAGCCATTAGGGAGACTAGACATCAACCACCACAAAACCACTATCAGATTAGAGCCATAAAGCAGACTAGACATCTACCAACCCACTACCACTATCAGATTAGAGCCATTAGGGAGACTAGACATCTAGCACCCCACTACCACTATCAGATTAGAGCCATAAGGGAGACTAGACATCTACCAGCCCACTACCACTATCAGATTAGAGTTATAAAGGAGACTAGACATCTACCAGCCCACTACCACCATCAGATTAGAGCCATAAGGGAGACTAGACATCTAGCACGACACTACCACTATCAGATTAGAGCCACAAAGGAGACTAGACATCTACCACATCTACCACTATCAGATTAGAGCCATAAAGGAGACTAGACATCAACCACCCCACTACCACTATCAGATTAGAGTTATAAAGGAGACTAGACATCTACCAACCCACTACCACTATAAGATTAGAGCCATTAGGGAGACTAGACATCTACCAGCCCACTACCACTATCAGATTAGAGTTATAAAGGAGACTAGACATCTACCAACCCATTACAACTATCAGATTAGAGCCATTAGGGAGACTAGACATCTACCAGCCCACTACCACTATCAGATTAGAGCCATAAAGGAGACTAGACATCAACCACCACAAAACCACTATCAGATTAGAGCCATAAAGGAGACTAGACATCTAACAGCCCACTACCACTATCAGATTAGAGCCATAAAGGAGACTAGACATCTACCAGCCCACTACCACTATCAGATTAGAGTTATAAAGGAGACTAGACATCTACCAGCCCACTACCACTATCAGATTAGAGCCATAAGGGAGACTAGACATCTAGCACCCCACTACCACTATCAGATTAGAGCCATAAGGGAGACTAGACATCTACCAGCCCACTACCACTATCAGATTAGAGGCATAAAGGAGACTAGACATCTACCAACCCACTATCACTATCAGATTAGAGCCACAAAGGAGACTAGACATCTACCACATCTACCACTATCAGATTAGAGCCATAAAGGAGACTAGACATCAACCACCCTGCTACCACTATCAGATTAGAGTTATAAAGGAGACTAGACATCTACCAACCCACTACCACTATAAGATTAGAGCCACAAGGGAGACTAGACATCTACCACATCTACCACTATCAGATTAGAGCCATAAAGGAGACTAGACATCTACCACCCCACTACCACTATCAGATTAGAGCCATTAGGGAGACTAGACATCTACCAGCCCACTACCACTATCAGATTAGAGCCATAAGGGAGACTAGACATCTAGCACCCCACTACCACTATCAGATTAGAGCCATAAGGGAGACTAGACATCTACCAGCCCACTACCACTATCAGATTAGAGCCATAAAGGAGACTAGACATCTACCAACCCACTACCACTCTCAGATTAGAGCCACAAAGGACACTAGACATCTACCACATCTACCACTATCAGATTAGAGCCATAAAGGAGACTAGATATCAACCACCCCACTACCACTATCCGATTAGAGTTATAAAGGAGACTAGACATCTACCAGCCCACTACCACTATAAGATTAGAGCCACAAGGGAGACTAGACATCTACCAGCCCACTACAACTATCAGATTAGAGCCACAAGGGAGACTAGACATCTACCATATCTACCACTATCAGATTAGAGCCATAAAGAAGACTAGACATCTACCACCCCACTACCACTATCAGATTAGAGCCATTAGGGAGACTAGACATCAACCACCACAAAACCACTATCAGATTAGAGCCATAAAGAAGACTAGACATCTACCACCCCACTACCACTATCAGATTAGAGCCATTAGGGAGACTAGACATCTAGCACCCCACTACCACTAACAGATTAGAGCCATAAGGGAGACTAGACATCTACCAGCCCACTACCACTATCAGATTAGAGTTATAAAGGAGACTAGACATCTACCAGCCCACTACCACTATCAGATTAGAGCCATAAGGGAGACTAGACATCTAGTACGACACTACCACTATCAGATTAGAGCCATAAGGGAGACTAGAAATCTACCAGCCCACTACCACTATCAGATTAGAGGCATAAAGGAGACTAGACATCTACCAACCCACTACCACTCTCAGATTAGAGCCACAAAGGACACTAGACATCTACCACATCTACCACTATCAGATTAGAGCCATAAAGGAGACTAGACATCAACCACCCCACTACCACTATCAGATTAGAGTTATAAAGGAGACTAGACATCTACCAGCCCACTACCACTATAAGATTAGAGCCACAAGGGAGACTAGACATCTACCAGCCCACTACAACTATCAGATTAGAGCCACAAGGGAGACTAGACATCTACCATATCTACCACTATCAGATTAGAGCCATTAGGGAGACTAGACATCTAGCACCCCACTACCACTAACAGATTAGAGCCATAAGGGAGACTAGACATCTACCAGCCCACTACCACTATCAGATTAGAGTTATAAAGGAGACTAGACATCTACCAGCCCACTACCACTATCAGATTAGAGCCATAAGGGAGACTAGACATCTAGCACGACACTACCACTATCAGATGAGAGCCATAAGGGAGACTAGACATCTACCAGCCCACTACCACTATCAGATTAGAGGCATAAAGGAGACTAGACATCTACCAACCCACTACCACTATCAGATTAGAGCCACAAAGGAGACTAGACATCTACCACATCTACCACTATCAGATTAGAGCCATAAAGGAGACTAGACATCAACCACCCCACTACCACTATCAGATTAGAGTTATAAAGGAGACTAGACATCTACCACTCCACTACCACTATCAGATTAGAGCCATTAGGGAGACTAGACATCTACCAGCCCACTACCACTATCAGATTAGAGCCACAAGGGAGACTAGACATCTACCAGCCCACTACCATTATCAGATTAGAGTTATAAAGGAGACTAGACATCTACCAGCCCACTACCACTATCAGATTAGAGTTATAAAGGAGACTAGACATCTACCAGCCCACTACAACTATCAGATTAGAGCCACAAGGGAGACTAGACATCTACCACCCCACTACCACTATCAGATTAGAGTTATAAAGGAGACTAGACATCTACCACCCCACTACCACTATCAGATTAGAGTCATAAGGGATACTAGATATCTACAACCCCACTACCACCATCATATTAGAGCCACAAAGGAGACTAGACATCTACCACATCTACCACTATCAGATTAGAGCCATAAAGGAGACTAGACATCAACCACCACAAAACCACTATCAGATTAGAGCCATAAAGGAGACTAGACATCTAACAGCCCACTACCACTATCAGATTAGAGCCATAAAGGAGACTAGACATCTACCAGCCCACTACCACTATCAGATTAGAGCCATAAAGGAGACTAGACATCAACCACCACAAAACCACTATAAGATTAGAGCCACAAGGCAGACTAGACATCTACCAGCCCACTACAACTATCAGATTAGAGCCACAAGGGAGACTAGACATCTACCAACCCACAACCACTATCAGATTAGACCCACAAGGGAGACTAGACATCTACCAGCTCACTACAACTATCAGATTAGAGCCACATGGGAGACTAGACATCGACCACCCCACTACCACTATAAGATTAGAGCCATAAGGGAGACTAGAAATCTACCAACCCACTACCACTATCAGATTAGAGCCATAAGGGAGACTAGATATCTACGACCCCACTACCACCATCATATTAGAGCCACAAAGGAGACTAGACATCTACCACATCTACCACTATCAGATTAGAGCCATAAAGGAGACTAGACATCAACCACCACAAAACCACTATCAGATTAGAGCCATAAAGAAGACTAGACATCTAGCACCCCACCACCACTATCAGATTTGAGCCATAAGGGAGACTAGACATCTAGCACCCCACTACCACTATAAGATTAGAGTTATAAAGGAGACTAGACATCTACCAACCCACTATCTATAAGATTAGAGCCACAAGGGAGACTAGACATCTACCACATCTACCACTATCAGATTAGAGCCATAAAGGAGACTAGACATCTACCACCCCACTACCACTATCAGATTAGAGCCATTAGGGAGACTAGACATCTACCAGCCCACTACCACTATCAGATTAGAGCCATAAGGGAGACTAGACATCTAGCACCCCACTACCACTATCAGATTAGAGCCATAAGGGAGACTAGACATCTACCAGCCCACTACCACTATCAGATTAGAGCCATAAAGGAGACTAGACATCTACCAACCCACTACCACTCTCAGATTAGAGCCACAAAGGACACTAGACATCTACCACATCTACCACTATCAGATTAGAGCCATAAAGGAGACTAGACATCAACCACCCCACTACCACTATCCGATTAGAGTTATAAAGGAGACTAGACATCTACCAGCCCACTACCACTATAAGATTAGAGCCACAAGGGAGACTAGACATCTACCAGCCCACTACAACTATCAGATTAGAGCCACAAGGGAGACTAGACATCTACCATATCTACCACTATCAGATTAGAGCCATAAAGAAGACTAGACATCTACCACCCCACTACCACTATCAGATTAGAGCCATTAGGGAGACTAGACATCAACCACCACAAAACCACTATCAGATTAGAGCCATAAAGAAGACTAGACATCTACCACCCCACTACCACTATCAGATTAGAGCCATTAGGGAGACTAGACATCTAGCACCCCACTACCACTAACAGATTAGAGCCATAAGGGAGACTAGACATCTACCAGCCCACTACCACTATCAGATTAGAGTTATAAAGGAGACTAGACATCTACCAGCCCACTACCACTATCAGATTAGAGCCATAAGGGAGACTAGACATCTAGCACCCCACTACCACTATCAGATGAGAGCCATAAGGGAGACTAGAAATCTACCAGCCCACTACCACTATCAGATTAGAGGCATAAAGGAGACTAGACATCTACCAACCCACTACCACTCTCAGATTAGAGCCACAAAGGACACTAGACATCTACCACATCTACCACTATCAGATTAGAGCCATAAAGGAGACTAGATATCAACCACCCCACTACCACTATCCGATTAGAGTTATAAAGGAGACTAGACATCTACCAGCCCACTACCACTATAAGATTAGAGCCACAAGGGAGACTAGACATCTACCAGCCCACTACAACTATCAGATTAGAGCCACAAGGGAGACTAGACATCTACCATATCTACCACTATCAGATTAGAGCCATAAAGAAGACTAGACATCTACCACCCCACTACCACTATCAGATTAGAGCCATTAGGGAGACTAGACATCAACCACCACAAAACCACTATCAGATTAGAGCCATAAAGAAGACTAGACATCTACCACCCCACTACCACTATCAGATTAGAGCCATTAGGGAGACTAGACATCTAGCACCCCACTACCACTAACAGATTAGAGCCATAAGGGAGACTAGACATCTACCAGCCCACTACCACTATCAGATTAGAGTTATAAAGGAGACTAGACATCTACCAGCCCACTACCACTATCAGATTAGAGCCATAAGGGAGACTAGACATCTAGCACGACACTACCACTATCAGATGAGAGCCATAAGGGAGACTAGACATCTACCAGCCCACTACCACTATCAGATTAGAGGCATAAAGGAGACTAGACATCTACCAACCCACTACCACTATCAGATTAGAGCCACAAAGGAGACTAGACATCTACCACATCTACCACTATCAGATTAGAGCCATAAAGGAGACTAGACATCAACCACCCCACTACCACTATCAGATTAGAGTTATAAAGGAGACTAGACATCTACCACTCCACTACCACTATCAGATTAGAGCCATTAGGGAGACTAGACATCTACCAGCCCACTACCACTATCAGATTAGAGCCATAAGGGAGACTAGACATCTACCAGCCCACTACCATTATCAGATTAGAGTTATAAAGGAGACTAGACATCTACCAGCCCACTACCACTATCAGATTAGAGTTATAAAGGAGACTAGACATCTACCAGCCCACTACAACTATCAGATTAGAGCCACAAGGGAGACTAGACATCTACCAGCCCACTACCACTATCAGATTAGAGTTATAAAGGCGACTAGACATCTACCACCCCACTACCACTATCAGATTAGAGTCATAAGGGATACTAAATATCTACAACCCCACTACCACCATCATATTAGAGCCACAAAGGAGACTAGACATCTACCACATCTACCACTATCAGATTAGAGCCATAAAGGAGACTAGACATCAACCACCACAAAACCACTATCAGATTAGAGCCATAAAGGAGACTAGACATCTAACAGCCCACTACCACTATCAGATTAGAGCCATAAAGGAGACTAGACATCTACCAGCCCACTACCACTATCAGATTAGAGTTATAAAGGAGACTAGACATCTACCAACCAACTACCACTATAAGATTAGAGCCACAAGGCAGACTAGACATCTACCAGCCCACTACAACTATCAGATTAGAGCCACAAGGGAGACTAGACATCTACCAACCCACAACCACTATCAGATTAGAGCCACAAGGGAGACTAGACATCTACCAGCTCACTACAACTATCAGATTAGAGCCACAAGGGAGACTAGACATCGACCACCTCACTACCACTATAAGATTAGAGCCATAAGGGAGAATAGAAATCTACCAACCCACTACCACTATCAGATTAGAGCCATAAGGGAGACTAGATATCTACGACCCCACTACCACCATCATATTAGAGCCACAAAGGAGACTAGACATCTACCACATCTACCACTATCAGATTAGAGCCATAAAGGAGACTAGACATCAACCACCACAAAACCACTATCAGATTAGAGCCATAAAGAAGACTAGACATCTAGCACCCCACTACCACTATCAGATTTGAGCCATAAGGGAGACTAGACATCTAGCACCCCACTACCACTATAAGATTAGAGTTATAAAGGAGACTAGACATCTACCAACCCACTATCTATAAGATTAGAGCCACAAGGGAGACTAGACATCTACCAGCCCACTACAACTATCAGATTAGAGCCACAAGGGAGACTAGACATCTACCAACCCACAACCACTATCAGATTAGAGCCACAAGGGAGACTAGACATCTACCATATCTACCAATTTCAGATTAGAGCCATTAGGGAGACTAGACATCAACCACCACAAAACCACTATCAGATTAGAGCCATAAAGAAGACTAGACATCTACCACCCCACTACCACTATCAGATTAGAGCCATTAGGGAGACTAGACATCAACCACCACAAAACCACTATCAGATTAGAGCCATAAAGAAGACTAGACATCTACCACCCCACTACCACTATCAGATTAGAGCCATTAGGGAGACTAGACATCTAGCACCCCACTACCACTATCAGATTAGAGCCACAAGGGAGACTAGACATCTACCAACCCACAACCACTATCAGATTAGAGCCACAAGGGAGACTAGACATCTACCATATCTACCAATTTCAGATTAGAGCCATTAGGGAGACTAGACATCAACCACCACAAAACCACTATCAGATTAGAGCCATAAAGAAGACTAGACATCTACCACCCCACTACCACTATCAGATTAGAGCCATTAGGGAGACTAGACATCAACCACCACAAAACCACTATCAGATTAGAGCCATAAAGCAGACTAGACATCTACCAACCCACTACCACTATCAGATTAGAGCCATTAGGGAGACTAGACATCTAGCACCCCACTACCACTATCAGATTAGAGCCATAAGGGAGACTAGACATCTACCAGCCCACTACCACTATCAGATTAGAGTTATAAAGGAGACTAGACATCTACCAGCCCACTACCACCATCAGATTAGAGCCATAAGGGAGACTAGACATCTAGCACGACACTACCACTATCAGATTAGAGCCATAAGGGAGACTAGACATCTACCAGCGCACTACCACTATCAGATTAGAGGCATAAAGGAGACTAGACATCTACCAACCCACTACCACTATCAGATTAGAGCCACAAAGGAGACTAGACATCTACCACATCTACCACTATCAGATTAGAGCCATAAAGGAGACTAGACATCAACCACCCCACTACCACTATCAGATTAGAGTTATAAAGGAGACTAGACATCTACCAACCCACTACCACTATAAGATTAGAGCCATTAGGGAGACTAGACATCTACCAGCCCACTACCACTATCAGATTAGAGTTATAAAGGAGACTAGACATCTACCAACCCATTACAACTATCAGATTAGAGCCATTAGGGAGACTAGACATCTACCAGCCCACTACCACTATCAGATTAGAGCCATAAAGGAGACTAGACATCAACCACCACAAAACCACTATCAGATTAGAGCCATAAAGGAGACTAGACATCTAACAGCCCACTACCACTATCAGATTAGAGCCATAAAGGAGACTAGACATCTACCAGCCCACTACCACTATCAGATTAGAGTTATAAAGGAGACTAGACATCTACCAGCCCACTACCACTATCAGATTAGAGCCATAAGGGAGACTAGACATCTAGCACCCCACTACCACTATCAGATTAGAGCCATAAGGGAGACTAGACATCTACCAGCCCACTACCACTATCAGATTAGAGGCATAAAGGAGACTAGACATCTACCAACCCACTATCACTATCAGATTAGAGCCACAAAGGAGACTAGACATCTACCACATCTACCACTATCAGATTAGAGCCATAAAGGAGACTAGACATCAACCACCCTGCTACCACTATCAGATTAGAGTTATAAAGGAGACTAGACATCTACCAACCCACTACCACTATAAGATTAGAGCCACAAGGGAGACTAGACATCTACCACATCTACCACTATCAGATTAGAGCCATAAAGGAGACTAGACATCTACCACCCCACTACCACTATCAGATTAGAGCCATTAGGGAGACTAGACATCTACCAGCCCACTACCACTATCAGATTAGAGCCATAAGGGAGACTAGACATCTAGCACCCCACTACCACTATCAGATTAGAGCCATAAGGGAGACTAGACATCTACCAGCCCACTACCACTATCAGATTAGAGCCATAAAGGAGACTAGACATCTACCAACCCACTACCACTCTCAGATTAGAGCCACAAAGGACACTAGACATCTACCACATCTACCACTATCAGATTAGAGCCATAAAGGAGACTAGATATCAACCACCCCACTACCACTATCCGATTAGAGTTATAAAGGAGACTAGACATCTACCAGCCCACTACCACTATAAGATTAGAGCCACAAGGGAGACTAGACATCTACCAGCCCACTACAACTATCAGATTAGAGCCACAAGGGAGACTAGACATCTACCATATCTACCACTATCAGATTAGAGCCATAAAGAAGACTAGACATCTACCACCCCACTACCACTATCAGATTAGAGCCATTAGGGAGACTAGACATCAACCACCACAAAACCACTATCAGATTAGAGCCATAAAGAAGACTAGACATCTACCACCCCACTACCACTATCAGATTAGAGCCATTAGGGAGACTAGACATCTAGCACCCCACTACCACTAACAGATTAGAGCCATAAGGGAGACTAGACATCTACCAGCCCACTACCACTATCAGATTAGAGTTATAAAGGAGACTAGACATCTACCAGCCCACTACCACTATCAGATTAGAGCCATAAGGGAGACTAGACATCTAGTACGACACTACCACTATCAGATGAGAGCCATAAGGGAGACTAGAAATCTACCAGCCCACTACCACTATCAGATTAGAGGCATAAAGGAGACTAGACATCTACCAACCCACTACCACTATCAGATTAGAGCCACAAAGGAGACTAGACATCTACCACATCTACCACTATCAGATTAGAGCCATAAAGGAGACTAGACATCAACCACCCCACTACCACTATCAGATTAGAGTTATAAAGGAGACTAGACATCTACCACTCCACTACCACTATAAGATTAGAGCCACAAGGGAGACTAGACATCTACCAACCCACTAAAACTATCAGATTAGAGCCACAAGGGAGACTAGACATCTACCAGCCCACTACCATTATCAGATTAGAGTTATAAAGGAGACTAGACATCTACCAGCCCACTACCACTATCAGATTAGAGTTATAAAGGAGACTAGACATCTACCAACCCACTACAACTATCAGATTAGAGCCATTAGGGAGACTAGACATCTACCAGCCCACTACCACTATCAGATTAGAGTTATAAAGGTGACTAGACATCTACCACCCCACTACCACTATCAGATTAGAGTCATAAGGGATACTAAATATCTACAACCCCACTACCACCATCATATTAGAGCCACAAAGGAGACTAGACATCTACCACATCTACCACTATCAGATTAGAGCCATAAAGGAGACTAGACATCAACCACCACAAAACCACTATCAGATTAGAGCCATAAAGGAGACTAGACATCTAACAGCCCACTACCACTATCAGATTAGAGCCATAAAGGAGACTAGACATCTACCAGCCCACTACCACTATCAGATTAGAGTTATAAAGGAGACTAGACATCTACCAACCAACTACCACTATAAGATTAGAGCCACAAGGCAGACTAGACATCTACCAGCCCACTACAACTATCAGATTAGAGCCACAAGGGAGACTAGACATCTACCATCCCACAACCACTATCAGATTACAGCCACAAGGGAGACTAGACATCTACCAGCTCACTACAACTATCAGATTAGAGCCACAAGGGAGACTAGACATCGACCACCTCACTACCACTATAAGATTAGAGCCATAAGGGAGAATAGAAATCTACCAACCCACTACCACTATCAGATTAGAGCCATAAGGGAGACTAGATATCTACGACCCCACTACCACCATCATATTAGAGCCACAAAGGAGACTAGACATCTACCACATCTACCACTATCAGATTAGAGCCATAAAGGAGACTAGACATCAACCACCACAAAACCACTATCAGATTAGAGCCATAAAAAAGACTAGACATCTAGCACCCCACTACCACTATCAGATTTGAGCCATAAGGGAGACTAGACATCTAGCACCCCACTACCACTATAAGATTAGAGTTATAAAGGAGACTAGACATCTACCAACCCACTATCTATAAGATTAGAGCCACAAGGGAGACTAGACATCTACCAGCCCACTACAACTATCAGATTAGAGCCACAAGGGAGACTAGACATCTACCAACCCACAACCACTATCAGATTAGAGCCACAAGGGAGACTAGACATCTACCATATCTACCAATTTCAGATTAGAGCCATTAGGGAGACTAGACATCAACCACCACAAAACCACTATCAGATTAGAGCCATAAAGAAGACTAGACATCTACCACCCCACTACCACTATCAGATTAGAGCCATTAGGGAGACTAGACATCAACCACCACAAAACCACTATCAGATTAGAGCCATAAAGAAGACTAGACATCTACCACCCCACTACCACTATCAGATTAGAGCCATTAGGGAGACTAGACATCTAGCACCCCACTACCACTATCAGATTAGAGCCATAAGGGAGACTAGACATCTACCAACCCACAACCACTATCAGATTAGAGCCACAAGGGAGACTAGACATCTACCATATCTACCAATTTCAGATTAGAGCCATTAGGGAGACTAGACATCAACCACCACAAAACCACTATCAGATTAGAGCCATAAAGAAGACTAGACATCTACCACCCCACTACCACTATCAGATTAGAGCCATTAGGGAGACTAGACATCAACCACCACAAAACCACTATCAGATTAGAGCCATAAAGCAGACTAGACATCTACCACCCCACTACCACTATCAGATTAGAGCCATTAGGGAGACTAGACATCTAGCACCCCACTACCACTATCAGATTAGAGCCATAAGGGAGACTAGACATCTACCAGCCCACTACCACTATCAGATTAGAGCCATAAGGGAGACTAGACATCTAGCACGACACTACCACTATCAGATTAGAGCCATAAGGGAGACTAGACATCTACCAGCGCACTACCACTATCAGATTAGAGGCATAAAGGAGACTAGACATCTACCAACCCACTACCACTATCAGATTAGAGCCACAAAGGAGACTAGACATCTACCACATCTACCACTATCAGATTAGAGCCATAAAGGAGACTAGACATCAACCACCCCACTACCACTATCAGATTAGAGTTATAAAGGAGACTAGACATCTACCAACCCACTACCACTATAAGATTAGAGCCATTAGGGAGACTAGACATCTACCAGCCCACTACCACTATCAGATTAGAGTTATAAAGGAGACGAGACATCTACCAACCCATTACAACTATCAGATTAGAGCCATTAGGGAGACTAGACATCTACCAGCCCACTACCACTATCAGATTAGAGCCATAAAGGAGACTAGACATCAACCACCACAAAACCACTATCAGATTAGAGCCATAAAGGAGACTAGACATCTAACAGCCCACTACCACTATCAGATTAGAGCCATAAAGGAGACTAGACATCTACCAGCCCACTACCACTATCAGATTAGAGTTATAAAGGAGACTAGACATCTACCAGCCCACTACCACTATCAGATTAGAGCCATAAGGGAGACTAGACATCTAGCACCCCACTATCACTATCAGATTAGAGCCACAAAGGAGACTAGACATCTACCACATCTACCACTATCAGATTAGAGCCATAAAGGAGACTAGACATCAACCACCCTGCTACCACTATCAGATTAGAGTTATAAAGGAGACTAGACATCTACCAACCCACTACCACTATAAGATTAGAGCCACAAGGGAGACTAGACATCTACCACTATCACTATCCGATTAGAGCCATAAAGGAGACTAGACATCTACCACCCCACTACCACTATCAGATTAGAGCCATGAGGGAGACTAGACATCTACCAGCCCACTACCACTATCAGATTAGAGCCATAAGGGAGACTAGACATCTAGCACCCCACTACCACTATCAGATTAGAGCCATAAGGGAGACTAGACATCTACCAGCCCACTACCACTATCAGATTAGAGCCATAAAGGAGACTAGACATCTACCAACCCACTACCACTCTCAGATTAGAGCCACAAAGGACACTAGACATCTACCACATCTACCACTATCAGATTAGAGCCATAAAGGAGACTAGATATCAACCACCCCACTACCACTATCCGATTAGAGTTATAAAGGAGACTAGACATCTACCAGCCCACTACCACTATAAGATTAGAGCCACAAGGGAGACTAGACATCTACCAGCCCACTACAACTATCAGATTAGAGCCACAAGGGAGACTAGACATCTACCATATCTACCACTATCAGATTAGAGCCATAAAGAAGACTAGACATCTACCACCCCACTACCACTATCAGATTAGAGCCATTAGGGAGACTAGACATCAACCACCACAAAACCACTATCAGATTAGAGCCATAAAGAAGACTAGACATCTACCACCCCACTACCACTATCAGATTAGAGCCATTAGGGAGACTAGACATCTAGCACCCCACTACCACTATCAGATTAGAGCCATAAGGGAGACTAGACATCTACCAGCCCACTACCACTATCAGATTAGAGTTATAAAGGAGCCTAGACATCTACCAGCCCACTACCACTATCAGATTAGAGCCATAAGGGAGACTAGACATCTAGTACGACACTACCACTATCAGATGAGAGCCATAAGGGAGACTAGAAATCTACCAGCCCACTACCACTATCAGATTAGAGGCATAAAGGAGACTAGACATCTACCAACCCACTACCACTATCAGATTAGAGCCACAAAGGAGACTAGACATCTACCACATCTACCACTATCAGATTAGAGCCATAAAGGAGACTAGACATCAACCACCCCACTACCACTATCAGATTAGAGTTATAAAGGAGACTAGACATCTACCACTCCACTACCACTATAAGATTAGAGCCACAAGGGAGACTAGACATCTACCAACCCACTAAAACTATCAGATTAGAGCCACAAGGGAGACTAGACATCTACCAGCCCACTACCATTATCAGATTAGAGTTATAAAGGAGACTAGACATCTACCAGCCCACTACCACTATCAGATTAGAGTTATAAAGGAGACTAGACATCTACCAACCCACTACAACTATCAGATTAGAGCCATTAGGGAGACTAGACATCTACCAGCCCACTACCACTATCAGATTAGAGTTATAAAGGTGACTAGACATCTACCACCCCACTACCACTATCAGATTAGAGTCATAAGGGATACTAAATATCTACAACCCCACTACCACCATCATATTAGAGCCACAAAGGAGACTAGACATCTACCACATCTACCACTATCAGATTAGAGCCATAAAGGAGACTAGACATCAACCACCACAAAACCAATATCAGATTAGAGCCATAAAGGGGACTAGACATCTAACAGCCCACTACCACTATCAGATTAGAGCCATAAAGGAGACTAGACATCTACCAGCCCACTACCACTATCAGATTAAAGTTATAAAGGAGACTAGACATCTACCAACCAACTACCACTATAAGATTAGAGCCACAAGGCAGACTAGACATCTACCAGCCCACTACAACTATCAGATTAGAGCCACAAGGGAGACTAGACATCGACCACCTCACTACCACTATAAGAATCTATTAGAGCCATAAGGGAGAATAGAAATCTACCAACCCACTACCACTATCAGATTAGAGCCATAAGGGAGACTAGATATCTACGACCCCACTACCACCATCATATTAGAGCCACAAAGGAGACTAGACATCTACCATATCTACCACTATCAGATTAGAGCCATAAAGGAGACTAGACATCAACCACCACAATACCACTATCAGATTAGAGCCATAAAGAAGACTAGACATCTACCACCCCACTACCACTATCAGATTAGAGCCATTAGGGAGACTAGACATCTACCAGCCCACTACCACTATCAGATTAGAGCCATAAGGGAGACTAGACATCTAGCACCCCACTACCAGTATCAGATTAGAGCCATAAGGGAGACTAGACATCTACCAACCCACAACCACTATCAGATTAGAGCCATTAGGGAGACTAGACATCTACCAGCCCACTACCACTATCAGATTAGAGGCATAAAGCAGACTAGACTTCTACCAACCCACTACCACTATCGGATTAGAGTTATAAAGGTGACTAGACATCTACCACCCCACTACCACTATCAGATTAGAGTCATAAGGGATACTAAATATCTACAACCCCACTACCACCATCATATTAGAGCCACAAAGGAGACTAGACATCTACCACATCTACCACTATCAGATTAGAGCCATAAAGGAGACTAGACATCAACCACCACAAAACCAATATCAGATTAGAGCCATAAAGGAGACTAGACATCTAACAGCCCACTACCACTATCAGATTAGAGCCATAAAGGAGACTAGACATCTACCAGCCCACTACCACTATCAGATTAAAGTTATAAAGGAGACTAGACATCTACCAACCAACTACCACTATAAGATTAGAGCCACAAGGCAGACTAGACATCTACCAGCCCACTACAACTATCAGATTAGAGCCACAAGGGAGACTAGACATCTACCAACCCACAACCACTATCAGATTACAGCCACAAGGGAGACTAGACATCTACCAGCTCACTACAACTATCAGATTAGAGCCACAAGGGAGACTAGACATCGACCACCTCACTACCACTATAAGATTAGAGCCATAAGGGAGAATAGAAATCTACCAACCCACTACCACTATCAGATTAGAGCCATAAGGGAGACTAGATATCTACGACCCCACTACCACCATCATATTAGAGCCACAAAGGAGACTAGACATCTACCATATCTACCACTATCAGATTAGAGCCATAAAGGAGACTAGACATCAACCACCACAATACCACTATCAGATTAGAGCCATAAAGAAGACTAGACATCTACCACCCCACTACCACTATCAGATTAGAGCCATTAGGGAGACTAGACATCTACCAGCCCACTACCACTATCAGATTAGAGCCATAAGGGAGACTAGACATCTAGCACCCCACTACCAGTATCAGATTAGAGCCATAAGGGAGACTAGACATCTACCAACCCACAACCACTATCAGATTAGAGCCATTAGGGAGACTAGACATCTACCAGCCCACTACCACTATCAGATTAGAGGCATAAAGCAGACTAGACTTCTACCAACCCACTACCACTATCAGATTAGAGCCACAAAGGAGACTAGACATCTACCACATCTACCACTATCAGATTAGAGCCATAAAGGAGACTAGACATCAACCACCCCACTACCACTATCAGATTAGAGTTATAAAGGAGACTAGACATCTACCAACCCACTACCACTATAAGATTAGAGCCACAAGGGAGACTAGACATCTACCAGCCCACTACAACTATCAGATTAGAGCCACACGGGAGACTACACATCTACCAACCCACAACCACTATCAGATTAGAGCCACAAGGGAGACTAGACATCTACCATATCTACCAATTTCAGATTAGAACCACAAGGGAGACTAGACATCTACCAGCCCACTACCATTATCAGATTAGAGTTATAAAGGAGACTAGACATCTACCAGCCCACTACCACTATCAGATTAGAGTTATAAAGGAGACTAGACATCTACCAACCCACTACAACTATCAGATTAGAGCCATTAGTGAGACTAGACATCTACCAGCCCACTACCACTATCAGATTAGAGTTATAAAGGCGACTAGACATCTACCACCCCACTACCACTATCAGATTAGAGTCATAAGGGATACTAAATATCTACAACCCCACTACCACCATCATATTATAGCCACAAAGGAGACTAGACATCTACCACATCTACCACTATCAGATTAGAGCCATAAAGGAGACTAGACATCAACCACCACAAAACCACTATCAGATTAGAGCCATAAAGGAGACTAGACATCTAACAGCCCACTACCACTATCAGATTAGAGCCATAAAGGAGACTAGACATCTACCAGCCCACTACCACTATCAGATTAGAGTTATAAAGGAGACTAGACATCTACCAACCAACTACCACTATAGGATTAGAGTTATAAAGGAGACTAGACATCTACCAACCCACTATCTATAAGATTAGAGCCACAAGGGAGACTAGACATCTACCAGCCCACTACAACTATCAGATTAGAGCCACAAGGGAGACTAGACATCTACCAACCCACAACCACTATCAGATTAGAGCCACAAGGGAGACTAGACATCTACCATATCTACCAAATTCAGATTAGAGCCATTAGGGAGACTAGACATCAACCACCACAAAACCACTATCAGATTAGAGCCATAAAGAAGACTAGACATCTACCACCCCACTACCACTATCAGATTAGAGCCATTAGGGAGAGTAGACATCAACCACCACAAAACCACTATCAGATTAGAGCCATAAAGAAGACTAGACATCTACCACCCCACTACCACTATCAGATTAGAGTTATAAAGGAGACTAGACATCTAGCACCCCACTACCACTATCAGATTAGAGTTATAAAGGAGACTAGACATCTACCAACGCACTACCACTATCAGATTAGAGCCACAAGGGAGACTAGACATCTACCAGCCCACTACAACTATCAGATTAGAGCCACAAGGGAGACTAGACATCTACAAGCCCACTACCATTATCAGATTAGAGTTATAAAGGAGACTAGACATCTACCAACCCACTACAACTATCAGATTAGAGCCATTAGGGAGACTAGACATCTACCAGCCCACTACCACTATCAGATTAGAGTTATAAAGGCGACTAGACATCTACCACCCCACTACCACTATCAGATTAGAGTCATAAGGGATACTAGATATCTACAACCCCACTACCACCATCATATTAGAGCCACAAAGGAGACTAGACATCTACCACATCTACCACTATCAGATTAGAGCCATAAAGGAGACTAGACATCAACCACCACAAAACCACTATCAGATTAGAGCCATAAAGGAGACTAGACATCTACCAGCCCACTACCACTATCAGATTAGAGCCATAAGGGAGACTAGACATCTAGCACCCCACTACCACTATAAGATTAGAGTTATAAAGGAGACTAGACATCTACCAACCCACTATCTATAAGATTAGAGCCACAAGGGAGACTAGACATCTACCAGCCCACTACAACTATCAGATTAGAGCCACAAGGGAGACTAGACATCTACCAACCCACAACCACTATCAGATTAGAGCCACAAGGGAGACTAGACATCTACCATATCTACCAAATTCAGATTAGAGCCATTAGGGAGACTAGACATCAACCACCACAAAACCACTATCAGATTAGAGCCATAAAGAAGACTAGACATCTACCACCCCACTACCACTATCAGATTAGAGCCATTAGGGAGACTAGACATCAACCACCACAAAACCACTATCAGATTAGAGCCATAAAGGAGACTAGACATCTACCAGCCCACTACCACTATCAGATTAGAGCCATAAGGGAGACTAGACATCTAGCACCCCACTACCACTATAGGATTAGAGTTATAAAGGAGACTAGACATCTACCAACCCACTATCTATAAGATTAGAGCCACAAGGGAGACTAGACATCTACCAGCCCACTACAACTATCAGATTAGAGCCACAAAGGAGACTAGACATCTACCAACCCACAACCACTATCAGATTAGAGCCACAAGGGAGACTAGACATCTACCATATCTACCAAATTCAGATTAGAGCCATTAGGGAGACTAGACATCAACCACCACAAAACCACTATCAGATTAGAGCCATAAAGAAGACTAGACATCTACCACCCCACTACCACTATCAGATTAGAGTTATAAAGGAGACTAGACATCTACCAGCCCACTACCACTATCAGATTAGAGCCATTAGGGAGACTAGACATCTACCAGCCCACTACCACTATCAGATTAGAGGCATAAAGGAGACTAGACATCTACCAACCCACTACCACTATCAGATTAGAGCCACAAAGGAGACTAGACATCTACCACATCTACCACTATCAGATTAGAGCCATAAAGGAGACTAGACATCAACCAACCCACTACCACTATAAGATTAGAGCCACAAGGGAGACTAGACATCTACCAGCCCACTACAACTATCAGATTAGAGCCACAAGGGAGACTAGACATCTACCAGCCCACTACCATTATCAGATTAGAGTTATAAAGGAGACTAGACATCTACCAACGCACTACCACTATCAGATTAGAGCCACAAGGGAGACTAGACATCTACCAGCCCACTACAACTATCAGATTAGAGCCACAAGGGAGACTAGACATCTACAAGCCCACTACCATGATCAGATTAGAGTTATAAAGGAGACTAGACATCTACCAACCCACTACAACTATCAGATTAGAGCCATTAGGGAGACTAGACATCTACCAGCCCACTACCACTATCAGATTAGAGTTATAAAGGCGACTAGACATCTACCACCCCACTACCACTATCAGATTAGAGTCATAAGGGATACTAGATATCTACAACCCCACTACCACCATCATATTAGAGCCACAAAGGAGACTAGACATCTACCACATCTACCACTATCAGATTAGAGCCATAAAGGAGACTAGACATCAACCACCACAAAACCACTATCAGATTAGAGCCATAAAGGAGACTAGACATCTACCAGCCCACTACCACTATCAGATTAGAGCCATAAGGGAGACTAGACATCTAGCACCCCACTACCACTATAAGATTAGAGTTATAAAGGAGACTAGACATCTACCAACCCACTATCTATAAGATTAGAGCCACAAGGGAGACTAGACATCTACCAGCCCACTACAACTATCAGATTAGAGCCACAAGGGAGACTAGACATCTACCAACCCACAACCACTATCAGATTAGAGCCACAAGGGAGACTAGACATCTACCATATCTACCAAATTCAGATTAGAGCCATTAGGGAGACTAGACATCAACCACCACAAAACCACTATCAGATTAGAGCCATAAGGGAGACTAGACATCTACCAGCCCACTACCACTATCAGATTAGAGTTATAAAGGAGACTAGACATCTACCAGCCCACTACCACTATCAGATTAGAGCCATAAGGGAGACTAGACATCTAGCACGACACTACCACTATCAGATTAGAGCCATAAGGGAGACTAGACATCTACCAGCCCACTACCACTATCAGATTAGAGTTATAAAGGAGACTAGACATCTACCAGCCCACTACCACTATCAGATTAGAGCCATAAGGGAGACTAGACATCTAGCACGACACTACCACTATCAGATTAGAGCCATAAGGGAGACTAGACATCTACCAGCCCACTACCACTATCAGATTAGAGGCATAAAGGAGACTAGACATCTACCAACCCACTACCACTATCAGATTAGAGCCACAAAGGAGACTAGACATCTACCACATCTACCACTATCAGATTAGAGCCATAAAGGAGACTAGACATCAACCACCCCACTACCACTATCAGATTAGAGTTATAAAGGAGACTAGACATCTACCAACCCACTACCACTATAAGATTAGAGCCACAAGGGAGACTAGACATCTACCAGCCCACTACAACTATCAGATTAGAGCCACAAGGGAGACTAGACATCTACCAGCCCACTACCATTATCAGATTAGAGTTATAAAGGAGACTAGACATCTACCAACCCTGTACCACTATCAGATTAGAGCCATAAAGGAGACTAGACATCTACCAGCCCACTACCACTATCAGATTAGAGTTATAAAGGAGACTAGACATCTACCAACCCACTACAACTATCAGATTAGAGCCATTAGGGAGACTAGACATCTACCAGCCCACTACCACTATCAGATTAGAGTTATAAAGGTGACTAGACATCTACCACCCCACTACCACTATCAGATTAGAGTCATAAGGGATACTAGATATCTACAACCCCACTACCATCATCATATTAGAGCCACAAAGGAGACTAGACATCTACCACATCCACCACTATCAGATTAGAGCCATAAAGGAGACTAGACATCAACCACCACAAAACCACTATCAGATTAGAGCCATAAAGGAGACTAGACATCTACCAGCCCACTACCACTATCAGATTAGAGCCATAAAGGAGACTAGACATCAACCAGCCCACTACCACTATCAGATTAGAGTTATAAAGAAGACTAGACATCTACCAACCAACTACCACTATAGGATTAGAGCCACAAGGCAGACTAGACATCTACCAGCCCACTATAACTATCAGATTAGAGCCACAAGGGAGACTAGACATCTACCAACCCACAACCACTATCAGATTACAGCCACAAGGGAGACAAGACATCTACCAGCTCTCTACAACTATCAGATTAGAGCCACAAGGGAGACTAGACATCGACCACCTCACTACCACTATAAGATTAGAGCCATAAGGGAGAATAGAAATCTACCAACCCACTACCACTATCAGATTAGAGCCATAAGGGAGACTAGATATCTACGACCCCACTACCACCATCATATTAGAGCCACAAAGGAGACTAGACATCTACCATATCTACCACTATCAGATTAGAGCCATAAAGAAGACTAGACATCTACCACCCCACTACCACTATCAGATTAGAGCCATTAGGGAGACTAGACATCTACCAGCCCACTACCACTATCAGATTAGAGCCATAAGGGAGACTAGACATCTAGCACCCCACTACCAGTATCAGATTAGAGCCATAAGGGAGACTAGACATCTACCAACCCACAACCACTATCAGATTAGAGCCATTAGGGAGACTAGACATCTACCAGCCCACTACCACTATCAGATTAGAGGCATAAAGGAGACTAGACATCTACCAACCCACTACCACTATCAGATTAGAGCCACAAAGGAGACTAGACATCTACCACATCTACCACTATCAGATTAGAGCCATAAAGGAGACTAGACATCAACCACCCCACTACCACTATCATATTAGAGTTATAAAGGAGACTAGACATCTACCAACCCACTACCACTATAAGATTAGAGCCACAAGGGAGACTAGACATCTACCAGCCCACTACAACTATCAGATTAGAGCCACAAGGGAGACTAGACATCTACCAGCCCACTACAACTATCAGATTAGAGCCACAAGGCAGACTAGACATCTACCAGCCCACTACAACTATCAGATTAGAGCCACAAGGGAGACTAGACATCTACCAGCTCACTACAACTATCAGATTAGAGCCACAAGGCAGACTAGACATCTACCAGCCCACTACAACTATCAGATTAGAGCCACAAGGGAGACAAGACATCTACCAGCTCACTACAACTATCGGATTAGAGCCACAAGGGAGACTAGACATCGACCACCTCACTACCACTATAAGATTAGAGCCATAAGGGAGAATAGAAATCTACCAACCCACTACCACTATCAGATTAGAGCCATAAGGGAGACTAGATATCTACGACCCCACTACCACCATCATATTAGAGCCACAAAGGAGACTAGACATCTACCATATCTACCACTATCAGATTAGAGCCATAAAGGAGACTAGACATCAACCACCACACTACCACTATCAGATTAGAGCCATAAGGGAGACTAGACATCTACCAGCCCACTACCACTATCAGATTAGAGGCATAAAGGAGACTAGACATCTACCAACCCACTACCACTATCAGATTAGAGCCAAAAAGGAGACTAGACATCTACCACATCTACCACTATCAGATTAGAGCCATAAAGGAGACTAGACATCAACCACCCCACTACCACTATCAGATTAGATTTATAAAGGTGACTAGACATCTACCAACCCACTACCACTATAAGATTAGAGCCACAAGGGAGACTAGACATCTACCAGCCCACTACCATTATCAGATTAGAGTTATAAAGGAGACTAGACATCTACCAACCCAGTACCACTATCAGATTAGAGCCATAAAGGAGACTAGACATCTACCAACCCACTTCAACTATCAGATTAGAGCCATTAGGGAGACTAGACATCTACCAGCCCACTACCACTATCAGATTAGAGTTATAAAGGAGACTAGACATCTACCAACCCACTACAACTATCAGATTAGAGCCATTAGGGAGACTAGACATCTACCAGCCCACTACCACTATCAGATTAGAGTTATAAAGGCGACTAGACATCTACCACCCCACTACCACTATCAGATTAGAGTCATAAGGGATACTAGATATCTACAACCCCACTACCACCATCATATTAGAGCCACAAAGGAGACTAGACATCTACCACATCTACCACTATCAGATTAGAGCCATAAAGGAGACTAGACATCAACCACCACAAAACCACTATCAGATTAGAGCCATAAAGGAGACTAGACATCTACCAACCCACTACAACTATCAGATTAGAGCCATTAGGGAGACTAGACATCTACCAGCCTACTACCACTATCAGATTAGAGTTATAAAGGCGACTAGACATCTACCACCCCACTACCACTATCAGATTAGAGTCATAAGGGATACTAGATATCTACAACCCCACTACCACCATCATATTAGAGCCACAAAGGAGACTAGACATCTACCACATCTACCACTATCAGATTAGAGCCATAAAGGAGACTAGACATCAACCACCACAAAACCACTATCAGATTAGAGCCATAAAGGAGACTAGACATCTACCAGCCCACTACCACTATCAGATTAGAGCCATAAAGGAGACTAGACATCTACCAGCCCACTACCACTATCAGATTAGAGTTATAAAGAAGACTAGACATCTACCAACCAACTACCACTATAGGATTAGAGCCACAAGGCAGACTAGACATCTACCAGCCCACTACAACTATCAGATTAGAGCCACAAGGGAGACTAGACATCTACCAACCCACAACCACTATCAGATTACAGCCACAAGGGAGACAAGACATCTACCAGCTCACTACAACTATCAGATTAGAGCCACAAGGGAGACTAGACATCGACCACCTCACTACCACTATAAGATTAGAGCCATAAGGGAGAATAGAAATCTACCAACCCACTACCACTATCAGATTAGAGCCATAAGGGAGACTAGATATCTACGACCCCACTACCACCATCATATTAGAGCCACAAAGGAGACTAGACATCTACCATATCTACCACTATCAGATTAGAGCCATAAAGGAGACTAGACATCACCACCACAATACCACTATCAGATTAGAGCCATAGAGAAGACTAAACATCTACCACCCCACTACCACTATCAGATTAGAGCCATTAGGGAGACTAGACATCTACCAGCCCACTACCACTATCAGATTAGAGCCATAAGGGAGACTAGACATCTAGCACCCCACTACCACTATCAGATTAGAGCCATAAGGGAGACTAGACATCGACCACCCCACTACCACTATCAGATTAGAGTTATAAAGGAGACTAGACATCTACCAACCCACAACCACTATCAGATTAGAGCCATCAGGGAGACTAGACATCTACCAGCCCACTACCACTATCAGATTAGAGTTATAAAGGAGACTAGACATCTACCAACCCACAACCACTATCAGATTAGTGACACAAGCGAGACTAGACATCTACCACCCCACTTCCACTATCAGATTAGAGTTATAAAGGAGACTAGACATATACCAGCCCACTACCACTATCAGATTAGAGTCATAAGGGATACTAGATATCTACAACCCCACTACCACCATCATATTAGAGCCACAAAGGAGACTAGACATCTACCATATCTACCACTATCAGATTAGAGCCATAAAGGAGACTAGACATCAACCACCACAAAACCACTATCAGATTAGAGCCATAAAGAAGACTAGACATCTACCACTCCACTACAACTATCAGATTAGAGCCATAAGGGAGACTAGACATCTAGCACCCCACTACCACTATCAGATTAGTGCCATAAGGGAGACTCGACATCTAGCACCCCACTACCACTATCAGATTAGAGCCATTAGGGAGACTAGACATCTACCAGCCCACTACCACTATCAGATTAGAGCCATAAGGGAGACTAGATATCTACGACCCCACTACCACCATCATATTAGAGCCACAAAGGAGACTAGACATCTACCATATCTACCACTATCAGATTAGAAATATAAAGGAGACTAGACATCAACCACCACAAAACCACTATCAGATTAGAGGCATAAGGGAGACTAGACATCGACCACCCCACTACCACTATCAGATTAGAGCCATAAGGGAGACTAGACATCTACCAACCCACTACTACTATAAGATTAGAGCCACAAGGGAGACTAGACATCTACCAGCCCACTACAACTATCAGATTAGAGCCATTAGGGAGACTAGACATCTACCAGCCCACTACAACTATCAGATTAGAGCCATTAGGGAGACTAGACATCTACCAGCCCACTACCACTATCAGATTAGAGCCATAAGGGAGACTAGACATCTACCAACCCACAACCACTATCAGATTAGAGCCATTAGGGAGACTAGACATCTACCAGCCCACTACCACTATCAGATTAGAGCCATAAGGGAGACTAGACATCTACCAGCCCACTACCACTATCAGATTAGAGCCATAAAGGAGACTAGACATCTACCAACCCACAACCACTATCAGATTAGAGCCATTAGGGAGACTAGACATCTACCAGCCCACTACCACTATCAGATTAGAGTTATAAAGGAGACTAGACATCTACCAACCCACAACCACTATCAGATTAGTGACACAAGCGAGACTAGACATCTACCACCCCACTTCCACTATCAGATTAGAGTTATAAAGGAGACTAGACATATACCAGCCCACTACCACTATCAGATTAGAGTCATAAGGGATACTAGATATCTACAACCCCACTACCACCATCATATTAGAGCCACAAAGGAGACTAGACATCTACCATATCTACCACTATCAGATTAGAGCCATAAAGGAGACTAGACATCAACCACCACAAAACCACTATCAGATTAGAGCCATAAAGAAGACTAGACATCTACCACTCCACTACAACTATCAGATTAGAGCCTTAAGGGAGACTAGACATCTAGCACCCCACTACCACTATCAGATTAGTGCCATAAGGGAGACTAGACATCTAGCACCCCACTACCACTATCAGATTAGAGCCATTAGGGGGACTAGACATCTACCAGCCCACTACCACTATCAGATTAGAGCCATAAGGGAGACTAGATATCTACGACCCCACTACCACCATCATATTAGAGCCACAAAGGAGACTAGACATCTACCATATCTACCACTATCAGATTAGAACCATAAAGGAGACTAGACATCAACCACCACAAAACCACTATCAGATTAGAGGCATAAGGGAGACTAGACATCGACCACCCCACTACCACTATCAGATTAGAGCCATAAGGGAGACTAGACATCTACCAGCCCACTACAACTATCAGATTAGAGCCATTAGGGAGACTAGACATCTACCAGCCCACTACCACTATCAGATTAGAGCAATAAGGGAGACTAGACATCTAGCACCCCACTACCACTATAAGATTAGAGTTATAAAGGAGACTAGACATCTACCAACCCACTACTACTATAAGATTAGAGCCACAAGGGAGACTAGACATCTACCAGCCCACTACAACTATCAGATTAGAGCCACAAGGGAGACTAGACATCTACCAGCTCACTACAACTATCAGATTAGAGCCATAAAGGAGACTAGACATCTACCAGCCCACTACCACTATCAGATTAGAGTTATAAAGGAGACTAGACATCTACCAACCCACTACCACTATAAGATTAGAGCCACAAGGGAGACTAGACATCTACCAACCCACAACCACTATCAGATTACAGCCACAAGGGAGACTAGACATCTACCAGCTCACTACAACTATCAGATTAGAGCCACAAGGGAGACTAGACATCGACCACCTCACTACCACTATAAGATTAGAGCCATAAGGGAGAATAGAAATCTACGACCCCACTACCACCATCATATTAGAGCCACAAAGGAGACTAGACATCTACCATATCTACCACTATCAGATTAGAGCCATAAAGGAGACTAGACATCAACCACCACAATACCACTATCAGATTAGAGCCATAAAGAAGACTAGACATCTACCACCCCACTACCACTATCAGATTAGAGCCATTAGGGAGACTAGACATCAACCACCACAATACCACTATCAGATTAGAGCCATAAAGAAGACTAGACATCTACCACCCCACTACCACTATCAGATTAGAGCCATTAGGGAGACTAGACATCTACCAGCCCACTACCACTATCAGATTAGAGCCATAAGGGAGACTAGACATCTAGCACCCCACTACCACTATCAGATTAGAGCCATAAGGGAGACTAGACATCGACCACCCCACTACCACTATCAGATTAGAGTTATAAAGGAGACTAGACATCTACCAACCCACAACCACTTTTAGATTAGAGCCATTAGGGAGACTAGACATCTACCAGCCCACTACCACTATCAGATTAGAGTTATAAAGGAGACTAGACATCTACCAACCCACAACCACTATCAGATTAGTGACACAAGCGAGACTAGACATCTACCACCCCACTTCCACTATCAGATTAGATTTATAAAGGAGACTAGACATATACCAGCCCACTACCACTATCAGATTAGAGTCATAAGGGATACTAGATATCTACAACCCCACTACCACCATCATATTAGAGCCACAAAGGAGACTAGACATCTACCATATCTACCACTATCAGATTAGAGCCATAAAGGAGACTAGACATCAACCACCACAAAACCACTATCAGATTAGAGCCATAAAGAAGACTAGACATCTATCACTCCACTACAACTATCAGATTAGTGCCATAAGGGAGACTAGACATCTAGCACCCCACTACCACTATCAGATTAGAGCCATTAGGGAGACTAGACATCTACCAGCCCACTACCACTATCAGATTAGAGCCATAAGGGAGGCTAGATATCTACGACCCCACTACCACCATCATATTAGAGCCACAAAGGAGACTAGACATCTACCATATCTACCACTATCAGATTAGAACCATAAAGGAGACTAGACATCAACCACCACAAAACCACTATCAGATTAGAGCCATAAGGGAGACTAGATATCTACGACCCCACTACCACCATCATATTAGAGCCACAAAGGAGACTAGACATCTACCATATCTACCACTATCAGATTAAATCAAATCAAATCAAATCAAATTTTATTAGTCACATACACATGGTTAGCAGATGTTAATGCGAGTGTAGCGAAATGCTTGTGCTTCTAGTTCCGACAATGCAGTAATAACCAACAAGTAATCTAACCTAACAATTCCACAACTACTACCTTACACACACACACAAGTGTAAAGGGATAAAGAATATGTACATAAAGATATATGAATGAGTGGTGGTACAGAACGGCATGGCAGATGCAGTAGATGGTATAGAGTACGGTATATACATATGAGATGAGTACTGTAGGGTATGTAAACATAAAGTGGCATAGTTTAAAGTGGCTAGTGGTACATGTATTACATAAAGATGGCAAGATGCAGTAGATGATATAGAGTACAGTATATACATATGAGATGGGTAATGTAGGGTATGTAAACATTATATTAAGTGGCATTGTTTAAAGTGGCTAGTGGTACATTTTTACATAATTTCCATCAATTCCCATTTTTAAAGTGGCTGGAGTTGAGTCAGTATGTTGGCAGCGGCCGCTAAATGTTAGTGGTGGCTGTTTAACAGTCTGATGGCCTTGAGATAGAAGCTGTTTTTCAGTCTCTCGGTCCCTGCTTTGATGCACCTGTACTGACCTCGCCTTCTGGATGATAGCGGGGTGAACAGGCAGTGGCTTGGGTGGTTGTTGTCCTTGATGATCTTTATGGCCTTCCTGTGACATCGGGTGGTGTAGGTGTCCTGGAGGGCAGGTAGTTTGCCCCCGGTGATGCGTTCTGCAGACCTCAGTACCCTCTGGAGAGCCTTACGGTTGTGGGCGGAGCAGTTGCCGTACCAGGCGGTGATACAGCCCGACAGGATGCTCTCGATTGTGCATCTGTAGAAGTTTGTGAGTGCTTTTGGTGACAAGCCGAATTTCTTCAGCCTCCTGAGGTTGAAGAGGCGCTGCTGCGCCTTCTTCACAACGCTGTCTGTGTGGGTGGACCAATTCAGTTTGTCCGTGATGTGTACACCGAGGAACTTAAAACTTTCCACCTTCTCCACTACTGACCCGTCGATGTGGATAGGGGGGGTGCTCCCTCTGCTGTTTCCTGAAGTCCACAATCATCTCCTTTGTTTTGTTGACGTTGAGTGTGAGGTTATTTTCCTGACACCACACTCCGAGGGCCCTCACCTCCTCCCTGTAGGCCGTCTCGTCGTTGTTGGTAATCAAGCCTACCACTGTAGTGTCATCCGCAAACTTGATGATTGAGTTGGAGGCGTGCATGGCCACGCAGTCGTGGGTGAACAGGGAGTACAGGAGAGGGCTCAGAACGCACCCTTGTGGGGCCCCAGTGTTGAGGATCAGCGGGGTGGAGATGTTGTTACCTACCCTCACCACCTGGGGGCGGCCCGTCAGGAAGTCCAGGACCCAGTTGCACAGGGCGGGGTCGAGACCCAGGGTCTCGAGCTTGATGACGAGTTTGGAGGGTACTATGGTGTTAAATGCTGAGCTGTAATCGATGAACAGCATTCTCACATGGGTATTCCTCTTGTCCAGATGGGTTAGGGCAGTGTGCAGTGTGGTTGCGATTGCGTCGTCTGTGGACCTATTGGGTCGGTAAGCAAATTGGAGTGGGTCTAGGGTGTCCGGTAGGGTGGAGGTGATATGGTCCTTGACTAGTCTCTCAAAGCACTTCATGATGACGGAAGTGAGTGCTACGGGGCGGTAGTCGTTTAGCTCAGTTACCTTAGCTTTCTTGGGAACGGGAACAATGGTGGCCCTCTTGAAGCATGTGGGAACAGCAGACTGGGATAAGGATTGATTGAATATGTCCGTAAACACACCAGCCAGCTGGTCTGCGCATGCTCTGAGGACGCGGCTGGGAATGCCGTCTGGGCCTGCAGCCTTGCGAGGGTTAACACGTTTAAATGTTTTACTCACCTCGGCTGCAGTGAAGGAGAGCCCGCAGGTTTTGGTAGGGGGCCGTGTCAGTGGCACTGTATTGTCCTCAAAGCGGGCAAAAAAGTTGTTTAGCCTGTCTGGGAGCAAGACATCCTGGTCCGCGACGGGGCTGGTTTTCTTTTTGTAATCCGTGATTGACTGTAGACCCTGCCACATACCTCTTGTGTCTGAGCTGTTGAATTGCGACTCGATTTTGTCTCTGTACTGGGACTTAGCCTGTTTGATTGCCTTGCGGAGAGAATAGCTACACTGTTTGTATTCGGTCATGCTTCCGGTCACCTTGCCCTGGTTAAAAGCAGTGGTTCGCGCTTTCAGTTTCACGCGAATGCTGCCGTCAATCCACGGTTTCTGGTTTGGGAATGTTTTAATCGTTGCTGTGGGTACGACATCGTCAATGCACTTCCTAATGAACTCGCTCACCGAATCAGCATATTCGTCAATATTGTTGTTGGACGCGATGCGGAACATATTCCAATCCGCGTGATCGAAGCAGTCTTGAAGCGTGGATTCAGATTGGTCGGACCAGCGTTGAACAGACCTGAGCGCGGGAGCTTGTTGTTTGAGTTTCTGTTTGTAGGCTGGAATCAACAAAATGGAGTCGTGGTCAGCTTTTCCGAAAGGGGGGCGGGGGAGGGCCTTATATGCGTCGCGGAAATTAGTATAACAATGATCTAGGGTTTTTCCAGCCCTGGTAGCACAATCGATATGCTGATAGAATTTAGGGAGTTTTGTTTTTAGATTAGCCTTGTTAAAATCCCCAGCTACGATGAATGCAGCCTCAGGGTGTGTGGTTTCCAGTTTACAAAGAGTCAGATAAAGTTCGTTCAGGGCCATCGATGTGTCTGCTTGGGGGGGAATATATACGGCTGTGATTATGATTGAAGAGAATTCCCTTGGTAGATAATGCGGTCGACATTTGATTGTGAGGAGTTCTAGATCAGGTGAACAGAATGACTTGAGTTCCTGTGTGTTGTTATGATGATCACACCACTTCTCGTTAATCATAAGGCATACCCCCCCGCCCCTCTTCTTACCGGAAAGATGTTTGTTTCTGTCGGCGCGATGCATGAAGAAACCAGCTGGCTGCACCGACTCCGTTAGCGTCCCTTGAGTTAGCCATGTTTCCGTGAAGCAGAGCACGTTGCAATCCCTGATGTCTCTCTGGAATGCTACCCGTGCTCGGATTTCATCAACCTTATTGTCAAGAGACTGGACATTGGCGAGTAGTATGCTAGGGAGTGGAGCGCGATGTGCCCGTCTCCGAAGCCTGACCACGAGACCGCCCCGTTTGCCCCTTTTTCGGCGTCGCACAGGGTCGCCGGCTGGGATCAGATCCATTGTATTGGGTGGAAGGCAAAACACTGGATCCGTTTCGGGAAAGTCATATTCCTGGTAGGAACGATGATGAGTTGACGTTAATCGTATATTCAGTAGTTCCTCCCGACTGTATGTAATGAAACCTAAGATTACCTGGGGTACCGATGTAAGAAATAACACATAGAAAAACAAAATACTGCATATTTTCCAAGGAACGCGAAGCGAGGCGGCCATCTCTTTTCGGCGCCGGAATCACAATCAGATTAGAGGCATAAGGGAGACTAGACATCGATCACCCCACTACCACTATCAGATTAGAGCCATAAGGGAGACTAGACATCTACCAGCCCACTACAACTATCAGATTAGAGCCATTAGGGAGACTAGACATCTACCAGCCCACTACCACTATCAGATTAGAGCCATAAGGGAGACTAGACATCTAGCACCCCACTACCACTATAAGATTAGAGTTATAAAGGAGACTAGACATCTACCAACCCACTACTACTATAAGATTAGAGCCACAAGGGAGACTACACATCTACCAGCCCACTACAACTATCAGATTAGAGCCACAAGGGAGACTAGACATCTACCAGCCCACTACCACTATCAGATTAGAGTTATAAAGGAGACTAGACATCTACCAACCCACTACCACTATAAGATTAGAGCCACAAGGGAGACTAGACATCTACCAACCCACAACCACTATCAGATTACAGCCACAAGGGAGACTAGACATCTACCAGCTCACTACAACTATCAGATTAGAGCCACAAGGGAGACTAGACATCGACCACCTCACTACCACTATAAGATTAGAGCCATAAGGGAGAATAGAAATCTACGACCCCACTACCACCATCATATTAGAGCCACAAAGGAGACTAGACATCTACCATATCTACCACTATCAGATTAGAGCCATAAAGGAGACTAGACATCAACCACCACAATACCACTATCAGATTAGAGCCATAAAGAAGACTAGACATCTACCACCCCACTACCACTATCAGATTAGAGCCATTAGGGAGACTAGACATCTACCAGCCTACTACCACTATCAGATTAGAGCCATAAGGGAGACTAGACATCTAGATTAGAGCCATCTAGATATCTACCAGCCCACTACCACTATCAGATTAGAGTTATAAAGGAGACTAGACATCTACCAACCCACAACCACTATCAGATTAGTGACATCAGCGAGACTAGACATCTACCACCCCACTTCCACTATCAGATTAGAGTTATAAAGGAGACTAGACATATACCAGCCCACTACCACTATCAGATTAGAGTCATAAGGGATACTAGATATCTACAACCCCACTACCACCATCATATTAGAGCCACAAAGGAGACTAGACATCTACCATATCTACCACTATCAGATTAGAGCCATAAAGGAGACTAGACATCAACCACCACAAAACCACTATCAGATTAGAGCCATAAAGAAGACTAGACATCTACCACTCCACTACAACTATCAGATTAGAGCCATAAGGGAGACTAGACATCTAGCACCCCACTACCACTATCAGATTAGTAACATAAGGGAGACTAGACATCTAGCACCCCACTACCACTATCAGATTAGAGCCATTAGGGAGACTAGACATCTACCAGCCCACTACCACTATCAGATTAGAGCCATAAGGGAGACTAGATATCTACGACCCCACTACCACCATCATATTAGAGCCACAAAGGAGACTAGACATCTACCATATCTACCACTATCAGATTAGAACCATAAAGGAGACTAGACATCAACCACCACAAAACCACTATCAGATTAGAGGCATAAGGGAGACTAAACATCGACCACCCCACTACCACTATCAGATTAGAGCCATAAGGGAGACTAGACATCTACCAGCCCACTACAACTATCAGATTAGAGCCATTAGGGAGACTAGACATCTAACAGCCCACTACCACTATCAGATTAGAGCCATAAGGGAGACTAGACATCTAGCACCCCACTACCACTATAAGATTAGAGTTATAAAGGAGACTAGACATCTACCAACCCACTACTACTATAAGATTAGAGCCACAAGGGAGACTAGACATCTACCAGCCCACTACAACTATCAGATTAGAGCCACAAGGGAGACTAGACATCTACCAACCCACAACCACTATCAGATTAGAGCCACAAGGGAGACTAGACAACTACCAGCTCACTACAACTATCAGATTAGAGGCATAAAGGAGACTAGACATCTACCAGCCCACTACCACTATCAGATTAGAGTCATACGGGATACTAGATATCTACAACCCCACTACCACCATCATATTAGAACCACAAAGGAGACTAGACATCTACCACATCTACCACTATCAGATTAGAGCCATAAAGGAGACTAGACATCAACCACCACAAAACCACTATCAGATTAGAGCCATAAAGGAGACTTGACATCTACCACCCCACTACCACTATCAGATTAGAGCCATTAGGGAGACTAAACATCTATAAGGCAGACATCTACCACCCACTACCACTATAAGATTAGAGTTATAAAGGAGACTAGACATCTACCAACCCACTACCACTATAAGATTAGAGCCACAAGGGAGACTAGACATCTACCAGCCCACTACAACTATCATATTAGAGCCACAAGGGAGACTAGACATCTACCAACCCACAACCACTATCAGATTAGAGCCACAAGGGAGACTAGACATCTACCATATCTACCACTATCAGATTAGAGCCATAAAGGAGACTAGACATCAACCACCACAAAACCACTATCAGATTAGAGCCATAAAGAAGACTAGACATCTACCACCCCACTACCACTATCAGATTAGAGCCATTAGGATTAGAGACTAGACATCTAGCACCCCACTACCACTATCAGATTAGAGCCATAAGGGAGACTAGACATCGACCAGCCCACTACCACTATCAGATTAGAGTTATAAAGGAGACTAGACATCTACCAGCCCACTACCACTATCAGATTAGAGCCATAAGGGAGACTAGACATCTAGCACCCCACTACCACTATCAGATTAGAGCCAGAAGGGAGACTAGACATCGACCAGCCCACTACCACTATCAGATTAGAGTTATAAAGGAGACTAGACATCTACCAACCCACTACCACTATCAGATTAGAGCCATAAAGGAGACTAGACATCTACCAACCCACTACAACTATCAGATTAGAGCCATTAGGGAGACTAGACATCTACCAGCCCACTACCACTATCAGATTAGAGTTATAAAGGAGACTAGACATCTACCAACCCACTACAACTATCAGATTAGAGCCATTAGGGAGACTAGACATCTACCAGCCCACTACCACTATCAGATTAGAGTTATAAAGGAGACTAGACATCTACCAACCCACTACAACTATCAGATTAGAGCCATTAGGGAGACTAGACATCTACCAGCCCACTACCACTATCAGATTAGAGTTATAAAGGTGACTAGACATCTACCACCCCACTACCACTATCAGATTAGAGTCATAAGGGATACTAGATATCTACAACCCCACTACCACCATCATATTAGAGCCACAAAGGAGACTAGACATATTCCACATCTACCACTATCAGATTAGAGTCATAAAGGAGACTAGACATCAACCACCACAAAACCACTATCAGATTAGAGCCATAAAGGAGACTAGACATCTACCAGCCCACTACCACTATCAGATTAGAGCCATAAAGGAGACTAGACATCTACCAGCCCACTACCACTATCCGATTAGAGTTATAAAGGAGACTAGACATCTACCAACCCACTACCACTATAAGATTAGAGCCACAAGGGAGACTGGACATCTACCAACCCACAACCACTATCAGATTACAGCCACAAGGGAGACTAGACACCTACCAGCCCACTACCACTATCAGATTAGAGTTATAAAGGTGACTAGACATCTACCACCCCACTACCACTATCAGATTAGAGTCATAAGGGATACTAGATATCTACAACCCCACTACCACCATCATATTAGAGCCACAAAGGAGACTAGACATATTCCACATCTACCACTATCAGATTAGAGTCTTAAAGGAGACTAGACATCAACCACCACAAAACCACTATCAGATTAGAGCCATAAAGGAGACTAGACATCTACCAGCCCACTACCACTATCAGATTAGAGCCATAAAGGAGACTAGACATCTACCAGCCCACTACCACTATCAGATTAGAGTTATAAAGGAGACTAGACATCTACCAACCCACTACCACTATAAGATTAGAGCCACAAGGGAGACTGGACATCTACCAACCCACAACCACTATCAGATTAGAGCCATAAGGGAGAATAGAAATCTACGACCCCACTACCACCATCATATTAGAGCCACAAAGGAGACTAGACATCTACCATATCTACCACTATCAGATTAGAGCCATAAAGGAGACTAGACATCAACCACCACAATACCACTATCAGATTAGAGCCATAAAGAAGACTAGACATCTACCAGCCCACTACCACTATCAGATTAGAGCCATAAGGGAGACTAGACATCTAGCACCCCACTACCACTATCAGATTAGAGCCATAAGGGAGACTAGACATCGACCACCACAATACCACTATCAGATTAGAGTTATAAAGGAGACTAGACATCTACCAACCCACAACCACTATCAGATTAGAGCCATAAGGGAGACTAGACATCTAGCACCCCACTACCACTATCAGATTAGTGCCATAAGGGAGACTAGACATCTAGCACCCCACTACCACTATCAGATTAGAGCCATTAGGGAGACTAGACATCTACCAACCCACAACCACTATCAGATTAGTGATACAAGCGAGACTAGACATCTACCACCCCACGTCCACTATCAGATTAGAGTTATAAAGGAGACTAGACATCTACCAGCCCACTACCACTATCAGATAAGAGTCATAAGGGATACTAGATATCTACAACCCCACTACCACCATCATATTAGAGCCATAAAGGAGACTAGACATCAACCACCACAAAACCACTATCAGATTAGAGCCATAAAGAAGACTAGACATCTAGCACCCCACTACCACTATCAGATTAGAGCCATAAGGGAGACTAGACATCTACCAACCCACAACCACTATCAGATTAGAGCCATTAGGGAGACTAGATATCTACCAGCCCACTACCACTATCAGATTAGAGTTATAAAGGAGACTAGACATCTACCAACCCACAACCACTATCAGATTAGTGACATCAGCGAGACTAGACATCTACCACCCCACTTCCACTATCAGATTAGAGTTATAAAGGAGACTAGACATATACCAGCCCACTACCACTATCAGATTAGAGTCATAAGGGATACTAGATATCTACAACCCCACTACCACCATCATATTAGAGCCACAAAGGAGACTAGACATCTACCATATCTACCACTATCAGATTAGAGCCATAAAGGAGACTAGACATCAACCACCACAAAACCACTATCAGATTAGAGCCATAAAGAAGACTAGACATCTACCACTCCACTACAACAATCAGATTAGAGCCATAAGGGAGACTAGACATCTAGCACCCCACTACCACTATCAGATTAGTAACATAAGGGAGACTAGACATCTAGCACCCCACTACCACTATCAGATTAGAGCCATTAGGGAGACTAGACATCTACCAGCCCACTACCACTATCAGATTAGAGCCATAAGGGAGACTAGATATCTACGACCCCACTACCACCATCATATTAGAGCCACAAAGGAGACTAGACATCTACCATATCTACCACTATCAGATTAGAGCCATAAAGGAGACTAGACATCAACCACCACAAAACCACTATCAGATTAGAGCCATAAGGGAGACTAAACATCGACCACCCCACTACCACTATCAGATTAGAGTTATAAAGGAGACTAGACATCTACCAACCCACTACCACTATCAGATTAGAGCCATAAGGGAGACTAGACATCTAACAGCCCACTACCACTATCAGATTAGAGCCATAAGGGAGACTAGACATCTAGCACCCCACTACCACTATAAGATTAGAGTTATAAAGGAGACTAGACATCTACCAACCCACTACTACTATAAGATTAGAGCCACAAGGGAGACTAGACATCTACCAGCCCACTACAACTATCAGATTAGAGCCACAAGGGAGACTAGACATCTACCAACCCACAACCACTATCAGATTAGAGCCACAAGGGAGACTAGACAACTACCAGCTCACTACAACTATCAGATTAGAGGCATAAAGGAGACTAGACATCTACCAGCCCACTACCACTATCAGATTAGAGTCATACGGGATACTAGATATCTACAACCCCACTACCACCATCATATTAGAACCACAAAGGAGACTAGACATCTACCACATCTACCACTATCAGAATAGAGCCATAAAGGAGACTAGACATCAACCACCACAAAACCACTATCAGATTAGAGCCATAAAGGAGACTTGACATCTACCACCCCACTACCACTATCAGATTAGAGCCATTAGGGAGACTAGACATCTACCAGCCCCTACCACTATCAGATTAGAGCCATAAGGGAGCCTAGACATCTAGCACCCCACTACCACTATAAGATTATAGTTATAAAGGAGACTAGACATCTACCAACCCACTACTACTATAAGATTAGAGCCACAAGGGAGACTAGACATCTACCAGCCCACTACAACTATCATATTAGAGCCACAAGGGAGACTAGACATCTACCAACCCACAACCACTATCAGATTAGAGCCACAAGGGAGACTAGACATCTACCATATCTACCACTATCAGATTAGAGCCATAAAGGAGACTAGACATCAACCACCACAAAACCACTATCAGATTAGAGCCATAAAGAAGACTAGACATCTACCACCCCACTACCACTATCAGATTAGAGCCATTAGGAAGACTAGACATCAACCACCACAAAACCACTATCAGATTAGAGCCATTAGGGAGACTAGACATCTAGCACCCCACTACCACTATCAGATTAGAGCCATAAGGGAGACTAGACATCTACCAGCCCACTACCACTATCAGATTAGAGTTATAAAGGAGACTAGACATCTACCAGCCCACTACCACTATCAGATTAGAGCCATAAGGGGGACTAGACATCTAGCACCCCACTACCACTATCAGATTAGAGCCAGAAGGGAGACTAGACATCGACCACCACAATACCACTATCAGATTAGAGTTATAAAGGAGACTAGACATCTACCAACCCAGTTCCACTATCAGATTAGGGCCATAAAGGAGACTAGACATCTACCAACCCACTACAACTATCAGATTAGAGCCATTAGGGAGACTAGACATCTACCAGCCCACTACCACTATCAGATTAGAGTTATAAAGGAGACTAGACATCTACCAACCCACTACAACTATCAGATTAGAGCCATTAGGGAGACTAGACATCTACCAGCCCACTACCACTATCAGATTAGAGTTATAAAGGAGACTAGACATCTACCAACCCACTACAACTATCAGATTAGAGCCATTAGGGAGACTAGACATCTACCAGCCCACTACCACTATCAGATTAGAGTTATAAAGGTGACTAGACATCTACCACCCCACTACCACTATCAGATTAGAGTCATAAGGGATACTAGATATCTACAACCCCACTACCACCATCATATTAGAGCCACAAAGGAGACTAGACATATTCCACATCTACCACTATCAGATTAGAGTCATAAAGGAGACTAGACATCAACCACCACAAAACCACTATCAGATTAGAGCCATAAAGGAGACTAGACATCTACCAGCCCACTACCACTATCAGATTAGAGCCATAAAGGAGACTAGACATCTACCAGCCCACTACCACTATCCGATTAGAGTTATAAAGGAGACTAGACATCTACCAGCCCACTACCACTATCAGATTAGAGCCATAAGGGAGACTAGACATCTACCACCCCACTACCACTATCAGATTACAGCCACAAGGGAGACTAGACACCTACCAGCCCACTACCACTATCAGATTAGAGTTATAAAGGTGACTAGACATCTACCACCCCACTACCACTATCAGATTAGAGTCATAAGGGATACTAGATATCTACAACCCCACTACCACCATCATATTAGAGCCACAAAGGAGACTAGACATATTCCACATCTACCACTATCAGATTAGAGTCTTAAAGGAGACTAGACATCAACCACCACAAAACCACTATCAGATTAGAGCCATAAAGGAGACTAGACATCTACCAGCCCACTACCACTATCAGATTAGAGCCATAAAGGAGACTAGACATCTACCAGCCCACTACCACTATCAGATTAGAGTTATAAAGGAGACTAGACATCTACCAACCCACTACCACTATAAGATTAGAGCCACAAGGGAGACTGGACATCTACCAACCCACAACCACTATCAGATTAGAGCCATAAGGGAGAATAGAAATCTACGACCCCACTACCACCATCATATTAGAGCCACAAAGGAGACTAGACATCTACCATATCTACCACTATCAGATTAGAGCCATAAAGGAGACTAGACATCAACCACCACAATACCACTATCAGATTAGAGCCATAAAGAAGACTAGACATCTACCAGCCCACTACCACTATCAGATTAGAGCCATAAGGGAGACTAGACATCTAGCACCCCACTACCACTATCAGATTAGAGCCATAAGGGAGACTAGACATCGACCACCACAATACCACTATCAGATTAGAGTTATAAAGGAGACTAGACATCTACCAACCCACAACCACTATCAGATTAGAGCCATAAGGGAGACTAGACATCTAGCACCCCACTACCACTATCAGATTAGTGCCATAAGGGAGACTAGACATCTAGCACCCCACTACCACTATCAGATTAGAGCCATTAGGGAGACTAGACATCTACCAACCCACAACCACTATCAGATTAGTGACACAAGCGAGACTAGACATCTACCACCCCACGTCCACTATCAGATTAGAGTTATAAAGGAGACTAGACATCTACCAGCCCACTACCACTATCAGATAAGAGTCATAAGGGATACTAGATATCTACAACCCCACTACCACCATCATATTAGAGCCATAAAGGAGACTAGACATCAACCACCACAAAACCACTATCAGATTAGAGCCATAAAGAAGACTAGACATCTACCACTCCACTACAACTATCAGATTAGAGCCATAAGGGAGACTAGACATCTAGCACCCCACTACCACTATCAGATTAGTGCCATAAGGGAGACTAGACATCTAGCACCCCACTACCACTATCAGATTAGAGCCATTAGGGAGACTAGACATCTACCAGCCCACTACCACTATCAGATTAGAGCCATAAGGGAGACTAGATATCTACGACCCCACTACCACCATCATATTAGAGCCACAAAGGAGACTAGACATCTACCATATCTACCACTATCAGATTAGAACCATAAAGGAGACTAGACATCAACCACCACAAAACCACTATCAGATTAGAGGCATAAGGGAGACTAGACATCGACCACCCTACTACCACTATCAGATTAGAGCCATAAGGGAGACTAGACATCGACCACCCCACTACCACTATCAGATTAGAGTTATAAAGGAGACTAGACATCTACCAACCCACAACCACTATCAGATTAGAGCCATTAGGGAGACTAGACATCTACCAGCCCACTACCACTCTCAGATTAGAGTTATAAAGGAGACTAGACATCTACCAGCCCACTACCACTATAAGATTAGAGCCACAAGGGAGACTAGACATCTACCAGCCCACTACAACTATCAGATTAGAGCCACAAGGGAGACTAGACATCTACCAGCCCACAACCACTATCAGATTAGAGTTATAAAGGAGACTAGACATCTACCAACCCACAACCACTATCAGATTAGAGTTATAAAGGAGACTAGACATCTACCAACCCACTACCACTATCAGATTAGAGCCACAAGGGAGACTAGACATCTACCAGCCCACTACCACTATAAGATTAGAGCCACAAGGGAGACTAGACATCTACCAGCCCACTACAACTATCAGATTAGAGCCACAAGGGAGACTAGACATCTACCAGCCCACTACCACTATCAGATTAGAGTTATAAAGGAGACTAGACATCTACCAACCCACAAACACTATCAGATTAGTGACACAAGCGAGACTAGACATCTACCACCCCACTACCACTATCAGATTAGAGTTATAAAGGAGACTAGACATCTACCAGCCCACTACCACTATCAGATTAGAGTCATACGGGATACTAGATATCTACAACCCCACTACCACTATCAGATTAGAGTTATAAAGGAGACTAGACATCTACCAACCCACAACCACTATCAGATTAGAGCCATTAGGGAGACTAGACATCTACCAGCCCACTACCACTATCAGATTAGAGTTATAAAGGAGACTAGACATCTACCAACCCACTACCACTATAAGATTAGAGCCACAAGGGAGACTAGACATCTACCAGCCCACTACAACTATCAGATTAGAGCCATTAGGGAGACTAGACATCTACCAGCCCACTACCACTATCAGATTAGAGCCATAAGGGAGACTAGACATCTAGCACCCCACTACCACTATAAGATTAGAGTTATAAAGGAGACTAGACATCTACCAACCCACTACCACTATAAGATTAGAGCCACAAGGGAGACTAGACATCTACCAGCCCACTACAACTATCATATTAGAGCCACAAGGGAGACATCTACCAACCCACAACCACTATCAGATTAGAGCCACAAGGGAGACTAGACATCTACCATATCTACCACTATCAGATTAGAGTTATAAAGGAGACTAGACATCTACCAACCCACTACCACTATCAGATTAGAGTTATAAAGGACTCTAGACATCTACCAACCCACAACCACTATCAGATTAGTGACACAAGCGAGACTAGACATCTACCACCCCACTACCACTATCAGATTAGAGTTATAAAGGAGACTAGACATCTACCAACCCACTACCACTATCAGATTAGAGTTATAAAGGAGACTAGACATCTACCAGCCCACTACCACTATCAGATTAGAGCCATTAGGGAGACTAGACATCTACCAGCCCACTACCACTATCAGATTAGAGCCATAAGGGAGACTAGACATCTAGCACCCCACTACAACTATAAGATTATAGTTATAAAGGAGACTAGACATCTACCAACCCACTACCACTATAAGATTAGAGCCACAAGGGAGACTAGACATCTACCAGCCCACTACAACTATCAGATTAGAGCCATAAGGGAGACTAGACATCTAGCACCCCACTACAACTATAAGATTAGAGTTATAAAGGAGACTAGACATCTACCAACCCACAACCACTATCAGATTAGAGCCACAAGGGAGACTAGACAACTACCAGCTCACTACAACTATCAGATTAGAGGCATAAAGGAGACTAGACATCTACCAGCCCACTACCACTATCAGATTAGAGTCATACGGGATACTAGATATCTACAACCCCACTACCACCATCATATTAGAGCCACAAAGGAGACTAGACATCAACCACCACAAAACCACTATCAGATTAGAGCCATAAAGGAGACTAGACATCTACCACCCCACTACCACTATCAGATTAGAGCCATTAGGGAGACTACACATCTACCAGCCCACTACCACTATCAGATTAGAGCCATAAGGGAGACTAGACATCTAGCACCCCACTACCACTATAAGATTAGAGTTATAAAGGAGACTAGACATCTACCAACCCACTACAACTATCAGATTAGAGCCATTAGGGAGACTAGACATCTACCAGCCCACTACCACTATCAGATTAGAGTTATAAAGGCGACTAGACATCTACCACCCCACTACCACTATCAGATTAGAGTCATAAGGGATACTAGATATCTACAACCCCACTACCACCATCATATTAGAGCCACAAAGGAGACTAGACATCTACCACATCTACCACCATCAGATTAGAGCCATAAAGGAGACTAGACATCAACCACCACAAAACCACTATCAGATTAGAGCCATAAAGGAGACTAGACATCTACCAGCCCACTACCACTAGCAGATTAGAGCCATAAGGGAGACTAGACATCTAGCACCCCACTACCACTATCAGATTAGAGTTATAAAGGAGACTAGACATCTACCAACCCACTACCACTATCAGATTAGAGTTATAAAGGAGACTAGACATCTACCAACCCACTACCACTATAAGATTAGAGCCACAAGGGAGACTAGACATCTACCAGCCCACTACAACTATCATATTAGAGCCACAAGGGAGACTAGACATCTACCAACCCACAACCACTATCAGATTAGAGCCACAAGGGAGACTAGACATCTACCATATCTACCACTATCAGATTAGAGCCATAAAGGAGACTAGACATCAACCACCACAAAACCACTATCAGATTAGAGCCATAAAGAAGACTAGACATCTACCACCCCACTACCACTATCAGATTAGAGCCATTAGGGAGACTAGACATCAACCACCACAAAACCACTATCAGATTAGAGCCATAAAGAAGACTAGACATCTACCACCCCACTACCACTATCAGATTAGAGCCATTAGGGAGACTAGACATCTAGCACCCCACTACCACTATCAGATTAGAGCCATAAGGGAGACTATACATCTACCAGCCCACTACCACTATCAGATTATAGTTATAAAGGAGACTAGACATCTACCAGCCCACTACCACTAACAGATTAGAGCCATAAGGGAGACTAGACATCTAGCACCCCACTACCTCTATCAGATTAGAGCCATAAGGGAGACTAGACATCTACCAGCCCACTACCACTATCAGATTAGAGCCACAAAGGAGACTAGACATCTACCACATCTACCACTATCAGATTGAAGCCATAAAGGAGACTAGACATCAACCACCCCGCTACCACTATCAGATTAGAGTTATAAAGGAGACTAGACATCTACCAACCCACTACCACTATAAGATTAGAGCCACAAGGGAGACTAGACATCTACCAGCCCACTACCATTATCAGATTAGAGTTATAAAGGAGACTAGACATCTACCAACCCAGTACCACTATCAGATTAGAGCCATAAAGGAGACTAGACATCTACAAACCCACTACAACTATCAGATTAGAGCCATTAGGGAGACTAGACATCTACCAGCCCACTACCACTATCAGATTAGAGCCATAAAGGAGACTAGACATCTACCAACCCACTACAACTATCAGATTAGAGCCATTAGGGAGACTAGACATCTACCACCCCACTACCACTATCAGATTAGAGTTATAAAGGAGACTAGACATCTACCAGCCCACTACCACTATCAGATTAGAGTCATAAGGGATACTAGATATCTACAACCCCACTACCACCATCATATTAGAGCCACAAAGGAGACTAGACATCTACCACATCTACCACCATCAGACTAGAGCCATAAAGGAGACTAGACATCAACCACCACAAAACCACTATCAGATTAGAGCCATAAAGGAGACTAGACATCTACCAGCCCACTACCACTATCAGATTAGAGCCATAAGGGAGACTAGACATCTAGCACCCCACTACCACTATCAGATTAGAGTTATAAAGGAGACTAGACATCTACCAACCCACTACCACTATCAGATTAGAGTTATAAAGGAGACTAGACATCTACCAACCCACAACCACTATCAGATTAGTGACACAAGCGAGACTAGACATCTACCACCCCACTACCACTATCAGATTAGAGTTATAAAGGAGACTAGACATCTACCAACCCACTACCACTATCAGATTAGAGTTATAAAGGAGACTAGACATCTACCAACCCACTACCACTATCAGATTAGAGTTATAAAGGAGACTAGACATCTACCAACCCACTACCACTATAAGATTAGAGCCACAAGGGAGACTAGACATCTACCAGCCCACTACAACTATCAGATTAGAGCCACAAGGGAGACTAGACATCTACCAACCCACAACCACTATCAGATTAGAGCCACAAGGGAGACTAGACAACTACCAGCTCACTACAACTATCAGATTAGAGGCATAAAGGAGACTAGAACTCTACCAGCCCACTACCACTATCAGATTAGAGTCATACGGGATACTAGATATCTACAACCCCACTACCACCATCATATTAGAGCCACAAAGGAGACTAGACATCTACCACATCTACCACTATCAGATTAGAGCCATAAAGGAGACTAGACATCAACCACCACAAAACCACTATCAGATTAGAGCCATAAAGGAGACTAGACATCTACCACCCCACTACCACTATCAGATTAGAGCCATTAGGGAGACTAGACATCTACCAGCCCACTACCACTATCAGATTAGAGCCATAAGGGAGACTAAACATCTAGCACCCCACTACCACTATAAGATTAGAGTTATAAAGGAGACTAGACATCTACCAACCCACTACCACTATCAGATTAGAGGCACAAGGGAGACTAGACATCTACCATATCTACCACTATCAGATTAGAGCCATAAAGGGGACTAGACATCAACCACCACAAAACCACTATCAGATTAGAGCCATAAAGAAGACTAGACATCTACCACCCCACTACCACTATCAGATTAGAGCCATTAGGGAGACTAGACATCAACCACCACAAAACCACTATCAGATTAGAGCCATAAAGAAGACTAGACATCTACCACCCCACTACCACTATCAGATTAGAGCCATTAGGGAGACTAGACATCTAGCACCCCACTACCACTATCAGATTAGAGCCATAAGGGAGACTAGACATCTACCAGCCCACTACCACTATCAGATTAGAGTTATAAAGGAGACTAGACATCTACCAGCCCACTACCACTATCAGATTAGAGCCATAAGGGAGACTAGACATCTAGCACCCCACTACCACTATCAGATTAGAGCCATAAGGGAGACTAGACATCTACCAGCCCACTACCACTATCAGATTAGAGGCATAAAGGAGACTAGACATCTACCAACCCACTACCACTATCAGATTAGAGCCACAAAGGAGACTAGACATCTACCACATCTACCACTGTCAGATTAGAGCCATAAAGGAGACTAGACATCAACCACCCCGCTACCACTATCAGATAACAGTTATAAAGGAAACTAGACATCTACCAACCCACTACCACTATCAGATTAGAGCCACAAGGGAGACTAGACATCTAGCACCCCACTACCACTATCAGATTAGAGCCATTAGGGAGACTAGACATCTTCCAGCCCACTACCACTATCAGATTAGAGTTATAAAGGCGACTAGACATCTACCACCCCACTACCACTATCAGATTAGAGTCATAAGGGATACTAGATATCTACAACCCCACTACCACCATCATATTAGAGCCACAAAGGGGACTAGACATCTACCACATCTACCACCATCAGATTAGAGCCATAAAGGAGACTAGACATCAACCACCACAAAACCACTATCAGATTAGAGCCATAAAGGAGACTAGACATCTACCAGCCCACTACCACTATCAGATTAGAGCCATAAGGGAGACTAGACATCTAGCACCCCACTACCACTATCAGATTAGAGATATAAAGGAGACTAGACATCTACCAACCCACTACCACTATCAGATTAGAGTTATAAAGGAGACTAGACATCTACCAACCCACTACCACTATAAGATTAGAGCCACAAGGGAGACTAGACATCTACCAGCCCACTACAACTATCATATTAGAGCCACAAGGGAGACTAGACATCTACCAACCCACAACCACTATCAGATTAGAGCCACAAGGGAGACTAGACATCTACCATATCTACCACTATCAGATTAGAGCCATAAAGGAGACTAGACATCAACCACCACAAAACCACTATCAGATTAGAGCCATAAAGAAGACTAGACATCTACCACCCCACTACCACTATCAGATTAGAGCCATTAGGGAGACTAGACATCAACCACCACAAAACCACTATCAGATTAGAGCCATAAAGAAGACTAGACATCTACCACCCCACTACCACTATCAGATTAGAGCCATTAGGGAGACTAGACATCTAGCACCCCACTACCACTATCAGATTAGAGCCATAAGGGAGACTATACATCTACCAGCCCACTACCACTATCAGATTATAGTTATAAAGGAGACTAGACATCTACCAGCCCACTACCACTAACAGATTAGAGCCATAAGGGAGACTAGACATCTAGCACCCCACTACCTCTATCAGATTAGAGCCATAAGGGAGACTAGACATCTACCAGCCCACTACCACTATCAGATTAGAGGCATAAAGGAGACTAGACATCTACCAACCCACTACCACTATCAGATTAGAGCCACAAAGGAGACTAGACATCTACCACATCTACCACTATCAGATTAGAGCCATAAAGGAGACTAGACATCAACCACCCCGCTACCACTATCAGATTAGAGTTATAAAGGAGACTAGACATCTACCAACCCACTACCACTATAAGATTAGAGCCACAAGGGAGACTAGACATCTACCAGCCCACTACCATTATCAGATTAGAGTTATAAAGGAGACTAGACATCTACCAACCCAGTACCACTATCAGATTAGAGCCATAAAGGAGACTAGACATCTACAAACCCACTACAACTATCAGATTAGAGCCATTAGGGAGACTAGACATCTACCAGCCCACTACCACTATCAGATTAGAGCCATAAAGGAGACTAGACATCTACCAACCCACTACAACTATCAGATTAGAGCCATTAGGGAGACTAGACATCTACCAGCCCACTACCACTATCAGATTAGAGTTATAAAGGCGACTAGACATCTACCACCCCACTACCACTATCAGATTAGAGTCATAAGGGATACTAGATATCTACAACCCCGCTACCACCATCATATTAGAGCCACAAAGGAGACTAGACATCTACCACATCTACCACCATCAGACTAGAGCCATAAAGGAGACTAGACATCAACCACCACAAAACCACTATCAGATTAGAGCCATAAAGGAGACTAGACATCTACCAGCCCACTACCACTATCAGATTAGAGCCATAAGGGAGACTAGACATCTAGCACCCCACTACCACTATCAGATTAGAGTTATAAAGGAGACTAGACATCTACCAACCCACTACCACTATCAGATTAGAGTTATAAAGGAGACTAGACATCTACCAACCCACAACCACTATCAGATTAGTGACACAAGCGAGACTAGACATCTACCACCCCACTACCACTATCAGATTAGAGTTATAAAGGAGACTAGACATCTACCAACCCACTACCACTATCAGATTAGAGTTATAAAGGAGACTAGACATCTACCAACCCACTACCACTATCAGATTAGAGTTATAAAGGAGACTAGACATCTACCAACCCACTACCACTATAAGATTAGAGCCACAAGGGAGACTAGACATCTACCAGCCCACTACAACTATCAGATTAGAGCCACAAGGGAGACTAGACAACTACCAGCTCACTACAACTATCAGATTAGAGGCATAAAGGAGACTAGAACTCTACCAGCCCACTACCACTATCAGATTAGAGTCATACGGGATACTAGATATCTACAACCCCACTACCACCATCATATTAGAGCCACAAAGGAGACTAGACATCTACCACATCTACCACTATCAGATTAGAGCCATAAAGGAGACTAGACATCAACCACCACAAAACCACTATCAGATTAGAGCCATAAAGGAGACTAGACATCTACCACCCCACTACCACTATCAGATTAGAGCCATTAGGGAGACTAGACATCTACCAGCCCACTACCACTATCAGATTAGAGCCATAAGGGAGACTAAACATCTAGCACCCCACTACCACTATAAGATTAGAGTTATAAAGGAGACTAGACATCTACCAACCCACTACCACTATAAGATTAGAGCCACAAGGGAGCCTAGACATCTACCAACCCACAACCACTATCAGATTAGAGGCACAAGGGAGACTAGACATCTACCATATCTACCACTATCAGATTAGAGCCATAAAGGGGACTAGACATCAACCACCACAAAACCACTATCAGATTAGAGCCATAAAGAAGACTAGACATCTACCACCCCACTACCACTATCAGATTAGAGCCATTAGGGAGACTAGACATCAACCACCACAAAACCACTATCAGATTAGAGCCATAAAGAAGACTAGACATCTACCACCCCACTACCACTATCAGATTAGAGCCATTAGGGAGACTAGACATCTAGCACCCCACTACCACTATCAGATTAGAGCCATAAGGGAGACTAGACATCTACCAGCCCACTACCACTATCAGATTAGAGTTATAAAGGAGACTAGACATCTACCAGCCCACTACCACTATCAGATTAGAGCCATAAGGGAGACTAGACATCTAGCACCCCACTACCACTATCAGATTAGAGCCATAAGGGAGACTAGACATCTACCAGCCCACTACCACTATCAGATTAGAGGCATAAAGGAGACTAGACATCTACCAACCCACTACCACTATCAGATTAGAGCCACAAAGGAGACTAGACATCTACCAACCCACTACCACTATCAGATTAGAGCCACAAAGGAGACTAGACATCTACCACATCTACCACTGTCAGATTAGAGCCATAAAGGAGACTAGACATCAACCACCCCGCTACCACTATCAGATAAGAGTTATAAAGGAAACTAGACATCTACCAACCCACTACCACTATAAGATTAGAGCCACAAGGGAGACTAGACATCTACCAGCCCACTACAACTATCAGATTAGAGCCACAAGGGAGACTAGACATCTACCAGCCCACTACCATTATCAGATTAGAGTTATAAAGGAGACTAGACATCTACCAACCCAGTACCACTATCAGATTAGAGCCATAAAGGAGACTAGACATCTACCAACCCACTACAACTATCAGATTAGAGTCATAAGGGATACTAGATATCTACAACCCCACTACCACCATCATATTAGAGCCACAAGGGAGTCTAGACATCTACCATATCTACCACTATCAGATTAGAGCCATAAAGGAGAATAGACATCAACCACCACAAAAACACTATCAGATTAGAGCCATAAAGAAGACTAGACATCTACCACCCCACTACCACTATCAGATTAGAGCCATTAGGGAGACTAGACATCAACCACCACAAAACCACTATCAGATTAGAGCCATAAAGAAGACTAGACATCTACCACCCCACTACCACTATCAGATTAGAGCCATTAGGGAGACTAGACATCTAGCACCCCACTACCACTAACAGATTAGAGCCATAAGGGAGACTAGACATCTAGCACCCCACTACCTCTATCAGATTAGAGCCATAAGGGAGACTAGACATCTACCAGCCCACTACCACTATCAGATTAGAGGCATAAAGGAGACTAGACATCTACCAACCCACTACCACCATCATATTAGAGCCACAAAGGAGACTAGACATCTACCACATCTACCACCATCAGACTAGAGCCATAAAGGAGACTAGACATCAACCACCACAAAACCACTATCAGATTAGAGCCATAAAGGAGACTAGACATCTACCAGCCCACTACCACTATCAGATTAGAGCCATAAGGGAGACTAGACATCTAGCACCCCACTACCACTATCAGATTAGAGTTATAAAGGAGACTAGACATCTACCAACCCACTACCACTATCAGATTAGAGTTATAAAGGAGACTAGACATCTACCAACCCACAACCACTATCAGATTAGTGACACAAGCGAGACTAGACATCTACCACCCCACTACCACTATCAGATTAGAGTTATAAAGGAGACTAGACAACTACCAACCCACTACCACTATCAGATTACAGTTATAAAGGAGACTAGACATCTACCAACCCACTACCACTATCAGATTAGAGTTATAAAGGAGACTAGACATCTACCACCCCACTACCACTATCAGATAAGAGCCATTAGGGAGACTAGACATCTACCATCCCACTACCACTATCAGATTAGAGCCATAAGGGAGACTAGACATCTAGCACCCCACTACAACTATAAGATTAGAGTTATAAAGGAGACTAGACATCTACCAACCCACTACCACTATAAGATTAGAGCCACAAGGGAGACTAGACATCTACCAGCCCACTACAACTATCAGATTAGAGCCACAAGGGAGACTAGACATCTACCAACCCACAACCACTATCAGATTAGAGCCACAAGGGAGACTAGACAACTACCAGCCCACTACCACTATCAGATTAGAGGCATAAAGGAGACTAGACATCTACCAGCCCACTACCACTATCAGATTAGAGTCATACGGGATACTAGATATCTACAACCCCACTACCACCATCATATTAGAGCCACAAAGGAGACTAGACATCTACCACATCTACCACTATCAGATTAGAGCCATAAAGGAGACTAGACATCAACCACCACAAAACCACTATCAGATTAGAGTTATAAAGGAGACTAGACATCTACCAACCCACTACCACTATAAGATTAGAGCCACAAGGGAGACTAGACATCTACCAGCCCACTACCATTATCAGATTAGAGTTATAAAGGAGACTAGACATCTACCAACCCAGTACCACTATCAGATTAGAGCCATAAAGGAGACTAGACATCTACAAACCCACTACAACTATCAGATTAGAGCCATTAGGGAGACTAGACATCTACCAGCCCACTACCACTATCAGATTAGAGCCATAAAGGAGACTACACATCTACCAACCCACTACAACGATCAGATTAGAGCCATTAGGGAGACTAGACATCTACCAGCCCACTACCACTATCAGATTAGAGTTATAAAGGCGACTAGACATCTACCACCCCACTACCACTATCAGATTAGAGTCATAAGGGATACTAGATATCTACAACCCCACTACCACCATCATATTAGAGCCACAAAGGAGACTAGACATCTACCACATCTACCACCATCAGACTAGAGCCATAAAGGAGACTAGACATCAACCACCACAAAACCACTATCAGATTAGAGCCATAAAGGAGACTAGACATCTACCAGCCCACTACCACTATCAGATTAGAGCCATAAGGGAGACTAGACATCTAGCACACCACTACCACTATCAGATTAGAGTTATAAAGGAGACTAGACATCTACCAACCCACTACCACTATCAGATTAGAGTTATAAAGGAGACTAGACATCTACCAACCCACAACCACTATCAGATTAGTGACACAAGCGAGACTAGACATCTACCACCCCACTACCACTATCAGATTAGAGTTATAAAGGAGACTAGACATCTACCAACCCACTACCACTATCAGATTAGAGTTATAAAGGAGACTAGACATCTACCAACCCACTACCACTATCAGATTAGAGTTATAAAGGAGACTAGACATCTACCACCCCACTACCACTATCAGATTAGAGCCATTAGGGAGACTAGACATCTACCAGCCCACTACCACTATCAGATTAGAGCCATAAGGGAGACTAGACATCTAGCACCCCACTACAACTATAAGATTAGAGTTATAAAGGAGACTAGACATCTACCAACCCACTACCACTATAAGATTAGAGCCACAAGGGAGACTAGACATCTACCAGCCCACTACAACTATCAGATTAGAGCCACAAGGGAGACTAGACATCTACCAACCCACAACCACTATCAGATTAGAGCCACAAGGGAGACTAGACAACTACCAGCTCACTACAACTATCAGATTAGAGGCATAAAGGAGACTAGACATCTACCAGCCCACTAGCACTATCAGATTAGAGTCATACGGGATACTAGATATCTACAACCCCACTACCACCATCATATTAGAGCCACAAAGGAGACTAGACATCTACCACATCTACCACTATCAGATTAGAGCCATAAAGGAGACTAGACATCAACCACCACAAAACCACTATCAGATTAGAGCCATAAAGGAGACTAGACATCTACCACCCCACTACCACTATCAGATTAGAGCCATTAGGGAGACTAGACATCTACCAGCCAACTACCACTATCAGATTAGAGCCATAAGGGAGACTAAACATCTAGCACCCCACTACCACTATAAGATTAGAGTTATAAAGGAGACTAGACATCTACCAACCCACTACCACTATAAGATTAGAGCCACAAGGGAGACTAGACATCTACCAACCCACAACCACTATCAGATTAGAGGCACAAGGGAGACTAGACATCTACCATATCTACCACTATCAGATTAGAGCCATAAAGGGGACTAGACATCAACCACCACAAAACCACTATCAGATTAGAGCCATAAAGAAGACTAGACATCTACCACCCCACTACCACTATCAGATTAGAGCCATTAGGGAGACTAGACATCAACCACCACAAAACCACTATCAGATTAGAGCCATAAAGAAGACTAGACTTCTACCACCCCACTACCACTATCAGATTAGAGCCATTAGTGAGACTAGACATCTAGCACCCCACTACCAATATCAGATTAGAGCCATAAGGGAGACTAGACATCTACCAGCCCACTACCACTATCAGATTAGAGTTATAAAGGAGACTAGACATCTACCAGCCCACTACCACTATCAGATTAGAGCCATAAGGGAGACTAGACATCTAGCACCCCACTACCACTATCAGATTAGAGCCATAAGGGAGACTAGACATCTACCAGCCCACTACCACTATCAGATTAGAGGCATAAAGGAGACTAGACATCTACCAACCCACTACCACTATCAGATTAGAGCCACAAAGGAGACTAGACATCTACCACATCTACCACTGTCAGATTAGAGCCATAAAGGAGACTAGACATCAACCACCCCGCTACCACTATCAGATAAGAGTTATAAAGGAAACTAGACATCTACCAACCCACTACCACTATAAGATTAGAGCCACAAGGGAGACTAGACATCTACCAGCCCACTACAACTATCAGATTAGAGCCACAAGGGAGACTAGACATCTACCAGCCCACTACCATTATCAGATTAGAGTTATAAAGGAGACTAGACATCTACCAACCCAGTACCACTATCAGATTAGAGCCATAAAGGAGACTAGACATCTACCAACCCACTACAGCTATCAGATTAGAGTCATAAGGGATACTAGATATCTACAACCCCACTACCACCATCATATTAGAGCCACAAGGGAGACTAGACATCTACCATATCTACCACTATCAGATTAGAGCCATAAAGGAGAATAGACATCAACCACCACAAAACCACTATCAGATTAGAGCCATAAAGAAGACTAGACATCTACCACCCCACTACCACTATCAGATTAGAGCCATTAGGGAGACTAGACATCAACCACCACAAAACCACTATCAGATTAGAGCCATAAAGAAGACTAGACATCTACCACCCCACTACCACTATCAGATTAGAGCCATTAGGGAGACTAGACATCTACCACCCCACTACCACTATCAGATTAGAGCCATAAGGGAGACTAGACATCTACCAACCCAGTACCACTATCAGATTAGAGCCATAAAGGAGACTAGACATCTACAAACCCACTACAACTATCAGATTAGAGCCATTAGGGAGACTAGACATCTACCAGCCCACTACCACTATCAGATTAGAGCCATAAAGGAGACTAGACATCTACCAACCCACTACAACTATCAGATTAGAGCCATTAGGGAGACTAGACATCTACCAGCCCACTACCACTATCAGATTAGAGTTATAAAGGCGACTAGACATCTACCACCCCACTACCACTATCAGATTAGAGTCATAAGGGATACTAGATATCTACAACCCCACTAGCCACAAAGGAGACTAGACATCTACCACATCTACCACCATCAGATTAGAGCCATAAAGGAGACTAGACATCAACCACCACAAAACCACTATCAGATTAGAGCCATAAAGGAGACTAGACATCTACCAGCCCACTACCACTATCAGATTAGAGCCATAAGGGAGACTAGACATCTAGCACCCCACTACCACTATCAGATTAGAGCCATAAAGGAGACTACACATCTACCAACCCACTACAACGATCAGATTAGAGCCATTAGCGAGACTAGACATCTACCAGCCCACTACCACTATCAGATTAGAGTTATAAAGGCGACTAGACATCTACCACCCCACTACCACTATCAGATTAGAGTCATAAGGGATACTAGATATCTACAACCCCACTACCACCATCATATTAGAGCCACAAAGGAGACTAGACATCTACCACATCTACCACCATCAGATTAGAGCCATAAAGGAGACTAGACATCAACCACCACAAAACCACTATCAGATTAGAGCCATAAAGGAGACTAGACATCTACCAGCCCACTACCACTATCAGATTAGAGGCATAAAGGAGACTAGACATCTACCAACCCACTACCACTATCAGATTAGAGCCACAAAGGAGACTAGACATCTACCACATCTACCACTGTCAGATTAGAGCCATAAAGGAGACTAGACATCAACCACCCCGCTACCACTATCAGATAAGAGTTATAAAGGAAACTAGACATCTACCAACCCACTACCACTATAAGATTAGAGCCACAAGGGAGACTAGACATCTACCAGCCCACTACAACTATCAGATTAGAGCCACAAGGGAGACTAGACATCTACCAGCCCACTACCATTATCAGATTAGAGTTATAAAGGAGACTAGACATCTACCAACCCAGTACCACTATCAGATTAGAGCCATAAAGGAGACTAGACATCTACCAACCCACTACAGCTATCAGATTAGAGTCATAAGGGATACTAGATATCTACAACCCCACTACCACCATCATATTAGAGCCACAAGGGAGACTAGACATCTACCATATCTACCACTATCAGATTAGAGCCATAAAGGAGAATAGACATCAACCACCACAAAACCACTATCAGATTAGAGCCATAAAGAAGACTAGACATCTACCACCCCACTACCACTATCAGATTAGAGCCATTAGGGAGACTAGACATCAACCACCACAAAACCACTATCAGATTAGAGCCATAAAGAAGACTAGACTTCTACCACCCCACTACCACTATCAGATTAGAGCCATAAGTGAGACTAGACATCTAGCACCCCACTACCAATATCAGATTAGAGCCATAAGGGAGACTAGACATCTACCAGCCCACTACCACTATCAGATTAGAGTTATAAAGGAGACTAGACATCTACCAGCCCACTACCACTATCAGATTAGAGCCATAAGGGAGACTAGACATCTAGCACCCCACTACCACTATCAGATTAGAGCCATAAGGGAGACTAGACATCTACCAGCCCACTACCACTATCAGATTAGAGGCATAAAGGAGACTAGACATCTACCAACCCACTACCACTATCAGATTAGAGCCACAAAGGAGACTAGACATCTACCACATCTACCACTGTCAGATTAGAGCCATAAAGGAGACTAGACATCAACCACCCCGCTACCACTATCAGATAAGAGTTATAAAGGAAACTAGACATCTACCAACCCACTACCACTATAAGATTAGAGCCACAAGGGAGACTAGACATCTACCAGCCCACTACAACTATCAGATTAGAGCCACAAGGGAGACTAGACATCTACCAGCCCACTACCATTATCAGATTAGAGTTATAAAGGAGACTAGACATCTACCAACCCAGTACCACTATCAGATTAGAGCCATAAAGGAGACTAGACATCTACCAACCCACTACAGCTATCAGATTAGAGTCATAAGGGATACTAGATATCTACAACCCCACTACCACCATCATATTAGAGCCACAAGGGAGACTAGACATCTACCATATCTACCACTATCAGATTAGAGCCATAAAGGAGAATAGACATCAACCACCACAAAACCACTATCAGATTAGAGCCATAAAGAAGACTAGACATCAACCACCCCACTACCACTATCAGATTAGAGCCATTAGGGAGACTAGACATCAACCACCACAAAACCACTATCAGATTAGAGTTATAAAGGAGACTAGACATCTACCACCCCACTACCACTATCAGATTAGAGCCATTAGGGAGACTAGACATCTACCAACCCACTACCACTATCAGATTAGAGCCATAAGGGAGACTAGACATCTACCAACCCAGTACCACTATCAGATTAGAGCCATAAAGGAGACTAGACATCTACCAACCCACTACCACTATCAGATTAGAGCCATAAGGGAGACTAGACATCTACCAGCCCACTACCACTATCAGATTAGAGCCATAAAGGAGACTAGACATCTACCAACCCACTACAACTATCAGATTAGAGCCATTAGGGAGACTAGACATCTACCAGCACACTACCACTATCAGATTAGAGTTATAAAGGCGACTAGACATCTACCACCCCACTACCAATATCAGATTAGAGTCATAACGGATACTAGATATCTACAACCCCACTACCACCATCATATTAGAGCCACAAAGGAGACTAGACATCTACCACATCTACCACCATCAGATTAGAGCCATAAAGGAGACTAGACATCAACCACCACAAAACCACTATCAGATTAGAGCCATAAAGGAGACTAGACATCTACCAGCCCACTACCACTATCAGATTAGAGCCATAAGGGAGACTAGACATCTAGCACCCCACTACCACTATCAGATTAGAGCCATAAAGGAGACTACACATCTACCAACCCACTACAACGATCAGATTAGAGCCATTAGCGAGACTAGACATCTACCAGCCCACTACCACTATCAGATTAGAGTTATAAAGGCGACTAGACATCTACCACCCCACTACCACTATCAGATTAGAGCCATAAGGGATACTAGATATCTACAACCCCACTACCACCATCATATTAGAGCCACAAAGGAGACTAGACATCTACCACATCTACCACCATCAGATTAGAGCCATAAAGGAGACTAGACATCAACCACCACAAAACCACTATCAGATTAGAGCCATAAAGGAGACTAGACATCTACCAGCCCACTACCACTATCAGATTAGAGCCATAAAGGAGACTAGACATCTACCAACCCACTACCACTATCAGATTAGAGCCACAAAGGAGACTAGACATCTACCACATCTACCACTATCAGATTAGAGCCATAAAGGAGACTAGACATCAACCACCCCGCTACCACTATCAGATAAGAGTTATAAAGGAAACTAGACATCTACCAACCCACTACCACTATAAGATTAGAGCCACAAGGGAGACTAGACATCTACCAGCCCACTACAACTATCAGATTAGAGCCACAAGGGAGACTAGACATCTACCAGCCCACTACCATTATCAGATTAGAGTTATAAAGGAGACTAGACATCTACCAACCCAGTACCACTATCAGATTAGAGCCATAAAGGAGACTAGACATCTACCAACCCACTACAGCTATCAGATTAGAGTCATAAGGGATACTAGATATCTACAACCCCACTACCACCATCATATTAGAGCCACAAGGGAGACTAGACATCTACCATATCTACCACTATCAGATTAGAGCCATAAAGGAGAATAGACATCAACCACCACAAAACCACTATCAGATTAGAGCCATAAAGAAGACTAGACATCTACCACCCCACTACCACTATCAGATTAGAGCCATTAGGGAGACTAGACATCAACCACCACAAAACCACTATCAGATTAGAGCCATAAAGAAGACTAGACATCTACCACCCCACTACCACTATCAGATTAGAGCCATTAGGGAGACTAGACATCTAGCACCCCACTACCACTATCAGATTAGAGCCATAAGGGAGACTAGACATCTACCAACCCAGTACCACTATCAGATTAGAGCCATAAAGGAGACTAGACATCTACAAACCCACTACAACTATCAGATTAGAGCCATTAGGGAGACTAGACATCTACCAGCCCACTACCACTATCAGATTAGAGCCATAAAGGAGACTAGACATCTACCAACCCACTACAACAATCAGATTAGAGCCATTAGGGAGACTATACATCTACCAGCCCACTACCACTATCAGATTAGAGTTATAAAGGCGACTAGACATCTACCACCCCACTACCACTATCAGATTAGAGTCATAAGGGATACTAGATATCTACAACCCCACTACCACCATCATATTAGAGCCACAAAGGAGACTAGACATCTACCACATCTACCACCATCAGATTAGAGCCATAAAGGAGACTAGACATCAACCACCACAAAACCACTATCAGATTAGAGCCATAAAGGAGACTAGACATCTACCAGCCCACTACCACTATCAGATTAGAGCCATAAGGGAGACTAGACATCTAGCACCCCACTACCACTATCAGATTAGAGCCATAAAGGAGACTACACATCTACCAACCCACTACAACGATCAGATTAGAGCCATTAGCGAGACTAGACATCTACCAGCCCACTACCACTATCAGATTAGAGTTATAAAGGCGACTAGACATCTACCACCCCACTACCACTATCAGATTAGAGTCATAAGGGATACTAGATATCTACAACCCCACTACCACCATCATATTAGAGCCACAAAGGAGACTAGACATCTACCACATCTACCACCATCAGACTAGAGCCATAAAGGAGACTAGACATCAGCCACCACAAAACCACTATCAGATTAGAGCCATAAAGGAGACTAGACATCTACCAGCCCACTACCACTATCAGATTAGAGTTATAAAGGAGACTAGACATCTACCAACCCACTACCACTATCAGATTAGAGTTATAAAGGAGACTAGACATCTACCAACCCACAACCACTATCAGATTAGTGACACAAGCGAGACTAGACATCTACCACCCCACTACCACTATCAGATTAGAGTTATAAAGGAGACTAGACATCTACCAACCCACTACCACTATCAGATTAGAGTTATAACGGAGACTAGACATCTACCACCCCACTACCACTATCAGATTAGAGCCATTAGGGAGACTAGACATCTACCATCCCACTACCACTATCAGATTAGAGCCATAAGGGAGACTAGACATCTAGCACCCCACTACAACTATAAGATTAGAGTTATAAAGGAGACTAGACATCTACCAACCCACTACCACTATCAGATTAGAGTTATAAAGGAGACTAGACATCTACCACCCCACTACCACTATCAGATTAGAGCCATTAGGGAGACTAGACATCTACCATCCCACTACCACTATCAGATTAGAGACATAAGGGAGACTAGACATCTAGCACCCCACTACAACTATAAGATTAGAGTTATAAAGGAGACTAGACATCTACCAACCCACTACCACTATAAGATTAGAGCCACAAGGGAGACTAGACAACTACCAGCTCACTACAACTATCAGATTAGAGACATAAAGGAGACTAGACATCTACCAGCCCACTACCACTATCAGATTAGAGTCATACGGGATACTAGATATCTACAACCCCACTACCACCATCATATTAGAGCCACAAAGGAGACTAGACATCTACCACATCTACCACTATCAGATTAGAGCCATAAAGGAGACTAGACATCAACCACCACAAAACCACTATCAGATTAGAGCCATAAAGGAGACTAGACATCTACCACCCCAATTCCACTATCAGATTAGAGCCATTAGGGAGACTAGACATCTACCAGCCCACTACCACTATCAGATTAGAGCCATAAGGGAGACTAGACATCTAGCACCCCACTACCACTATAAGATTAGAGTTATAAAGGAGACTAGACATCTACCAACCCACTACCACTATAAGATTAGAGCCACAAGGGAGACTAGACATCTACCAACCCACAACCACTATCAGATTAGAGGCACAAGGGAGACTAGACATCTACCATATCTACCACTATCAGATTAGAGCCATAAAGGGGACTAGACATCAACCACCACAAAACCACTATCAGATTAGAGCCATAAAGAAGACTAGACATCTACCACCCCACTACCACTATCAGATTAGAGCCATTAGGGAGACTAGACATCAACCACCACAAAACCACTATCAGATTAGAGCCATAAAGAAGACTAGACATCTACCACCCCACTACCACTATCAGATTAGAGCCATTAGGGAGACTAGACATCTAGCACCCCACTACCACTATCAGATTAGAGTTATAAAGGAGACTAGACATCTACCAACCCACTACCACTATCAGATTAGAGTTATAAAGGAGACTAGACATCTACCAACCCACAACCACTATCAGATTAGTGACACAAGCGAGACTAGACATCTACCACCCCACTACCACTATCAGATTAGAGTTATAAAGGAGACTAGACATCTACCAACCCACTACCACTATCAGATTAGAGTTAGAAAGGAGACTAGACATCTACCAACCCACTACCACTATCAGATTAGAGTTAGAAAGGAGACTAGACATCTACCAACCCACTACCACTATCAGATTAGAGTTATAAAGGAGACTAGACATCTACCAGCCCACTACCACTATCAGATTAGAATCATACGGGATACTAGATATCTACAACCCCACTACCACCATCATATTAGAACCACAAAGGAGACTAGACATCTACCACATCTACCACTATCAGATTAGAGCCATAAAGGAGACTAGACATCAACCACCACAAAACCACTATCAGATTAGAGGCATAAAGGAGACTAGACATCTACCAACCCACTACCACTATCAGATTAGAGCCACAAAGGAGACTAGACATCTACCACATCTACCACTATCAGATTAGAGCCATAAAGGAGACTAGACATCTACCAACCCACTACCACTATCAGATTAGAGTTATAAAGGAGACTAGACATCTACCAACCCACTACCACTATCAGATTAGAGTTATAAAGGAGACTAGACATCTACCACCCCACTACCACTATCAGATTAGAGCCATTAGGGAGACTAGACATCTACCATCCCACTACCACTATCAGATTAGAGCCATAAGGGAGACAAGACATCTAGCACCCCACTACAACTATAAGATTAGAGTTATAAAGGAGACTAGACATCTACCAACCCACTACCACTATATGATTAGAGCCACAAGGGAGACTAGACATCTACCAGCCCACTACAACTATCAGATTAGAGCCACAAGGGAGACTAGACATCTACCAACCCACAACCACTATCAGATTAGAGCCACAAGGGAGACTAGACAACTACCAGCTCACTACAACTATCAGATTAGAGGCATAAAGGAGACTAGACATCTACCAGCCCACTACCACTATCAGATTAGAATCATACGGGATACTAGATATCTACAACCCCACTACCACCATCATATTAGAACCACAAAGGAGACTAGACATCTACCACATCTACCACTATCAGATTAGAGCCATAAAGGAGACTAGACATCAACCACCACAAAACCACTATCAGATTAGAGGCATAAAGGAGACTAGACATCTACCAACCCACTACCACTATCAGATTAGAGCCACAAAGGAGACTAGACATCTACCACATCTACCACTATCAGATTAGAGCCATAAAGGAGACTAGACATCTACCAACCCACTACCACTATCAGATTAGAGTTATAAAGGAGACTAGACATCTACCAACCCACTACCACTATCAGATTAGAGCCATAAAGGAGACTTGACATCTACCACCCCACTACCACTATCAGATTAGAGCCATTAGGGAGACTAGACATCTACCATCCCACTACCACTATCAGATTAGAGCCATAAGGGAGACTAGACATCTAGCACCCCACTACAACTATAAGATTAGAGTTATAAAGGAGACTAGACATCTACCAACCCACTACCACTATATGATTAGAGCCACAAGGGAGACTAGACATCTACCAGCCCACTACAACTATCAGATTAGAGCCACAAGGGAGACTAGACATCTACCAACCCACAACCACTATCAGATTAGAGCCACAAGGGAGACTAGACAACTACCAGCTCACTACAACTATCAGATTAGAGCCATAAAGGAGACTAGACATCTACCAGCCCACTACCACTATCAGATTAGAGTCATACGGGATACTAGATATCTACAACCCCACTACCACCATCATATTAGAGCCACAAAGGAGACTAGACATCAACCACCACAAAACCACTATCAGATTAGAGCCATAAAGGAGACTAGACATCTACCACCCCACTACCACTATCAGATTAGAGCCATTAGGGAGACTAGACATCTACCAGCCCACTACCACTATCAGATTAGAGCCATAAGGGAGACTAGACATCTAGCACCCCACTACCACTATAAGATTAGAGTTATAAAGGAGACTAGACATCTACCAACCCACTACCACTATAAGATTAGAGCCACAAGGGAGACTAGACATCTACCAACCCACAACCACTATCAGATTAGAGGCACAAGGGAGACTAGACATCTACCATATCTACCACTATCAGATTAGAGCCATAAAGGGGACTAGACATCAACCACCACAAAACCACTATCAGATTAGAGCCATAAAGAAGACTAGACATCTACCACCCCAATACCACTATCAGATTAGAGCCATTAGGGAGACTAGACATCAACCACCACAAAACCACTATCAGATTAGAGCCATAAAGAAGACTAGACATCTACCACCCCACTACCACTATCAGATTAGAGCCATTAGGGAGACTAGACATCTAGCACCCCACTACCACTATCAGATTAGAGGCACAAGGGAGACTAGACATCTACCATATCTACCACTATCAGATTAGAGCCATAAAGGGGACTAGACATCAACCACCACAAAACCACTATCAGATTAGAGCCATAAAGAAGACTAGACATCTACCACCCCAATACCACTATCAGATTAGAGCCATTAGGGAGACTAGACATCAACCACCACAAAACCACTATCAGATTAGAGCCATAAAGAAGACTAGACATCTACCACCCCACTACCACTATCAGATTAGAGCCATTAGGGAGACTAGACATCTAGCACCCCACTACCACTATCAGATTAGAGCCATAAGGGAGACTAGACATCTACCAGCCCACTACCACTATCAGATTAGAGTTATAAAGGAGACTAGACATCTACCAGCCCACTACCACTATCAGATTAGAGGCATAAAGGAGACTAGACATCTACCAACCCACTACCACTATCAGATTAGAGCCACAAAGGAGACTAGACATCTACCACATCTACCACTATCAGATTAGAGCCATAAAGGAGGCTAGACATCAACCACCCCGCTACCACTATCAGATAAGAGTTATAAAGGAAACTAGACATCTACCAACCCACTACCACTATAAGATTAGAGCCACAAGGGAGACTAGACATCTACCAGCCCACTACAACTATCAGATTAGAGCCACAAGGGAGACTAGACATCTACCAGCCCACTACCATTATCAGATTAGAGTTATAAAGGAGACTAGACATCTACCAACCCAGTACCACTATCAGATTAGAGCCATAAAGGAGACTAGACATCTACCAACCCACTACAACTATCAGATTAGAGTCATAAGGGAGACTAGACATCTACCAACCCACAACCACTATCAGATTAGTGACACAAGCGCGACTAGACATCTACCACCCCACTACCACTATCAGATTAGAGTTATAAAGGAGACTAGACATCTACCAACCCACTACCACTATCAGATTAGAGTTATAAAGGAGACTAGACATCTACCAACCCACTACCACTATCAGATTAGAGTTATAAAGGAGACTAGACATCTACCACCCCACTACCACTATCAGATTAGAGCCATTAGGGAGACTAGACATCTACCATCCCACTACCACTATCAGATTAGAGCCATAAGGGAGACAAGACATCTAGCACCCCACTACAACTATAAGATTAGAGTTATAAAGGAGACTAGACATCTACCAACCCACTACCACTATATGATTAGAGCCACAAGGGAGACTAGACATCTACCAGCCCACTACAACTGTCAGATTAGAGCCACAAGGGAGACTAGACATCTACCAACCCACAACCACTATCAGATTAGAGCCACAAGGGAGACTAGACAACTACCAGCTCACTACAACTATCAGATTAGAGGCATAAAGGAGACTAGACATCTACCAGCCCACTACTACTATCAGATTAGAGTCATACGGGATACTAGATATCTACAACCCCACTACCACCATCATATTAGAGCCACAAAGGAGACTAGACATCTACCACCACAAAACCACTATCAGATTAGAGCCATAAAGGAGACTAGACATCTACCACCCCACTACCACTATCAGATTAGAGCCATTAGGGAGACTAGACATCTACCAGCCCACTACCACTATCAGATTAGAGCCATAAGGGAGACTAGACATCTAGCACCCCACTACCACTATAAGATTAGAGTTATAAAGGAGACTAGACATCTACCAACCCACTACCACTATAAGATTAGAGCCACAAGGGAGACTAGACATCTACCAACCCACAACCACTATCAGATTAGAGGCACAAGGGAGACTAGACATCTACCATATCTACCACTATCAGATTAGAGCCATAAAGGGGACTAGACATCAACCACCACAAAACCACTATCAGATTAGAGCCATAAAGAAGACTAGACATCTACCACCCCAATACCACTATCAGATTAGAGCCATTAGGGAGACTAGACATCAACCACCACAAAACCACTATCAGATTAGAGCCATAAAGAAGACTAGACATCTACCACCCCACTACCACTATCAGATTAGAGCCATTAGGGAGACTAGACATCTAGCACCCACTACCACTATCAGATTAGAGCCATAAGGGAGACTAGACATCTACCAGCCCACTACCACTATCAGATTAGAGTTATAAAGGAGACTAGACATCTACCAGCCCACTACCACTATCAGATTAGAGCCATAAGGGAGACTAGACATCTAGCACCCCACTACCACTATCAGATTAGAGCCATAAGGGAGACTAGACATCTACCAGCCCACTACCACTATCAGATTAGAGGCATAAAGGAGACTAGACATCTACCAACCCACTACCACTATCAGATTAGAGCCACAAAGGAGACTAGACATCTACCACATCTACCACTATCAGATTAGAGCCATAAAGGAGACTAGACATCAACCACCCCGCTACCACTATCAGATAAGAGTTATAAAGGAAACTAGACATCTACCAACCCACTACCACTATAAGATTAGAGCCACAAGGGAGACTAGACATCTACCAGCCCACTACAACTATCAGATTAGAGCCACAAGGGAGACTAGACATCTACCAGCCCACTACCATTATCAGATTAGAGTTATAAAGGAGACTAGACATCTACCAACCCAGTACCACTATCAGATTAGAGCCATAAAGGAGACTAGACATCTACCAACCCACTACAACTATCAGATTAGAGTCATAAGGGATACTAGATATCTACAACCCCACTACCACCATCATATTAGAGCCACAAGGGAGACTAGACATCTACCATATCTACCACTATCAGATTAGAGCCATAAAGGAGACTAGACATCAACCACCACAAAACCACTATCAGATTAGAGCCATAAAGAAGACTAGACATCTACCACCCCCCTACCACTATCAGATTAGAGCCATTAGGGAGACTAGACATCAACCACCACAAAACCACTATCAGATTAGAGCCATAAAGAAGACTAGACATCTACCACCCCACTACCACTATCAGATTAGAGCCATTAGGGAGACTAGACATCTAGCACCCCACTACCACTATCAGATTAGAGCCATAAGGGAGACTATACATCTACCAGCCCACTACCACTATCAGATTATAGTTATAAAGGAGACTAGACATCTACAAGCCCACTACCACTATCAGATTAGAGCCATAAGGGAGACTAGACATCTAGCACCCCACTACCTCTATCAGATTAGAGCCATAAGGGAGACTAGACATCTACCAGCCTACTACCACTATCAGATTAGAGGCATAAAGGAGACTAGACATCTACCAACCCACTACAACTATCAGATTAGAGCCACAAAGGAGACTAGACATCTACCACATCTACCACTATCAGATTAGAGCCATAAAGGAGACTAGACATCAACCACCCCGCTACCACTATCAGATTAGAGTTATAAAGGAGACTAGACATCTACCAACCCACTACCACTATAAGATTAGAGCCATAAAGGAGACTAGACATCAACCACCCCGCTACCACTATCAGATAAGAGTTATAAAGGAAACTAGACATCTACCAACCCACTACCACTATAAGATTAGAGCCACAAGGGAGACTAGACATCTACCAGCCCACTACAACTATCAGATTAGAGCCACAAGGGAGACTAGACATCTACCAGCCCACTACCATTATCAGATTAGAGTTATAAAGGAGACTAGACATCTACCAACCCAGTACCACTATCAGATTAGAGCCATAAAGGAGACTAGACATCTACCAACCCACTACAACTATCAGATTAGAGTCATAAGGGATACTAGATATCTACAACCCCACTACCACCATCATATTAGAGCCACAAGGGAGACTAGACATCTACCATATCTACCACTATCAGATTAGAGCCATAAAGGAGACTAGACATCAACCACCACAAAACCACTATCAGATTAGAGCCATAAAGAAGACTAGACATCTACCACCCCCCTACCACTATCAGATTAGAGCCATAAGGGAGACTAGACATCTACCAGCCCACTACCACTATCAGATTAGAGGCATAAAGGAGACTAGACATCTACCAACCCACTACCACTATCAGATTAGAGCCACAAAGGAGACTAGACATCTACCACATCTACCACTATCAGATTAGAGCCATAAAGGAGACTAGACATCAACCACCCCGCTACCACTATCAGATAAGAGTTATAAAGGAGACTAGACATCTACCACCCCCCTACCACTATCAGATTAGAGCCATAAGGGAGACTAGACATCTACCAGCCCACTACCACTATCAGATTAGAGGCATAAGGGAGACTAGACATCTACCAGCCCACTACCACTATCAGATTAGAGCCACAAAGGAGACTAGACATCTACCACATCTACCACTATCAGATTAGAGCCATAAAGGAGACTAGACATCAACCACCCCGCTACCACTATCAGATAAGAGTTATAAAGGAGACTAGACATCTACCAACCCACTACCACTATAAGATTAGAGCCACAAGGGAGACTAGACATCTACCAGCCCACTACAACTATCAGATTAGAGCCACAAGGGAGACTAGACATCTACCAGCCCACTACCATTATCAGATTAGAGTTATAAAGGAGACTAGACATCTACCAACCCAGTACCACTATCAGATTAGAGCCATAAAGGAGACTAGACATCTACCAACCCACTACAACTATCAGATTAGAGTCATAAGGGATACTAGATATCTACAACCCCACTACCACCATCATATTAGAGCCACAAGGGAGACTAGACATCTACCATATCTACCACTATCAGATTAGAGCCATTAGGGAGACTAGACATCAACCACCACAAAACCACTATCAGATTAGAGCCATAAAGAAGACTAGACATCTACCACCCCACTACCACTATCAGATTAGAGCCATTAGGGAGACTAGACATCTAGCACCCCACTACCACTATCAGATTAGAGCCATAAGGGAGACTATACATCTACCAGCCCACTACCACTATCAGATTATAGTTATAAAGGAGACTAGACATCTACCAGCCCACTACCACTATCAGATTAGAGCCATAAGGGAGACTAGACATCTAGCACCCCACTACCTCTATCAGATTAGAGCCATAAGGGAGACTAGACATCTACCAGCCTACTACCACTATCAGATTAGAGGCATAAAGGAGACTAGACATCTACCAACCCACTACAACTATCAGATTAGAGCCACAAAGGAGACTAGACATCTACCACATCTACCACTATCAGATTAGAGCCATAAAGGAGACTAGACATCAACCACCCCGCTACCACTATCAGATTAGAGTTATAAAGGAGACTAGACATCTACCAACCCACTACCACTATAAGATTAGAGCCATAAAGGAGACTAGACATCAACCACCCCGCTACCACTATCAGATAAGAGTTATAAAGGAAACTAGACATCTACCAACCCACTACCACTATCAGATTAGAGCCACAAGGGAGACTAGACATCTACCAGCCCACTACAACTATCAGATTAGAGCCACAAGGGAGACTAGACATCTACCAGCCCACTACCATTATCAGATTAGAGTTATAAAGGAGACTAGACATCTACCAACCCAGTACCACTATCAGATTAGAGCCATAAAGGAGACTAGACATCTACCAACCCACTACAACTATCAGATTAGAGTCATAAGGGATACTAGATATCTACAACCCCACTACCACCATCATATTAGAGCCACAAGGGAGACTAGACATCTACCATATCTACCACTATCAGATTAGAGCCATAAAGGAGACTAGACATCAACCACCACAAAACCACTATCAGATTAGAGCCATAAAGAAGACTAGACATCTACCACCCCCCTACCACTATCAGATTAGAGCCATTAGGGAGACTAGACATCAACCACCACAAAACCACTATCAGATTAGAGCCATAAAGAAGACTAGACATCTACCACCCCACTACCACTATCAGATTAGAGCCATTAGGGAGACTAGACATCTAGCACCCCACTACCACTATCAGATTAGAGCCATAAGGGAGACTATACATCTACCAGCCCACTACCACTATCAGATTAGAGCCATAAGGGAGACTAGACATCTACCAGCCTACTACCACTATCAGATTAGAGGCATAAAGGAGACTAGACATCTACCAACCCACTACCACTATCAGATTAGAGCCATAAGGGAGACTAGACATCTAGCACCCCACTACCACTATCAGATTAGAGCCATAAGGGAGACTAGACATCTACCAGCCTACTACCACTATCAGATTAGAGGCATAAAGGAGACTAGACATCTACCAACCCACTACCACTATCAGATTAGAGCCACAAAGGAGACTAGACATCTACCACATCTACCACTATCAGATTAGAGCCATAAAGGAGACTAGACATCAACCACCCCGCTACCACTATCAGATTAGAGTTATAAAGGAGACTAGACATCTACCAACCCACTACCACTATAAGATTAGAGCCACAAGGGAGACTAGACATCTACCAGCCCACTACCATTATCAGATTAGAGTTATAATGGAGACTAGACATCTACCAACCCAGTACCACTATCAGATTAGAGCCATAAAGGAGACTAGACATCTACAAACCCACTACAACTATCAGATTAGAGCCATTAGGGAGACTAGACATCTACCAGCCCACTACTACTATCAGATTAGAGCCATAAAGGAGACTAGACATCTACCAACCCACTACAACTATCAGATTAGAGCCATTAGGGAGACTAGACATCTACCAGCCCACTACCACTATCAGATTAGAGTTATAAAGGCGACTAGACATCTACCACCCCACTACCACTATCAGATTAGAGTCATAAGGGATACTAGATATCTACAACCCCACTACCACCATCATATTAGAGCCACAAAGGAGACTAGACATCTACCACATCTACCACCATCAGATTAGAGCCATAAAGGAGACTAGACATCAACCACCACAAAACCACTATCAGATTAGAGCCATAAAGGAGACTAGACATCTACCAGCCCACTAACACTATCAGATTAGAGCCATAAGGGAGACTAGACATCTAGCACCCCACTACCACTATCAGATTAGAGTTATAAATGAGACTAGACATCTACCAACCCACTACCACTATCAGATTAGAGTTATAAAGGAGACTAGACATCTACCAACCCATAACCACTATCAGATTAGTGACACAAGCGAGACTAGACATCTACCACCCCACTACCACTATCAGATTAGAGTTATAAAGGAGACTAGACATCTACCAACCCACTACCACTATAAGATTAGAGCCACAAGGGAGACTAGACATCTACCAGCCCACTACAACTATCAGATTAGAGCCACAAGGGAGACTAGACATCTACCAGCCCACTACCACTATCAGATTAGAGTTATAAAGGAGACTAGACATCTACCAACCCACTACCACTATCAGATTAGAGTTATAAAGGAGACTAGACATCTACCAACCCACTACCACTATCAGATTAGAGTTATAAAGGAGACTAGACATCTACCACCCCACTACCACTATCAGATTAGAGCCATTAGGGAGACTAGACATCTACCATCCCACTACCACTATCAGATTAGAGCCATAAGGGAGACAAGACATCTAGCACCCCACTACAACTATAAGATTAGAGTTATAAAGGAGACTAGACATCTACCAACCCACTACCACTATATGATTAGAGCCACAAGGGAGACTAGACATCTACCAGCCCACTACAACTATCAGATTAGAGCCACAAGGGAGACTAGACATCTACCAACCCACAACCACTATCAGATTAGAGCCACAAGGGAGACTAGACAACTACCAGCTCACTACAACTATCAGATTAGAGGCATAAAGGAGACTAGACATCTACCAGCCCACTACCACTATCAGATTAGAGTCATACGGGATACTAGATATCTACAACCCCACTACCACCATCATATTAGAGCCACAAAGGAGACTAGACATCTACCACCACAAAACCACTATCAGATTAGAGCCATAAAGGAGACTAGACATCTACCACCCCACTACCACTATCAGATTAGAGCCATTAGGGAGACTAGACATCTACCAGCCCACTACCACTATCAGATTAGAGCCATAAGGGAGACTAGACATCTAGCACCCCACTACCACTATAAGATTAGAGTTATAAAGGAGACTAGACATCTACCAACCCACTACCACTATAAGATTAGAGCCACAAGGGAGACTAGACATCTACCAACCCACAACCACTATCAGATTAGAGGCACAAGGGAGACTAGACATCTACCATATCTACCACTATCAGATTAGAGCCATAAAGGGGACTAGACATCAACCACCACAAAACCACTATCAGATTAGAGCCATAAAGAAGACTAGACATCTACCACCCCAATACCACTATCAGATTAGAGCCATTAGGGAGACTAGACATCAACCACCACAAAACCACTATCAGATTAGAGCCATAAAGAAGACTAGACATCTACCACCCCACTACCACTATCAGATTAGAGCCATTAGGGAGACTAGACATCTAGCACCCCACTACCACTATCAGATTAGAGCCATAAGGGAGACTAGACATCTACCAGCCCACTACCACTATCAGATTAGAGTTATAAAGGAGACTAGACATCTACCAGCCCACTACCACTATCAGATTAGAGCCATAAGGGAGACTAGACATCTAGCACCCCACTACCACTATCAGATTAGAGCCATAAGGGAGACTAGACATCTACCAGCCCACTACCACTATCAGATTAGAGGCATAAAGGAGACTAGACATCTACCAACCCACTACCACTATCAGATTAGAGCCACAAAGGAGACTAGACATCTACCACATCTACCACTATCAGATTAGAGCCATAAAGGAGACTAGACATCAACCACCCCGCTACCACTATCAGATAAGAGTTATAAAGGAAACTAGACATCTACCAACCCACTACCACTATAAGATTAGAGCCACAAGGGAGACTAGACATCTACCAGCCCACTAAAACTATCAGATTAGAGCCACAAGGGAGACTAGACATCTACCAGCCCACTACCATTATCAGATTAGAGTTATAAAGGAGACTAGACATCTACCAACCCAGTACCACTATCAGATTAGAGCCATAAAGGAGACTAGACATCTACCAACCCACTACAACTATCAGATTAGAGTCATAAGGGATACTAGATATCTACAACCCCACTACCACCATCATATTAGAGCCACAAGGGAGACTAGACATCTACCATATCTACCACTATCAGATTAGAGCCATAAAGGAGACTAGACATCAACCACCACAAAACCACTATCAGATTAGAGCCATAAAGAAGACTAGACATCTACCACCCCACTACCACTATCAGATTAGAGCCATTAGGGAGACTAGACATCTAGCACCCCACTACCACTATCAGATTAGAGCCATAAGGGAGACTATACATCTACCAGCCCACTACCACTATCAGATTATAGTTATAAAGGAGACTAGACATCTACCAGCCCACTACCACTATCAGATTAGAGCCATAAGGGAGACTAGACATCTAGCACCCCACTACCTCTATCAGATTAGAGCCATAAGGGAGACTAGACATCTACCAGCCTACTACCACTATCAGATTAGAGGCATAAAGGAGACTAGACATCTACCAACCCACTACAACTATCAGATTAGAGCCACAAAGGAGACTAGACATCTACCACATCTACCACTATCAGATTAGAGCCATAAAGGAGACTAGACATCAACCACCCCGCTACCACTATCAGATTAGAGTTATAAAGGAGACTAGACATCTACCAACCCACTACCACTATAAGATTAGAGCCACAAGGGAGACTAGACATCTACCAGCCCACTACCATTATCAGATTAGAGTTATAATGGAGACTAGACATCTACCAACCCAGTACCACTATCAGATTAGAGCCATAAAGGAGACTAGACATCTACAAACCCACTACAACTATCAGATTAGAGCCATTAGGGAGACTAGACATCTACCAGCCCACTACCACTATCAGATTAGAGCCATAAAGGAGACTAGACATCTACCAACCCACTACAACTATCAGATTAGAGCCATTAGGGAGACTAGACATCTACCAGCCCACTACCACTATCAGATTAGAGTTATAAAGGCGACTAGACATCTACCACCCCACTACCACTATCAGATTAGAGCCATAAAGGAGACTAGACATCTACCAACCCACTACAACTATCAGATTAGAGTCATAAGGGATACTAGATATCTACAACCCCACTACCACCATCATATTAGAGCCACAAAGGAGACTAGACATCTACCACATCTACCACCATCAGATTAGAGCCATAAAGGAGACTAGACATCAACCACCACAAAACCACTATCAGATTAGAGCCATAAAGGAGACTAGACATCTACCAGCCCACTAACACTATCAGATTAGAGCCATAAGGGAGACTAGACATCTAGCACCCCACTACCACTATCAGATTAGAGTTATAAAGGAGACTAGACATCTACCAACCCACTACCACTATCAGATTAGAGTTATAAAGGAGACTAGACATCTACCAACCCATAACCACTATCAGATTAGAGCCATTAGGGAGACTAGACATCTACCAGCCCACTACCACTATCAGATTAGAGTTATAAAGGAGACTAGACATCTACCAACCCACTACCACTATAAGATTAGAGCCACAAGGGAGACTAGACATCTACCAGCCCACTACAACTATCAGATTAGAGCCACAAGGGAGACTAGACATCTACCAGCCCACTACCATTATCAGATTAGAGTTATAAAGGAGACTAGACATCTACCAACCCACAACCACTATCAGATTAGTGACACAAGCGAGACTAGACATCTACCACCCCACTACCACTATCAGATTAGAGTTATAAAGGAGACTAGACATCTACCAACCCAGTACCACTATCAGATTAGAGCCATAAAGGAGACTAGACATCTACCAACCCACTACAACTATCAGATTAGAGTCATAAGGGATACTAGATATCTACAACCCCACTACCACCATCATATTAGAGCCACAAGGGAGACTAGACATCTACCATATCTACCACTATCAGATTAGAGCCATAAAGGAGACTAGACATCAACCACCACAAAACCACTATCAGATTAGAGCCATAAAGAAGACTAGACATCTACCACCCCACTACCACTATCAGATTAGAGCCATAAGGGAGACTATACATCTACCAGCCCACTACCACTATCAGATTATAGTTATAAAGGAGACTAGACATCTACCAGCCCACTACCACTATCAGATTAGAGCCATAAGGGAGACTAGACATCTAGCACCCCACTACCTCTATCAGATTAGAGCCATAAGGGAGACTAGACATCTACCAGCCTACTACCAATATCAGATTAGAGGCATAAAGGAGACTAGACATCTACCAACCCACTACAACTATCAGATTAGAGCCATTAGGGAGACTAGACATCTACCAGCCCACTACCACTATCAGATTAGAGCCATAAAGGAGACTAGACATCTACCAACCCACTACAACTATCAGATTAGAGCCATTAGGGAGACTAGACATCTACCAGCCCACTACCACTATCAGATTAGAGCCATAAAGGAGACTAGACATCTACCAACCCACTACAACTATCAGATTAGAGCCATTAGGGAGACTAGACATCTACCAGCCCACTACCACTATCAGATTAGAGTTATAAAGGCGACTAGACATCTACAACCCCACTACCACCATCATATTAGAGCCACAAAGGAGACTAGACATCTACCACATCTACCACCATCAGATTAGAGCCATAAAGGAGACTAGACATCAACCACCACAAAACCACTATCAGATTAGAGCCATAAAGGAGACTAGACATCTACCAGCCCACTACCACTATCAGATTAGAGCCATAAGGGAGACTAGACATCTACCAGCCCACTACCACTATCAGATTAGAGTTATAAAGGAGACTAGACATCTACCAACCCACCACCACTATCAGATTAGAGTTATAAAGGAGACTAGACATCTACCAACCCACTAACACTATCAGATTAGAGCCATAAGGGAGACTAGACATCTACCATATCTACCACTATCAGATTAGAGCCATAAAGGAGACTAGACATCAACCACCACAAAACCACTATCAGATTAGAGCCATAAAGAAGACTAGACATCTACCACCCCACTACCACTATCAGATTAGAGCCATTAGGGAGACTAGACATCTAGCACCCCACTACCACTATCAGATTAGAGCCATAAGGGAGACTATACATCTACCAGCCCACTACCACTATCAGATTATAGTTATAAAGGAGACTAGACATCTACCAGCCCACTACCACTATCAGATTAGAGCCATAAGGGAGACTAGACATCTAGCACCCCACTACCTCTATCAGATTAGAGCCATAAGGGAGACTAGACATCTACCAGCCTACTACCACTATCAGATTAGAGGCATAAAGGAGACTAGACATCTACCAACCCACTACAACTATCAGATTAGAGCCACAAAGGAGACTAGACATCTACCACATCTACCACTATCAGATTAGAGCCATAAAGGAGACTAGACATCAACCACCCCGCTACCACTATCAGATTAGAGTTATAAAGGAGACTAGACATCTACCAACCCACTACCACTATAAGATTAGAGCCACAAGGGAGACTAGACATCTACCAGCCCACTACCATTATCAGATTAGAGTTATAATGGAGACTAGACATCTACCAACCCAGTACCACTATCAGATTAGAGCCATAAAGGAGACTAGACATCTACAAACCCACTACAACTATCAGATTAGAGCCATTAGGGAGACTAGACATCTACCAGCCCACTACCACTATCAGATTAGAGCCATAAAGGAGACTAGACATCTACCAACCCACTACAACTATCAGATTAGAGCCATTAGGGAGACTAGACATCTACCAGCCCACTACCACTATCAGATTAGAGTTATAAAGGCGACTAGACATCTACCACCCCACTACCACTATCAGATTAGAGCCATAAAGGAGACTAGACATCTACCAACCCACTACAACTATCAGATTAGAGTCATAAGGGATACTAGATATCTACAACCCCACTACCACCATCATATTAGAGCCACAAAGGAGACTAGACATCTACCACATCTACCACCATCAGATTAGAGCCATAAAGGAGACTAGACATCAACCACCACAAAACCACTATCAGATTAGAGCCATAAAGGAGACTAGACATCTACCAGCCCACTAACACTATCAGATTAGAGCCATAAGGGAGACTAGACATCTAGCACCCCACTACCACTATCAGATTAGAGTTATAAATGAGACTAGACATCTACCAACCCACTACCACTATCAGATTAGAGTTATAAAGGAGACTAGACATCTACCAACCCATAACCACTATCAGATTAGTGACACAAGCGAGACTAGACATCTACCACCCCACTACCACTATCAGATTAGAGTTATAAAGGAGACTAGACATCTACCAACCCACTACCACTATAAGATTAGAGCCACAAGGGAGACTAGACATCTACCAGCCCACTACAACTATCAGATTAGAGCCACAAGGGAGACTAGACATCTACCAGCCCACTACCATTATCAGATTAGAGTTATAAAGGAGACTAGACATCTACCAACCCACAACCACTATCAGATTAGTGACACAAGCGAGACTAGACATCTACCACCCCACTACCACTATCAGATTAGAGTTATAAAGGAGACTAGACATCTACCAACCCAGTACCACTATCAGATTAGAGCCATAAAGGAGACTAGACATCTACCAACCCACTACAACTATCAGATTAGAGTCATAAGGGATACTAGATATCTACAACCCCACTACCACCATCATATTAGAGCCACAAGGGAGACTAGACATCTACCATATCTACCACTATCAGATTAGAGCCATAAAGGAGACTAGACATCAACCACCACAAAACCACTATCAGATTAGAGCCATAAAGGAGACTATACATCTACCAGCCCACTACCACTATCAGATTATAGTTATAAAGGAGACTAGACATCTACCAGCCCACTACCACTATCAGATTAGAGCCATAAGGGAGACTAGACATCTAGCACCCCACTACCTCTATCAGATTAGAGCCATAAGGGAGACTAGACATCTACCAGCCTACTACCAATATCAGATTAGAGGCATAAAGGAGACTAGACATCTACCAACCCACTACAACTATCAGATTAGAGCCATAAGGGAGACTAGACATCTACCAGCCTACTACCAATATCAGATTAGAGGCATAAAGGAGACTAGACATCTACCAACCCACTACAACTATCAGATTAGAGCCATTAGGGAGACTAGACATCTACCAGCCCACTACCACTATCAGATTAGAGCCATAAAGGAGACTAGACATCTACCAACCCACTACAACTATCAGATTAGAGCCATTAGGGAGACTAGACATCTACCAGCCCACTACCACTATCAGATTAGAGCCATAAAGGAGACTAGACATCTACCAACCCACTACAACTATCAGATTAGAGCCATTAGGGAGACTAGACATCTACCAGCCCACTACCACTATCAGATTAGAGTTATAAAGGCGACTAGACATCTACAACCCCACTACCACCATCATATTAGAGCCACAAAGGAGACTAGACATCTACCACATCTACCACCATCAGATTAGAGCCATAAAGGAGACTAGACATCAACCACCACAAAACCACTATCAGATTAGAGCCATAAAGGAGACTAGACATCTACCAGCCCACTACCACTATCAGATTAGAGCCATAAGGGAGACTAGACATCTAGCACCCCACTACCACTATCAGATTAGAGTTATAAAGGAGACTAGACATCTACCAACCCACCACCACTATCAGATTAGAGTTATAAAGGAGACTAGACATCTACCAACCCACTACCACTATCAGATTAGAGCCATAAGGGAGACTAGACATCTACCACCCCACTACCACTATCAGATTAGAGTTATAAAGGAGACTAGACATCTACCAACCCACCACCACTATCAGATTAGAGTTATAAAGGAGACTAGACATCTACCAACCCATAACCACTATCAGATTAGTGACACAAGCGAGACTAGACATCTACCACCCCACTACCACTATCAGATTAGAGTTATAAAGGAGACTAGACATCTACCAACCCACTACCACTATCAGATTAGAGTTATAAAGGAGACTAGACATCTACCAACCCACTACCACTATCAGATTAGAGTTATAAAGGAGACTAGACATCTACCACCCCAGTACCACTATCAGATTAGAGCCATTAGGGAGACTAGACATCTACCATCCCACTACCACTATCAGATTAGAGCCATAAGGGAGACTAGACATCTAGCACCCCACTACAACTATAAGATTAGAGTTATAAAGGAGACTAGACATCTACCAGCCCACTACAACTATCAGATTAGAGCCACAAGGGAGACTAGACATCTACCAACCCACAACCACTATCAGATTAGAGCCACAAGGGAGACTAGACAACTACCAGCTCACTACAACTATCAGATTAGAGGCATAAAGGAGACTAGACATCTACCAGCCCACTACCACTATCAGATTAGAGTCATACGGGATACTAGATATCTACAACCCCACTACCACCATCATATTAGAGCCACAAAGGAGACTAGACATCTACCACATCTACCACTATCAGATTAGAGCCATAAAGGAGACTAGACATCAACCACCACAAAACCACTATCAGATTATCAGATTACACTATCACTATCACATCTAGCACCCCACTACAACTATAAGATTAGAGTTATAAAGGAGACTAGACATCTACCAACCCACTACCACTATAAGATTAGAGCCACAAGGGAGACTAGACATCTACCAACCCACAACCACTATCAGATTAGAGGCACAAGGGAGACTAGACATCTACCATATCTACCACTATCAGATTAGAGCCATAAAGGGGACTAGACATCTACCACCCCACTACCACTATCAGATTAGAGCCATTAGGGAGACTAGACATCAACCACCACAAAACCACTATCAGATTAGAGCCATAAAGAAGACTAGACATCTACCACCCCACTACCACTATCAGATTAGAGCCATTAGGGAGACTAGACATCAACCACCACAAAACCACTATCAGATTAGAGCCATAAAGAAGACTAGACATCTACCACCCCACTACCACTATCAGATTAGAGCCATTAGGGAGACTAGACATCTATCACCCCACTACCACTATCAGATTAGAGTTATAAAGGAGACTAGACATCTACCAGCCCACTACCACTATCAGATTAGAGCCATAAGGGAGACTAGACATCTAGCACCCCACTACCACTATCAGATTAGAGCCATAAGGGAGACTAGACATCTACCAGCCCACTACCACTATCAGATTAGAGGCATAAAGGAGACTAGACATCTACCAACCCACTACCACTATCAGATTAGAGCCACAAAAGAGAATAGACATCTACCACATCTACCACTATCAGATTAGAGCCATAAAGGAGACTAGACATCAACCACCCCGCTACCACTATCAGATAAGAGTTATAAAGGAAACTAGACATCTACCAACCCACTACCACTATAAGATTAGAGCCACAAGGGAGACTAGACATCTACCAGCCCACTACAACTATCAGATTAGAGCCACAAGGGAGACTAGACATCTACCAGCCCACTACCATTATCAGATTAGAGTTATAAAGGAGACTAGACATCTACCAACCCAGTACCACTATCAGATTAGAGCCATAAAGGAGACTAGACATCTACCAACCCACTACAACTATCAGATTAGAGCCATTAGGGAGACTAGACATCTACCAGCCCACTACCACTATCAGATTAGAGCTATAAGGGAGACTAGACATCTAGCACCCCACTACCACTATCAGATTAGAGTTATAAAGGAGACTAGACATCTACCAACCCACTACCACTATCAGATTAGAGTTATAAAGGAGACTAGACATCTACCAGCCCACTACCACTATCAGATTAGAGTCATACGGGATACTAGATATCTACAACCCCACTACCACTATCAGATTAGAGTTATAAAGGAGACTAGACATTTACCAACCCACTACCACTATAAGATTAGAGCCACAAGGGAGACTAGACATCTACCAGCCCACTACAACTATCAGATTAGAGCCACAAGGGAGACTAGACATCTACCAACCCACAACCACTATCAGATTAGAGCCACAAGGGAGACTAGACAACTACCAGCTCACTACAACTATCAGATTAGAGGCATAAAGGAGACTAGACATCTACCAGCCCACTACCACTATCAGATTAGAGTCATACGGGATACTAGATATCTAAAACCCCACTACCACCATCATATTAGAACCACAAAGGAGACTAGACATCTACCACATCTACCACTATCAGATTAGAGCCATAAAGGAGACTAGACATCAACCACCACAAAACCACTATCAGATTAGAGCCATAAAGGAGACTTGACATCTACCACCCCACTACCACTATCAGATTAGAGCCATTAGGGAGACTAGACATCTACCAGCCCACTACCACTATCAGATTAGAGCCATAAGGGAGACTAGACATCTAGCACCCCACTACCACTATACGATTAGAGTTATAAAGGAGACTAGACATCTACCAACCCACTACCACAATAAGATTAGAGCCACAAGGCAGACTAGACATCTACCAGCCCACTACAACTATCAGATTAGAGCCACAAGGGAGACTAGACATCTACCAACCCACTACCACTATCAGATTAGAGCCACAAGGGAGACTAGACATCTACCAGCTCACTACAACTATCAGATTAGAGCCACAAGGGAGACTAGACATCGACCGCCTCACTACCACTATAAGATTAGAGACATAAGGGAGACTAGAAATCTACCAACCCACTACCACTATCAGATTAGAGCCATAAGGGAGACTAGATATCTACGACCCCACTACCACCATCATATGTGAGCCACAAAGGAGACTAGACATCTACCATATCTACCACTATCAGATTAGAGCCATAAAGGAGACTAGACATCAACCACCACAATACCACTATCAGATTAGAGCCATAAAGAAGACTAGACATCTACCACCCCACTACCACTATCAGATTAGAGTCATAAAGGAGACTAGACATCTACCAGCCCACTACCACTATCAGATTAGAGTCATAAGGGATACTAGATATCTACAACCCCACTACCACCATCATATTAGAGCCACAAAGGAGACTAGACATCTACCATATCTACCACTATCAGATTAGAGCCATAAAGGAGACTAGACATCAACCACCACAAAACCACTATCAGATTAGAGCCATAAAGAAGACTAGACATCTACCACCCCACTACAACTATCAGATTAGAGCCATAAGGGAGACTAGACATCTAGCACCCCACTACCACTATCAGATTAGAGCCATAAGGGAGACTAGACATCTAGCACCCCACTACCACTATCAGATTAGAGCCATAAGGGAGACTAGACATCTTGCACCCCACTACCACTATCAGATTAGAGCCATTAGAGAGACTAGACATCTACCAGCCCACTACCACTATCAGATTAGAGCCATAAGGGAGACTAGACATCTAGCACCCCACTACCACTATCAGATTAGAGGCATAAAGGAGACATCTACCAGCCCACTACCACTATCAGATTAGAGCCATAAGAGAGACCAGACATCTAGCACCCCACTACCACTATCAGATTAGAGCCATAAGGGAGACTAGACATCAACCACCACAAAACCACTATCAGATTAGAGCCATAAAGAAGACTAGACATCTACCACCCCACTACCACTATCAGATTAGAGCCATTAGGGAGACTAGACATCTACCAGCCCACTACCACTATCAGATTAGAGGCATAAAGGAGACTAGACATCTACCAACCCACTACCACTATCAGATTAGAGCCACAAAGGAGACTAGACATCTACCACATCTACCACTATCAGATTAGAGCCATAAAGGAGACTTGACATCTACCACCCCACTACCACTATCAGATTAGAGCCATAAGGGAGACTAGACATCTACCACCCCACTACCACTATCAGATTAGAGCCATAAGGGAGACTAGACATCTAGCACCCCACTACCACTATACGATTAGAGTTATAAAGGAGACTAGACATCTACCAACCCACTACCACAATAAGATTAGAGCCACAAGGCAGACTAGACATCTACCAGCCCACTACAACTATCAGATTAGAGCCACAAGGGAGACTAGACATCTACCAACCCACAACCACTATCAGATTAGAGCCACAAGGGAGACTAGACATCTACCAGCTCACTACAACTATCAGATTAGAGCCACAAGGGAGACTAGACATCGACCACCTCACTACCACTAGAAGATTAGAGACATAAGGGAGACTAGAAATCTACCAACCCACTACCACTATCAGATTAGAGCCATAAGGGAGACTAGATATCTACGACCCCACTACCACCATCATATTAGAGCCACAAAGGAGACTAGACATCTACCATATCTACCACTATCAGATTAGAGCCATAAAGGAGACTAGACATCAACCACCACAATACCACTATCAGATTAGAGCCATAAAGAAGACTAGACATCTACCACCCCACTACCACTATCAGATTAGAGTTATAAAGGAGACTAGACATCTACCAGCCCACTACCACTATCAGATTAGAGTCATAAGGGATACTAGATATCTACAACCCCACTACCACCATCATATTAGAGCCACAAAGGAGACTAGACATCTACCATATCTACCACTATCAGATTAGAGCCATAAAGGAGACTAGACATCAACCACCACAAAACCACTATCAGATTAGAGCCATAAAGAAGACTAGACATCTACCACCCCACTACAACTATCAGATTAGAGCCATAAGGGAGACTAGACATCTAGCACCCCACTACCACTATCAGATTAGAGCCATAAGGGAGACTAGACATCTAGCACCCCACTACCACTATCAGATTAGAGCCATAAGGGAGACTAGACATCTAGCACCCCACTACCACTATCAGATTAGAGCCATTAGAGAGACTAGACATCTACCAGCCCACTACCACTATCAGATTAGAGCCATAAGGGAGACTAGACATCTAGCACCCCACTACCACTATCAGATTAGAGGCATAAAGGAGACATCTACCAGCCCACTACCACTATCAGATTAGAGCCATAAGAGAGACCAGACATCTAGCACCCCACTACCACTATCAGATTAGAGCCATAAGGGAGACTAGACATCAACCACCACAAAACCACTATCAGATTAGAGCCATAAAGAAGACTAGACATCTACCACCCCACTACCACTATCAGATTAGAGCCATTAGGGAGACTAGACATCTACCAGCCCACTACCACTATCAGATTAGAGGCATAAAGGAGACTAGACATCTACCAACCCACTACCACTATCAGATTAGAGCCACAAAGGAGACTAGACATCTACCACATCTACCACTATCAGATTAGAGCCATAAAGGAGACTAGACATCAACCACCCTACTACCACTATCATATTAGAGTTATAAAGGAGACTAGACATCTACCAACCCACTACCACTATAAGATTAGAGCCACAAGGGAGACTAGACATCTACCAGCCCACTACAACTATCAGATTAGAGCCACAAGGGAGACTAGACATCTACCAGCCCACTACCATTATCAGATTAGAGTTATAAAGGAGACTAGACATCTACCAACCCACTACCACTATCAGATTAGAGCTATAAAGGAGACTAGACATCTACCAACCCACTACAACTATCAGATTAGAGCCATTCGGGAGACTAGACATCTAAAAGCCCACTACCACTATCAGATTAGAGTTATAAAGGAGACTAGACATCTACCACCCCACTACCACTATCAGATTAGAGCCACAAAGGAGAATTGACATCTACCACATCTACCACTATCAGATTAGAGCCATAAAGGAGACTAGACATCAACCACCACAAAACCACTATCAGATTAGAGCCATAAAGGAGACTAGACATCTACCAGCCCACTACCACTATCAGATTAGAGTTATAAATGAGACTAGACATCTACCAACCCACTACCACTATCAGATTAGAGTTATAAAGGAGACTAGACATCTACCAACCCATAACCACTATCAGATTAGTGACACAAGCGAGACTAGACATCTACCACCCCACTACCACTATCAGATTAGAGTTATAAAGGAGACTAGACATCTACCAACCCACTACCACTATCAGATTAGAGTTATAAAGGAGACTAGACATCTACCAACCCACTACCACTATCAGATTAGAGTTATAAAGGAGACTAGACATCTACCACCCCAGTACCACTATCAGATTAGAGCCATTAGGGAGACTAGACATCTACCATCCCACTACCACTATCAGATTAGAGCCATAAGGGAGACTAGACATCTAGCACCCCACTACAACTATAAGATTAGAGTTATAAAGGAGACTAGACATCTACCAGCCCACTACCACTATCAGATTAGAGCCATAAGGGAGACTAGACATCTACCAACCCACAACCACTATCAGATTAGAGCCACAAGGGAGACTAGACAACTACCAGCTCTCTACAACTATCAGATTAGAGGCATAAAGGAGACTAGACATCTACCAGCCCACTACCACTATCAGATTAGAGTCATACGGGATACTAGATATCTACAACCCCACTACCACCATCATATTAGAGCCACAAAGGAGACTAGACATCTACCACATCTACCACTATCAGATTAGAGCCATAAAGGAGACTAGACATCAACCACCACAAAACCACTATCAGATTAGAGCCATAAAGGAGACTAGACATCTACCACCCCACTACCACTATCAGATTAGAGCCATTAGGGAGACTAGACATCTACCAGCCCACTACCACTATCAGATTAGAGCCATAAGGGAGACTAGACATCTAGCACCCCACTACCACTATAAGATTAGAGTTATAAAGGAGACTAGACATCTACCAACCCACTACCACTATAAGATTAGAGCCACAAGGGAGACTAGACATCTACCAGCCCACTACAACTATCAGATTAGAGCCACAAGGGAGACTAGACATCTACCAGCCCACTACCATTATCAGATTAGAGTTATAAAGGAGACTAGACATCTACCAACCCACTACCACTATCAGATTAGAGCTATAAAGGAGACTAGACATCTACCACCCCACTACCACTATCAGATTAGAGCCATTAGGGAGACTAGACATCTACCAGCCCACTACCACTATCAGATTAGAGCCATAAGGGAGACTAGACATCTAGCACCCCACTACCACTATAAGATTAGAGTTATAAAGGAGACTAGACATCTACCAACCCACTACCACTATAAGATTAGAGCCACAAGGGAGACTAGACATCTACCAACCCACAACCACTATCAGATTAGAGGCACAAGGGAGACTAGACATCTACCATATCTACCACTATCAGATTAGAGCCATAAAGGGGACTAGACATCAACCACCACAAAACCACTATCAGATTAGAGCCATAAAGAAGACTAGACATCTACCACCCCACTACCACTATCAGATTAGAGCCATTAGGGAGACTAGACATCAACCACCACAAAACCACTATCAGATTAGAGCCATAAAGAAGACTAGACATCTACCACCCCACTACCACTATCAGATTAGAGCCATTAGGGAGACTAGACATCTAGCACCCCACTACCACTATCAGATTAGAGCCATAAGGGAGACTAGACATCTACCAGCCCACTACCACTATCAGATTAGAGTTATAAAGGAGACTAGACATCTACCAGCCCACTACCACTATCAGATTAGAGCCATAAGGGAGACTAGACATCTAGCACCCCACTACCACTATCAGATTAGAGCCATAAGGGAGACTAGACATCTACCAGCCCACTACCACTATCAGATTAGAGGCATAAAGGAGACTAGACATCTACCAACCCACTACCACTATCAGATTAGAGCCACAAAGGAGACTAGACATCTACCACATCTACCACTATCAGATTAGAGCCATAAAGGAGACTAGACATCAACCACCCCGCTACCACTATCAGATTAGAGTTATAAAGGAGACTAGACATCTACCAACCCACTACCACTATAAGATTAGAGCCACAAGGGAGACTAGACATCTACCAGCCCACTACAACTATCAGATTAGAGCCACAAGGGAGACTAGACATCTACCAGCCTACTACCATTATCAGATTAGAGTTATAAAGGAGACTAGACATCTACCAACCCAGTACCACTATCAGATTAGAGCCATAAAGGAGACTAGACATCTACCAACCCACTACAACTATCAGATTAGAGCCATTAGGGAGACTAGACATCTACCAGCCCACTACCACTATCAGATTAGAGCTATAAGGGAGACTAGACATCTAGCACCCCACTACCACTATCAGATTAGAGTTATAAAGGAGACTAGACATCTACCAACCCACTACCACTATCAGATTAGAGTTATAAAGGAGACTAGACATCTACCAGCCCACTACCACTATCAGATTAGAGTCATACGGGATACTAGATATCTACAACCCCACTACCACTATCAGATTAGAGTTATAAAGGAGACTAGACATCTACCAACCCACTACCACTATAAGATTAGAGCCACAAGGGAGACTAGACATCTACCAGCCCACTACAACTATCAGATTAGAGCCACAAGGGAGACTAGACATCTACCAACCCACAACCACTATCAGATTAGAGCCACAAGGGAGACTAGACAACTACCAGCTCACTACAACTATCAGATTAGAGGCATAAAGGAGACTAGACATCTACCAGCCCACTACCACTATCAGATTAGAGTCATAAGGGATACTAGATATCTACAACCCCACTACCACCATCATATTAGAACCACAAAGGAGACTAGACATCTACCACATCTACCACTATCAGATTAGAGCCATAAAGGAGATTAGACATCAACCACCACAAAACCACTATCAGATTAGAGTTATAAAGGAAACTAGACATCTACCAACCCACTACCACTATAAGATTAGAGCCACAAGGGAGACTAGACATCTACCAGCCCACTACAACTATCAGATTAGAGCCACAAGGGAGACTAGACATCTACCAGCCCACTACCATTATCAGATTAGAGTTATAAAGGAGACTAGACATCTACCAACCCAGTACCACTATCAGATTAGAGCCATAAAGGAGACTAGACATCTACCAACCCACTACAACTATCAGATTAGAGCCATTAGGGAGACTAGACATCTACCAGCCCACTACCACTATCAGATTAGAGCTATAAGGGAGACTAGACATCTAGCACCCCACTACCATTATCAGATTAGAGTTATAAAGGAGACTAGACATCTACCAACCCACTACCACTATCAGATTAGAGTTATAAAGGAGACTAGACATCTACCAGCCCACTACCACTATCAGATTAGAGTCATACGGGATACTAGATATCTACAACCCCACTACCACTATCAGATTAGAGTTATAAAGGAGACTAGACATCTACCAACCCACTACCACTATAAGATTAGAGCCACAAGGGAGACTAGACATCTACCAGCCCACTACAACTATCAGATTAGAGCCACAAGGGAGACTAGACATCTACCAACCCACAACCACTATCAGATTAGAGCCACAAGGGAGACTAGACAACTACCAGCTCACTACAACTATCAGATTAGAGGCATAAAGGAGACTAGACATCTACCAGCCCACTACCACTATCAGATTAGAGTCATACGGGATACTAGATATCTACAACCCCACTACCACCATCATATTAGAACCACAAAGGAGACTAGACATCTACCACATCTACCACTATCAGATTAGAGCCATAAAGGAGACTAGACATCAACCACCACAAAACCACTATCAGATTAGAGCCATAAAGGAGACTAGACATCTACCAACCCACTACCACAATAAGATTAGAGCCACAAGGCAGACTAGACATCTACCAGCCCACTACAACTATCAGATTAGAGCCACAAGGGAGACTAGACATCTACCAACCCACAACCACTATCAGATTAGAGCCACAAGGGAGACTAGACATCTACCAGCTCACTACAACTATCAGATTAGAGCCACAAGGGAGACTAGACATCGACCGCCTCACTACCACTAGAAGATTAGAGACATAAGGGAAACTAGAAATCTACCAACCCACTACCACTATCAGATTAGAGCCATAAGGGAGACTAGATATCTACGACCCCACTACCACCATCATATGTGAGCCACAAAGGAGACTAGACATCTACCATATCTACCACTATCAGATTAGAGCCATAAAGGAGACTAGACATCAACCACCACAATACCACTATCAGATTAGAGCCATAAAGAAGACTAGACATCTACCACCCCACTACCACTATCAGATTAGAGTTATAAAGGAGACTAGACATCTACCAGCCCACTACCACTATCAGATTAGAGTCATAAGGGATACTAGATATCTACAACCCCACTACCACCATCATATTAGAGCCACAAAGGAGACTAGACATCTACCATATCTACCACTATCAGATTAGAGCCATAAAGGAGACTAGACATCAACCACCACAAAACCACTATCAGATTAGAGCCATAAAGAAGACTAGACATCTACCACCCCACTACAACTATCAGATTAGAGCCATAAGGGAGACTAGACATCTAGCACCCCACTACCACTATCAGATTAGAGCCATAAGGGAGACTAGACATCTAGCACCCCACTACCACTATCAGATTAGAGCCATAAGGGAGACTAGACATCTAGCACCCCACTACCACTATCAGATTAGAGCCATTAGAGAGACTAGACATCTACCAGCCCACTACCACTATCAGATTAGAGCCATAAGGGAGACTAGACATCTAGCACCCCACTACCACTATCAGATTAGAGCCATAAGGGAGACATCTACCAGCCCACTACCACTATCAGATTAGAGCCATAAGGGAGACCAGACATCTAGCACCCCACTACCACTATCAGATTAGAGCCATAAGGGAGACTAGACATCAACCACCACAAAACCACTATCAGATTAGAGCCATAAAGAAGACTAGACATCTACCAGCCCACTACCACTATCAGATTAGAGGCATAAAGGAGACTAGACATCTACCAACCCACTACCACTATCAGATTAGAGCCACAAAGGAGACTAGACATCTACCACATCTACCACTATCAGATTAGAGCCATAAAGGAGACTAGACATCAACCACCCTACTACCACTATCAGATTAGAGTTATAAAGGAGACTAGACATCTACCAGCTCACTACAACTATCAGATTAGAGGCATAAAGGAGACTAGACATCTACCAGCCCACTACCACTATCAGATTAGAGTCATACGGGATACTAGATATCTACAACCCCACTACCACCATCATATTAGAACCACAAAGGAGACTAGACATCTACCACATCTACCACTATCAGATTAGAGCCATAAAGGAGACTAGACATCAACCACCACAAACCACTATCAGATTAGAGCCATAAAGGAGACTTGACATCTACCACCCCACTACCACTATCAGATTAGAGCCATTAGGGAGACTAGACATCTACCAGCCCACTACCACTATCAGATTAGAGCCATAAGGGAGACTAGACATCTAGCACCCCACTACCACTATAAGATTAGAGTTATAAAGGAGACAAGACATCTACCAACCCACTACCACTATAAGATTAGAGCCACAAGGGAGACTAGACATCTACCAGCCCACTACAACTATCAGATTAGAGCCACAAGGGAGACTAGACATCTACCAACCCACAACCACTATCAGATTAGAGCCACAAGGGAGACTAGACATCTACCAGCTCACTACAACTATCAGATTAGAGCCACAAGGGAGACTAGACATCGACCACCTCACTACCACTAGAAGATTAGAGCCATAAGGGAGACTAGAAATATACCAACCCACTACCACTATCAGATTAGAGCCATAAGGGAGACTAGATATCTACGACCCCACTACCACCATCATATGTGAGCCACAAAGGAGACTAGACATCTACCATATCTACCACTATCAGATTAGAGCCATAAAGGAGACTAGACATCAACCACCACAATACCACTATCAGATTAGAGCCATAAAGAAGACTAGACATCTACCACCCCACTACCACTATAAGATTAGAGCCACAAGGGAGACTAGACAACTACCAGCTCACTACAACTATCAGATTAGAGGCATAAAGGAGACTAGACATCTACCAGCCCACTACCACTATCAGATTAGAGTCATACGGGATACTAGATATCTACAACCCCACTACCACCATCATATTAGAACCACAAAGGAGACTAGACATCTACCACATCTACCACTATCAGATTAGAGCCATAAAGGAGACTAGACATCAACCACCACAAAACCACTATCAGATTAGAGCCATAAAGGAGACTTGACATCTACCACCCCACTACCACTATCAGATTAGAGCCATTAGGGAGACTAGACATCTACCAGCCCACTACCACTATCAGATTAGAGTCATAAGGGATACTAGATATCTACAACCCCACTACCACCATCATATTAGAGCCACAAAGGAGACTAGACATCTACCATATCTACCACTATCAGATTAGAGCCATAAAGGAGACTAGACATCAACCACCACAAAACCACTATCAGATTAGAGCCATAAAGAAGACTAGACATCTACCACCCCACTACAACTATCAGATTAGAGCCATAAGGGAGACTAGACATCTAGCACCCCACTACCACTATCAGATTAGAGCCATAAGGGAGACTAGACATCTAGCACCCCACTACCACTATCAGATTAGAGCCATAAGGGAGACTAGACATCTAGCACCCCACTACCACTATCAGATTAGAGCCATTAGAGAGACTAGACATCTACCAGCCCACTACCACTATCAGATTAGAGCCATAAGGGAGACTAGACATCTAGCACCCCACTACCACTATCAGATTAGAGGCATAAAGGAGACATCTACCAGCCCACTACCACTATCAGATTAGAGCCATAAGAGAGACCAGACATCTAGCACCCCACTACCACTATCAGATTAGAGCCATAAGGGAGACTAGACATCAACCACCACAAAACCACTATCAGATTAGAGCCATAAAGAAGACTAGACATCTACCAGCCCACTACCACTATCAGATTAGAGGCATAAAGGAGACTAGACATCTACCAACCCACTACCACTATCAGATTAGAGCCACAAAGGAGACTAGACATCTACCACATCTACCACTATCAGATTAGAGCCATAAAGGAGACTAGACATCAACCACCCTACTACCACTATCAGATTAGAGTTATAAAGGAGACTAGACATCTACCAACCCACAACCACTATCAGATTAGAGCCACAAGGGAGACTAGACAACTACCAGCTCACTACAACTATCAGATTAGAGGCATAAAGGAGACTAGACATCTACCAGCCCACTACCACTATCAGATTAGAGTCATACGGGATACTAGATATCTACAACCCCACTACCACCATCATATTAGAACCACAAAGGAGACTAGACATCTACCACATCTACCACTATCAGATTAGAGCCATAAAGGAGACTAGACATCAACCACCACAAACCACTATCAGAT